>NC_048231.1:103896282-103992516 GCF_002007445.2 Ailuropoda melanoleuca
ACCGTTGCCCCTGCTGCTGACTCAGAACCTGTTCACCTGGGCAGTCAAAGGCTAGAAGGTGTTAATAGAAGGGTTGCCCCTTACAGAGTGCCCCCCACCAATACGGGAAGAATTGCACCAGCGTCCTGATAAAAGGAGCGTCTTCGGAGAAAACAAGCAGACCAGCATCTGCCATTGTATATTGTGCTAGAGAGAGGTCAGGTCCCATTCTGCACACAAATCGTTGTACTTGTTACTGAATCCGGTTAGGAATCCCACCCGCGCACCGGAGTATTCAAACATACCGTCCCACAAACGGACAAGGCTCTCACATAGCAGGTGGCTTACATGACCCATGACAGCTGTAGGAGGAAAGCCTGTCGTCCGTCCCAGAGCTGTGCTCTTTGTGTCGCAACAGATCTCCAGACTCAGAGCGTGTTCCTGTTCTCCCGAGGCCTGTCAAGGGAGTAGGAAGGCAGGGGAGGTGTGGGCTGGCCTCTGGGGGCTGGGCCTGCATGCGGCCCTGGGGCACCGAGTGTTGGTGAGTTTAAATAACTCTCTCTCTGCGAGCTGGAGGGGGAGGGCTGCTGTAGGGCAGTCTCTGATATGATCATCTTGTGTTCCGGGAAATCGAACAAAGGAAGAAAGTGAAATCGATCATTTACTTTACCTTGTATGATGTTTGCCGACATGTTCTGTTGAAAATTTTTAAAAAATCATCATCATCCTGCTTCACAATTGCTTTATTTTAGATAAAAACTCACATATTTGAATTTGATAATTCAGCCACTGGTCTTGGCTCTGCTTGTTATTACTGACCATGATCATTAGGGTTTGAAATAATTTATAATCCTATTATACGCAACAGTAGAGAGCATGCCCCCTGACCCAAGCGAGTTATTTTCTGTGAAGCTGGAAGTTAACACCCCCGCTTGGCAGGAGCAAGGGCTGGGTCGGCCTTCCTGGACAACGGGAAAAATCAAGGATCTCAGGTAGGGGGAAAAAAACAAGCCAAAGGCCGAAACTACGGCTCATGAACACAAAAGAAGAGATTTGAAAGAACACACGAGATCCAAGGAATAATATTACAAATACCCCCAGACCAGCTGCTCGGCTTAAGCATTAGAACCGGACCGGTATTGCTGAGGTCTTTCTACAGCTTCTCGATGTCACCTCTTCCGCTCTGGAGGTCGCCGCATCCTAACTGCGTGTTCATTAGTCACTGAATCATGTCCTTCACAATTTTCCCATGTAGTTCTGTACACCTAACCCGTATATTGCTTAGTCTCCGTCAGTGGTACCTTGTTGCAGGCAATCTGCTTTTTGTTCAAGTTTGCTAGTCAAGTGACCCAGCGTGTTGATATCCGTAGCTCTAAGTCATTCGCTTTCACGGTGGTAGAGAATCCCATTGCACAAACACAACGTGATTGATTTACCCAGGGGAGGATAGGATACTTCTCTGTTTAAATTGCCCACAGTAGTATATTGTCTTAATATTATGGATGCATACATAGCCATGAGGTGCATGACTATTCATGTATTGCAAACATGCTACGAACGGAGGCTCCAGGACCTAAGAGACTGCACTGTGACTTGGTTAACTTCCTACATAGTTTCTTTGGAAACCAAAGATTTGAGAAGCAGAATTGTTGCTAATCTCCTCTTCTGGCCTCACCACTCCTCCCTTTAAAAACAGTAACCTTGTTCTTCAAATATTATTTCCTCCCAACTGTGACACTGACTAGATGTCAAAGCCTCAGTGATATCACATGATAGCCTCTGACCTTTACGTCAAATGTGATTTAACCTGAAGCCAAGTTTCCTTCGTTAGAACGATAATGTCACTTCTCGTGTCTTGTCTTCACCGTCCCTGATTTTAGTTATTAAACTTGCACCGCACTGCTTGTGCTCATTTGTGAAATGGCAATGCCGTTCCTAACGTGGGTCTGTTCAGAGGAGCCGATGAGGATCGTTTCAAAGAGCTTGGTGATGAACAGTGCGTTCTATAAATGGGTATTGCAAATAATCGAGACATTCATGGATCCGAACAGGCTGCAGAAACACCATGGCAACAAATGAATGGTAATCGCTGCGTTACCAACTACTTCTCTCCTGCAATCAAAGCTTGGGCCGCGTCCACGGGAGGAGCCCGGGCAGGTGTGGCCGGGGACGGTGTGCGGAGCCACGTGAGTGGGGCTCGAGTGGGGCGCTTGGCTGCTGGGCCAGGAGGAAATGTCAGTGTGCACTCTCCTTTCCACCCTCCAGGCTGCCTGCCCGCTCCTTCCCCGCCAGCTTCTCAGCACAGAGATATTGTACTCCAGGGCACCCAGTACCCCAAGCCAGGTCAACCAAGAGGATTTTCCGAAGAAATTACCTGCTGCCCCACCGTTCTCATCTGGACAGACACACAGCTCAAGCCAGTGCAGCCCATGAGGCTGTGAGTGTGGCCGTGACATTGTCCATCTCCCGAGGCCAAAGTCAGGAGCGCAGAGGACGCCTGTGGCTGCCCTGGCCTTGCAGGGTCTGTAAAAGCCAGCAGAAAATGTGACAATTCCAAGTTATTTTTGGAAATGGACACCAAGTAGATGTGGCCCCAGCCTTGTTTCCTTATGGCACAGAGGCTGGAAGGGACTCACAAGCCCTGTTGGATGTGACCATGATTGGAAGCATAACTCTCAATGATAATTGCAGGAACACCTGGGATGATGCCAATGCTAGAAGGAAAGACGTTTCCCAGGGAAGTCCCTTGGCCTTACCCACCTTGACGATGTGGCCCCTGGCCTGAGATTCCCAGGTTGGCGGCATCGTCTCCTGTGGTGGGAAGGCAGCAAGGGTGCTGCTGTGAGGATAGCGGATTCTTACCTGTGAGTTGTCCAGTGGGGCGTCCTTCTGGAAAGAGCCACAGAGTGGATGCAAGAGCATGGGGGTGGGGGGTGCTTGGGGGGAGCCCTTCCTTGGTGCTCCAGTCCCCTTAGGGGTTGGTGGCTGACTTATCGACACTTCTGTAGGTAAAAGCTCTCCTTGTCTCCCGAGTCAGCCAAAATAATTGGTTTCATTAAGGTCTAGATATTTGAGAATTAATTCCCATGCACTGAGTGATTTTAGAGCTTTTTTTTTTTTTTTTTCCGTTTGCCATCTTTGAAAGGTAATCTGGATGCTTGGGCTTCTCCAACTCCGTTTGTTTCCATGGTTACAAAACACTGTGCTCTCCCTGACCCACAATGCATCAGGAGGGCACGCTGGCTGCCTGGTAATGGCTATATCGTTTTCCAAATTTGCAGACCTCCTTAACACCATCCAAACATTAGAAAGGTGGGTGTGTGTGCTAGTTGGCAATTCTAATTTTATGTAAGTATTCGCAGGGAGCAAGGTAAAGGATATTTGTGCTATAAATTACAAATATGGAAGCATTATCCCCCAATAAATGGAAATATCGAGGGAAAAGGCTGGGAGGCAAGAGAGTGCCCGCAATTGCCACGACGCCCTGGGGGAGTTTTCTCTTGCCCAGGATAAGTCCATTAGTCCTGCTCTGTCCTCGAGAGGGAACCCTGCCGAGAGGTCCTGTGCTCTGATGGGCAAGGGACAGTCCGCGGATCTGAAAGATGCGCACATAAGTCTTTTCCTCACAAGCCACAGATGATTTATTCTGTCCTAACCGCGGCTGTCTTACCTGTGAAAGACGTGATGCTCATGGGTTTGCCGAGAGGATTAAATGAGATGAGTAGAGGACAGAGCACAGCGCTTACTGTGTCCTCGATAACGGTCATTGCTATTCTCGGGGCTGTTATTTTGAACAGTCGTCACGTCTGTGATACAAACCGTGCAAAGTGTGTTGGTGAACAGGACGAGTTTGGGGGAGTTAGAACTCATGCTGTGGTGGGGATGGGGGCGTCCATGAGTGGCTCTTAAAAATATGGAGCCTGTGTTGTAATTTTGGTCGCATTGGCTCTATTTGCTGAGAGAGACAGGGCAGCCTCATGGTTACGGGGGTGGTCCTGGGTGAAATCCTCACATTGCCTCACGGTTGCCTCATAATGTTCTTGGGTGACATGTTCGACCTCTATGTGTCTGGGTTCCTTCTCAGTCAGCTGGAGCGATAATAACTCACATCTCAATGGGCTCTAAGAACACTGAACGCACGAGTTACTTGTCAAGGGCTGAGGCCCGCATGGGGTGGCGGGGCAATTAGAGCCACGCACCGAAGAGCGGGAAACGGCTGTGTGCTCTGCATGCCGACACCCCCTCAGGCTCTTCCCGGAGCTGCTACTCTCCTGTCCCGTGGTGAATTCTCAGGCGGGTCCTCGGCACTTTTCCAATCGCTCCTGAATTATACAAAATCTTTTGGTTGCTTCTCGAACCAATAACGGCCTTATTTCAGATCCTAAAGTGCCCAGTCCCATTCGATAAAATACCAAACTTCACTTAAAATTAAAGGGTCTCTCTTCCCCAGTTTATGCTGACTTGAGTGAATTTGTAGCTTTTGTTGAGAAGGCTGATGAGGGGCAAGAATCCTAAAACTGACCTGTCGCGCGTCCCCTGGAAGCGCTGCAGGCTGTGCTCCCTGCGTGGACCATGGGTGCAGCTGAGCCCCGTTGTCCTGAGGCATGGGCTGAAGCTGACAAGAAGAATCCCATCTTTACCATTGTCCTACCTACAACCAGTGTGGCCTTAGGACTAGGAAAATATAGTTTCCTTAAATGATAAATCCTGAATTTCACCTCCTTTGTTGAGAGTTGACTCGAATAAGGCATATAGAAATTCTAATTTTCAGTTACCATCCACATCCATTCCTATTCTGATATAGGGGTGCCAGATTTCGCAAATAAAAATACAGGACACCCAGTAAAATCTGAATTTCAAACGAACAAAAAATAATTTTTAGTGTAAGTATCTCCTGTGCAATATTTGAAGCATAATTATGTAAAATGTTATTCATTGTTTCTCTGAAGTTTGTCATTGGATGTCCTCTGTTTTTTTTCTGGCAAACCTGTTCTAATAATTCTTTTATCTGAGATAGTATGGATGTTCAAGACTGCATCAGTGAGGGCATTTTGATCACTAATAACAGAGTACCCAGGTCTTAGTGCCTTAAGCAATGAGAAATTGTTATTGTCCCACAGAGTAAGAAATGCAGAAGACACATAGCTCATGATGCCAGGTTCTGGGCTGTCCTTCTACAGTTCTCCTGGCTTCCCTTCACCAGGCAGAAGCAGCTCCAATCTTACGTCCTCCCACACTAATTCCAGGGCAAGAATGGGTGTGACTCTACCCTGGACAGCCCCCTTTTTAATTAAACTTTTTGTGTTGAGATCATAGTAATCCCCATGCAATTATGGGAAATAATACAGAAAGGGTGCGGGCACTTTTTACCTCGTTTTTTCCAATATAACATCTTGCAAAACTATGGCACAGTATCCCAACCAGGATATTGACGTGGATATGATCTGCCAATATGCTGATTTCCCCAGTTTGGTCTGGACTGACACACAGCAGAAACTTCACACAGCGTCATGCGTGAGTAAATGAGTGGCCAGCATGAACCCCACGCTCTAACGCTCTGTTACCCTCTGGGTTCCTTGAGTGGACGTGATATCTCCAGGGCCTGGCTCAGAAAAGATAATCAAGACATGCTTTTTTATGGGTGAACGAAGAAATGACTAGAATACTCTCAATGTTCCAGTGCTTTCATTTTGTAGATGGAAGGACTTGGACCCTGGAGGCAAGGAGTTTCTTTCTTGTGTGTTCTTCCTGATGGGGCCCCTCACACATTCCGCTCATCTCAGTGTGGTCCCAGAAGGCAGTGTCCTTGTCTGTCAAGTTCAAGTTCGCTTTTTGCAGGTTTAGTAGTGGTGTTTGGGAACTTCCAGATGGAGTGAAGGAGGGCCAGGAAAGTGGAGGGGCGGCCTCATTAATGCCCGAGGGGAAGGAAAGCATGGCACTCGGGAGGAGGGGCTCTGGACCCCTAGGGTCCACTTGTTGTGCGACGTCTGGCAAGTTACTCGCCTCAGTGCCTCCTGTTCCTGATCTGTGAAATGCAGGGCAGTAACCACGTAGGGAGCCAGCACTCAGTGACCTAGCGTGGCTGCCACCTCCCCTGACGCGTCTCCTGAAAAGGCTGAGCTTTTCCTCTTGGCCCATTTGGGCACCAGCCTCCTCATTTGTCAGGAGTATGGCGGCCACGGGTTGATGGGATGAAGCAGCTGATGGACAGAGGGAGGCTCGGAGTCTGCCGGACAGACTTTCCATGGCCTCTTCCCTGGGGAGGACATGTCTCCCTGGTTCTATTCCTTCCACAGACCATTTCCTCTCTCCATCTTCCCTCAAGTTGTTGTCTGCAAGGAGACACGGATCTCGACTCTTTGAATCCACCCAATTAACAGAGAATGTTGGAATCTACTCAGCACTAAATCTACTTTATAGCTTCTTAATATCTTTCATCTGGTGTCTGAGACTTCTTTAAAAGGAAAAGAATCTCAGCCCTGACCAACGGCATCAATAACTCTCAAGGACTTTCCTTGAGAAGACAGAGTCACCTCCTATCCGTAAATTAGCTTTTTAAAGCCCCTCGCCCATAATACCTGAGTAAAGTCTGGGGATAAATGCTATTATTCACATCAGATGATGAAGCCCACCATTCAAATAATGGGATACACATCCTTACTTTTTGAAGCAGAAAGGAGTTTTAGCTGTTTAGTCATATCTACTAGGAAGACCCGACCATCTGGGCAAGTCAATGCTCCCCCTTAAGTAAGAACAACCACCAGTCACTGCTGTGAGGGATTTTCCATATTCATTCACTCAACCCGCACAGCAACCCAAGCGGGGAGGGACTGTATCTCCATCCTACCCTGAACTCTGGGACCGACAGCCTGCCCCACATGCTTCCATCACAGCCGGGGGACGATGGGCCAGGGCACATCCTGTGGCAGTGCCTGCCTGGTGCTCTGGGGAGGCTCTGGGTTCATCCCAGGCGGGTGTGGAAAACCCCCAGTGTGCAGGGAGGGGAACCGTCCTGAGTTAAAGTGGGAATCAGTGTACCAGCAATATTCGTTTCCCAACGAAACACCTATGTTTCAGAAACCAACAAAGTTTGGATATTGACAAGGCATTGCTTTTATTTAATTAGTAATCGAGACCCAGATGTCCAGGAAAAGAATCCCGATTACACCAGCAGTATCAACAGCACCAAGAGAAGCAGGACGCTCTCTGTCTCCTGAGTGCAACTGATCCGTTAGCATTCCTATGGGGAAAATAAACTTTGTCTCCCTCGTCTGCTTACAAAAATATATTTTCAGAAGTAACTGACTATACATGGGGCATAAAAGTGAACTATTTACTAAAAACTGTGAACGTGTACTGCTACTGAAAGCTTTCTGCAAGGGGAGGTGTGCTGGTGATTGAATTAGTTCTAGGATTGCAGTTTTCAGGAGTGGGGGAGGGGCAGGGGGCAAGGGAGAATCTCAAGCAGACTCCCCCTCAGTGCCAAGCCCAGTGCAGGGATCGATCTCACAACCCCAAGATCAAGACCTGAGCCGATGGGGCACCTGGGTGGCATAGCGGTTAAGCGTCTGCCTTCAGCTCAGGGCGTGATCCCGGCGTTATGGGATCAAGCCCCACATCAGGCTCCTCCGCTATGAGCCTGCTTCTTCCTCTCCCACTCCCCCTGCTTGTGTTCCCTCTCTCACTGGCTGTCTCTATCTCTGTCAAATAAATAAAATCTTAAAAACAAAAGAAAAAGACCTGAGCCGAAAGCAAGAGCCTGCGGCTTAATCGACCGAGGCGCCCCAGAAGTCTTACTCTTACTGCCCCCTTCCTTCCACATTTCTAGGGCTTTTCCACCCAAGTCAAGCCTTTCCCGTCAGCGTCAGGCTGGAACACTCCCTTCCCCCCCAGTGGCTACCTGGGTGCGCCCCGCTGGCTTCTCGCGGCCCCTGCTGGCGCACGAAGGGTGATGCCGTGCTCCTGGCCCGGAGCGAGCAGGGCCAGGGAAATGAGTTTGCCAGAGAGGACAGGAGCCTGAGAGCACAGGAAGTGATAGTAATCTCTGCATGGGCTTCTGAGAGTTCAAAAGTCCTTTAGGAACTCTGAATCATACACACACACACACATACACACACTCCACGATTAACCCCTGAGGGCAAGGGCAGCCGAGGCAGAACGGGCATCTGGTCGAGAAGAGGGCCAGCAGCAGACTCCGGGCAGACTGGGGTTTTACCAGGGTCCTCCTTGTTCCTTGAAAAAAGTAAGTGTTTAAAAATTTGCACAAAAATACCATTTATTACTGACAAGCTGTCATTTTTTTCCCTCTTCCCCTCCCTGTGGTAGGTTTCTGCAAAGACCAGACCTGAACAATTCCACGATCATAAAAATTTCCTCCAGTTAATGAGAAACTCAGCTCTGTCTTTGCTGGGTTCTCGCAGGCGCCGTCACGGAAGGAAGGCTCTGCCTCCGTGTGCATAAACACCGGGACCCACTGAGGAACAGCTCCCGGGAACACCGAGGCCGTTACGCAGACAGCGCTGCGGCAAAGGGGACTAAGACAGAGGCAGCGTCCTGGCCGTCTATTTATAGGCACCCACACGAAGAAGAGGTTGAGGAAACCTTTTTTGGTCAACTCGCCAAAGCTTCCAGTTACATCTAGTTACGATGGGGCGTTTAACTCCGTTACATTCTGGAAAAACAATTCAGCTGACCACAGACCACCAAATAGCTTTGTGGACTCCACTGGAGAGAATGTCCTCTTTCAGAATGTTGGAGAAATCCAATCAGACAGAGGCCGCAACTCATTTGATCCTCAGCCGGAAGAAATCGTGGGAGATTTAAAGATAAATCGCTGGTTGGGAGACAGTTCAGAGCAATCAGTCATCACACACCCAGATGCAATATGCACAGGGAAGGCCAGAGTGAAATGAAAAGCAAGGAAAAAGGACTGTAGAAAACCAAGCATATGTTCTGTTGAACATGGTGGGTTAACGAGATGTGTGTGTCTTTCTTTGACACAAATCTCTGCAGAAGAATTTTAAAAGTTGTTTTCATCACAAAGAGCAAGGGAGAGAAGACAGCAGTAGCTGAGACACTTGGAGGGGTGCATGGCAGGCAGAGAGCAGATGGGGACGTGGTGGAGGAAAGTCTCTGTAGACGGCCACATTGATGGGAAGGGAGCCAGCTCATCTCAAGGAGCCCCCAGGAAGGGTCCCCTCCAGCTTGCTGGGCAGCGGGTGAGGACCTTGCTTCCCCATCTTGCAGGAGACTGAGGCTTATTCGATGGAAAAAATGAGCAGGAGACGCTCTGGACGTGGCGAACAAAGGCTGGCCTGGGAGTGGGCTCCAGGCAGGAGTTACTGGAAAAGGCCCTTTGCTATGGGAACCTCACCTGCTCCCAGCCGGTCAGAAACCTGGTATGGGTCACCCTCCCCTCTGCCTTCCCCCTTGCCCCCAGTACAGGGAAAGAGCAAAGCTCACCAAGACGACAACAAGAGAGCTGATCAACTAAGGGTATGCACAATTTTACTGAAAAATGTGGAGTCACCAGTCGACGCCAAAGAAACAGCGAAGCGGGGGTGGGGTGGGGGATGCCCGCGGGGGACCAGAATTTAGATGCCTGTATCGAGGTATGCCCTGTGTTAGACAGAAGAGCAGCACCATCCAACTGGATATTAAAATTACCTCCCTCATAAAGTCATGATCAAATGAGATCATAGAGACGGGGTCTTAGTTATACAGCAACAAGCTTAAGAAGGTGCCATAGCACAGGAAAAATAAGAAATATTAGCATTTTTCAAATACATTAAATGAAGGCAAAAATAAAGGAAAATCCCAACCCCTAAAGAGGAAAGCTGAAGAGCAGAGTAATTTTTTTAACGTTTGAGTTTTTATTATCATTATTATTATTTATTTGAGAGAGAGAGAGCAGAGTGAGAGAGAGACCAGGAGCAGGGGGAGGTGCAGAGGGAGAGGGAGGGGGAGAAGCAGACTCCCCGCTGAGCAGGCAGCCCGACGTGGGGCTCCATCCCAGGACCCTGAGACTGACCTGAGCCACCCAGGCATCCCAAGTTTATTATTTTTGCTGAAGAAAACTTCTGTGAGCACTCAGCCAGTGAGATGCACAGAGGAAAGTCAGTCATCACGTATCACCTTGGAAGGGATACTCTTCCTCCGGGAGTCTGGTGTGACGTACTCTGGGCCGCTCGAGGCGAGAGCGGGCATCACAAGGGGACGCGGGCCATCATGTGGACAGTCCCAGAGAACAGAGAAAACCTCTCGAGAATCTTCAACAGAAAGAGTATGGCTATCTTTTAAAAAAAAAGAATGACCTAATACCTAATTACAGACTGCCCCCCTTAGAGTCAGTATCTGGGAAGATATTGGAACAAATCCTCGAATGATCAATTGGCCATCGGCTGGGAGGGCAGAAGACACCAGGAAGGGGCAAGCAAACATTTCTGAGAGGGAAGCCTAATTGTCATGAGTCAAGGCCTTGCTCCCAGGGAAGGCTGCAAAGGGATGGGGCCTGCGAGTCAAGCACTGTGGTTACCGGGGATTTGCTAATATAGAAAGAGCTGCTGTAGAGAATGATGATACATCCCTTAGTATAAATAGCGTATTTAGACACAACACCCATTTAGGCCAAGCTTTCTCAACGTGCAAGATAAATGACACAGATATATGAAAGATAGGAACTTGAAGGAGCCAAACCCCAGCTGGGCTGCCCCTGGACAGCCGGAATGAGGAGGGCCCCAGGGCCTGAGAGGTCGCCAGAGTCCAGACATGAGGCTTTTTGTTTTCTATCTGAGTCCAGAGGGGCCTACAAATCCAGGGGCAACCATCGACTGACCTAGCCATGGAGAGCAGACAAGGCTAGTTGTGAGGTGAATGTTCCAGAGGAATTGTCCCTGCTGCTTTGTGACTATTCCTTTTAACCACAGTGAAAGAATGGCTGACATTAAGTGAAATTTTTACCCACCAAATAATGTTCTAAGCCCTGTAATCTTTTAATGCACGTAATCAGGGTAACAACCCTCTGAAAGTGGGGCTCTTAGTATCCCCGATTTACAAATGGGGCATCTGGGGCCTTGAGCAGTAAAGTGAGTTGTCCAAGAACACGGAGCTGGTGAGTTGCCAACAGGGACACCATTAGCTGAAAAGTCAAGAACACAGAGAAATTTCTGTCCTTTAATGTGTCTGACACTTATTCACATCAACCGTTACATGCCCAACTAAATATAATGACATATCACATTTTGTGCTACATTGGACAGTACAGTCGCTCTTACTTCTGGTATAAAAAGGCAACAGGTTTCAAAGAAAATTAAAAGGCATTTTTATAGGAGAAAGACACAAAAATGAAGGACACCCAAACCTTTGGCTTGCCCCGCTCATGGGGACATCGGCCAGCTTCAGTCTCAGTAGGACGAGTGACCGTCCCAGAGTGGGGTTTGTGCCATTGGCGTGGTGTCTGCACGCGAGGCTTTTACGATCTGGGCTTGTTTTTGCAGCTCTTATGTAATCTCTGGCGTCCAGGAATGACGGGTCTGGTGCCGGCTGCTGGCCGCAGAAAGTGCAGGGGCGGACTGGAGCCCAGAGAAGCACCGGGTCCGCTTGGGCCTTGAGCACCTCACCGTCTCTCCCTCACGGTGGCTCCCGGTGTGTGTGTGTGTGGTGCGTGGTACCATGTGCGGGGACGTGCACTGAGGATGGGAAGCCAGTGGGGTAGATGACCCCCAGCACCCAGGGCCTCAAATGCACAAGCAGTGCTTTCAACGTGCTTTCAGGTGGAGCCCCGTGGGTGTCCCTCAGGCTGGGAAGGGAGCGATGAATGAACACGACACCTGCCAGCGGTACTCTGGGGCCCGCGGCAGGAGACCACACCTGGACAAGGTTGTGCTCCTTTGTGTTTGTTGCATTTTTCAAGAAGCTAGGTGTGAAACAAAGACGGCTCTCACCTTGATCAATGCTGTGCCTGCACGAGGCTCCAGTCCCAGAGGGAAGCTTCTGGAATGTGCAGAGCAGCTAGAGCTAGAAGACAGAGGCCTGCCAGAGTCCACTGTTAAATCCCGCCACGCCGGGGCTGCCCGCGGCCGGACTGCTGTGCCCGTGACGGGGAGGCAGTAGGGTGTGCGGGCCCATTAGCGCAGCACAGGCCGCATGTAACATTCGTACCAGGGATGTCAAATCACTAGTAATTGTCTTTTGAATATAATATGTGTGCTTTTTTATCAGACCTGATAGTAAACTAAAATTTGGCAACAACATAAGGAAAGTGCTGATAATACCAGCTACCAATTCCCGAGCATCTCAGGTTCCAGGCACTGGGCGTTGTTGCAAGTACTTCTAACCACGTAGGACAAGGAGTGTTGCACTCACTTTACAGAGGAAGCAGCTGGACAAGGTCAGCAGGTTGCCCGGATCACACAGCATCTAAGTCACAGAGCTGGAGTGAAATGTGAATCCCTCTGATTCCAAAACCCACACACATTGTGGACGAACTTGAACGGGATTTGCTAAGCTCTGAAAAATGGGAATATAGAGAAACAGCAATTTTTGACAAAGTCCAAGAAAATGAAACAAGATAGTACAGGAGATTTCTAATATAGGACTTGACACACGTCTCCATATTATGCCCAGTAAGTACAGCAAAATCTCTGGACATTATATGTGAAAAAAACACAAAAAAACTCTGAAAGTCAAAGAGAAAAGCCAGACCAGCGAGATGTGGTGGTGAGTTTATATATCTTGAACTGGATCCTGGAGAAGCAGCAACCCAGGAACGTCAATGGGCACAGACGAGAGCCTGCTCTCTCTGAGCAAAGGGACAGCCTAGCAGGACAGTGGACTGTGACATGGTAACTGCCCTGCACCATCCAAACTCCATGGAGAAACCCACGGCCTCACTCCTACCCCCAACCAAGGCTGGACCAGAGTGTTCACCACCATCTAGTGGGAAGAAGGCCTGATGACATCACCACAGCAAGGTGGTCAGAGGAGGCCCAGCCAGAGATGGGGCCCACCCTTGCACCCCTCCTTGGGGAAGCTCGTCCTTCACCTGCACTGGACAGTGACAAGACTCTTACTGCTAAGTCAGTTTGTGAAATAGTAAATGGCCAACAGGGAGACTACGAGTCTAAGTGTGGTATCAAAGACAGGCTGCTAAAGCAGAAATCGCAAAGGAGACCCAGAGTCCCATAACATTAAGAGTCAAAATATCCAGGTTACAATAAAAAAATTTCTCGTGATAACCAAGAACCAGAAAAATCTCTGTTTGAATGAGAAAAGACACCCAACAGATGCCAACACCACGATGACAGAGATGTTAGAATTATCTGGCAAGGATTTTTAAAGCAGCCATCAAAAAAAAAAAATCCGTTTCAATGAATAATCACAAACACACTCGGGACAAATGAGGAAAAAGAAACTCTCAGCAAAGAACGAGAGGATACAAAGAGCCACATCAGAATTTTGGAACTGAAATACATGATCATGACGATGGAAGAATTGGTGGGGGCCTCGACATCAGAATGGAGAGAACAGAGAAAGAACCGGTGAACTGAAGGTGGGACAACAGATGTTACCCAGTCTGAGCAGCAGAGAGAAAGCAAACTGGGAAGAAGAGCCAGACCAGAACCTCAGGGACCTGGGACCAGAGCAAAAACACCACCGTCACCAGGGTCCCAGAGGGAGAGGGGAAGGGAGGCTGAAAAAATATTCAAAGAAATACGGATGAAAATTTCCCAAATTTAGCAAAAGATATAAATCTACAAACTCAAGAAACAGAGTGATCCCTGAACAGCAGACCTGAAGACCACAAGCCAAGATGCATCATCATCAACCCCCCCCCACCGTAAGGGAGTTCGTACTGCTATTTGGTGATGACATTTCACTGTTTGTATCAAAGAATGAAATCATGGTGTAAGTACTTTCCATTTAAGATAGAACGATTTTCTACGACATCTGAAAACATTTTAACTAAACGTAACACCTAGTAACCACATAAAAATATAAATACTATAAAAACAAATCAGTTTGTTTTTAAAGAACAACATGCAAGAGTTCCAAATAGACCATTACTGTGCTTTTTGTCTGTTTTTGTTAGTGTCACATGATGTTAATTGCCCATCTCTATTTTTGTATGTGTTATGAGCCAAAACCAAACAGGATATGGTATCTTGTTTAAAAACGTATTTGTCAACAAAACATGCTTTTATCAAATAACCATTTTGCAATAAATTAACTGGGGAATAGCACGTTTCGGTGGGGATAGTTGAAGTGTGTCTTTAGACATTATAAAAACGATGATCGTTTGGGTTAAAAATGAACGCTAAAGTGTAATCTTTAATGACATACTGATCAAAATCACTTTTTAAACTTAAAATTGCTTCTGCATCATGCACCATACGGCAGTGATTGTGCGATTAAAACAACTCTCCCACGGGGCGCCTGGGTGGCACAGCGGTTAAGCATCTGCCTTTGGCTCAGGGCGTGATCCCGGCGTTATGGGATCGAGCCCCACATCAGGCTCCTCTGCTATGAGCCTGCTTCTTCCTCTCCCACTCCCCCTGCTTGTGTTCCCTCTCTCGCTGGCTGTCTCTATCTCTGTCGAATAAATAAATAAAATCTTTAAAAAAAAAAAACAAAAACAAAAAAACAACTCTCCCAGGATTCTTGAGATTAGATGTTACCGTACAAAAGGTTCGCCAGGCCGATCGAGGTTGACAGGTTGCACACGTCCTGTTTAACGCGACAGGGTCCCTCACTTGTCCCCAGCCACACATGCACCTTGGCGTCTCCGTGTCCCCGCTGGGCTGGAGTTCTCACTCTAAGAGGAAAGCTCGCTAAGTCGACTGAGATGCTCACTGTGGGTTTCAGGTCAGTTCCTTTCCAGCCTCATGTCCACACCAACCTGAGAACACAGTACGTTCATCTTGGCTCTGGTGACAACGAGCTCGGAGATCGGGAAGGAGGAGGTGACGACAGGAGAGGGGGAGCTTCTGTGACGGTGCCAGCTCATCTGAAGATGTGAAGGCCACAGTGTGGAGCAGCAGGAATCCACGAGGGCAAAACCTACGTGTTCGCTCGGGGCTGATGGGGCCTGCTTCAGGCTCAGGCGGCTGTGAGTGTTTGGGTAGAGGGACTGTCCGCGTGGCAGTGGCGTGCACGGACGCGGGCCGAGGATGAACGCACGCACAGGCAGGCCAGGCGTTTTCTCGCTTTACGCACATCGACGGCATCAGGCTTCCTGTCCACACGACAAGCCGCAGAGCAGAGTAGATTGCCAGCCCTCCGCTTGCTCCTGGGTGAGCTGTCTTCCCTGTCTGTGCCCCATTTCTTCATCCTTGAGTAGGGTCAGCGCCGCCTTGCTAGGAGCGGCCGGTAAGTCTGTGTCCACGGAGTCCCGAGCAGCGCGGCTGCCACACGGCAGAAGTGAGGGCAACACGGCAGACCCAGACGCGGTCGTCCTGGGAGCGTTGGGGGGGTGGGGAGGGTAGGGGGTCTGCGTCCGCCCCATGTGGCCTTCCCTGGAGTTCTCCGTGGGTTTAGTGTTCCCAGGACTCTAATCTTGGGCTTCCTGGTTCCCCTGCTCACCAGTCACCTTTATTCTTCCATGTACTGAGGAAGTCATGGAAAAACCCAGAACTTATCCGGAGGAGGAGAAGCCCCAAGCAGGGGCGGCAGGAGGAGACAGCTGTCACTTGGCCAAGAGTGTCACTCACAGGCTGCTGTGAGACACGCGTGTGGCTCCGTGTCCCTGGTGGGAGCCTGCAGAGACAAACTGCCCCGGGAGCCCAGGCCCTGCCGGCAGTCGGGCTCCCCCCGAGCACCCACCTGCAGGGCCAGCAGGGAACCCCGGTCCTGCCCCTGCCCTCCTGGCCAGCCCCAGGCGGACGGCAGAAGGATAGACGGCTTCTGCTCCCATCCACCTCGGCATGTTCTAGAAAGGTCCTCTGCCTCTGCTCCAGACAAAACAAGCCTCCTCGCTGTTTTCTAGCTGCCCTCCCAGCTAAACCCCAGTAGAAACACAGGGAACATGATGAGCCGTTCTTCTCTGTTGGCTCAAGGCTTTATCCAGATTTTCAACTCCTCTAGCCTTTGAATGTCCTTATAAATTTTGTTCACCATCAGAATTTCCAATTATGAAAAGGTTAATGCTAAAAGCAGGGTCGGGTGGGGACAGGGTGGGGACCACCCTCTCCAGAAATGCTGTGTTCAAAGGAACGTTTCCCACTGGTTCTGCCAAAATTCCCTCCAATGCCGTGGCCTCTCCCCATTACTTGGAGTCATTCTGGAACCGAAATGGGGTTTCCACGGTTTCCTTCCCACCCCTGTCCCCTGGGGAGGGGGCGGGGGCATCTCCATGAGCTTCCAGGGAGCTTTGAGCTGCTTGTTCGCATTGCTAAGCTCTCCACTGAGACACAAAGTCTTCTTATTAACTTTGAAAACATACGCGACTTAAATTTTTGAAAAATAGCCAAGTAATCCAAGGTGAAAGAAAAACCATCATCCCGCCAATGGCTAAAATTAGGCTGTGTCTCCTCCAGACAGGACAGTCCAGAAAGCAGCCCCCTGCTCTGGGTCTCCACCTCTATTTACATTTATAATTGCATGCGGTCAGAGACCCAGGCTTGGAGAGACTGCCGATCCATTTGAGAAGCCATGGAAATGGTGAAGACACATTTATTTGCTTGCTCGGGGGAAATGAATTCTAAAGAGCACTTTTGTTTGTTTTTACTATTTTAAGGTACATAATTCCCGATGATCTGGGGCTCGCCTCCGTGTCAACACTGCAAGTGACTCGTGAGTCACACAGATGAAAAGGCTGAAGCTCGGAGAACCCGTCTCACCTGAGGCCCCAGGCGTGAGAGCCCAGGCCTGCCGGGGCCCCGCTCCCTGGGCTGTCCGGCCTCGTGGGCCATCCTTGGTGCTGGCTTATTTCCATACTGTGCAGCAGCTTATTACCTGGGGTTCTGCCAGCTCGAACTCAAGTGCTGCCCTTTTATCTAGAGATACGCAGCATACTCAGGCACAGAACTAGGACCTGGCAGCACAGCCCCGCATGACTGGGTTTCTCTCTGTGGGCGTTGACCCATAGATGTGACTGCTTTCTGAGCCAGAGCCGCTTCTCTTTTTACATACTATTTATCAGGACATAGGAACATTTACTTTCTTTAAAAAAAAACTTAAAGAATATTCATAATCCTACAAATACAAGAGAATTTTTTGCTGTTTTGTCTTTTATCTTGCAATCCTTTTGCAGATGCCTATGTGATGTTCTTACCACGATAAGTTGGAGAAACCCCTGTCAAAGCCGCCTGCATCCGTCTCCGAGGACTGCCATAATAAAGTGCCAGGAACCGGGGGCTTTCAGCAGAAATCTGGCCTCTCACTAGTTGTGAAGACAGGAGGCTTAGATGAAGGTGTCAGCAGGGCTGGCTCTGTGGAAGGATCTGTTCCTGGCCTCTTCCAGCTTCGGGGAATGCTTGGCAATCTTCGGGCACCCGTGCTTATAGACGCGTCACTCCAGTCTCTGCCTCTGTCTCCCTGTATGTGCGTATATGTGCATGTGTGTATGTGTATGCATGTGTGTATGTGTGTGCACGTGTGTATGTGTGCATGTGTGTGTGCACGTGTGTATGTGTGCATGTGTGTATGTGTGCATGTGTGTATGTGTGTGTGCATGTGTGCACGTGTGCGTGTGTGCATGTGTGCATGTGTGCATGTGTGTGCATGTGTGTATGTGTGCATGCGTGTGCATGCGTGTGTGTATGTGTGTATGTGTTATGTGTGTGTGTGTCTGTATGTGTGTACAATTTTCTCTCTTCTCATAAGGACACCTCCTCCGTCATGACCTCATCTTACCTTGATTACATCTGTAAGGACCGTGTCTCCACTCAGCCACCCATAGAGGCACCATGGGAAGGACACAGACATCACTTGTTGGGGGCTCAGTTGGCCTGACAATACTGTCCACGGAGCTCCTTATCCAAAGATGGTGAGCTGGAAGCATTTATTAGCAGCCAATAGGAGACCTCCAATTGGTCTTCCAATGTAAAGAGGTCTGGGCCCTCCCTCATTTACTATATAAACAAGAGAGACAAGGCAAAGAGAATTTGCCAAGGGTCTGAGGGCATGGTCAGAGCCTAGAACAGCAGAGGAAAAAATTTAATCGATTGAAATACAATGGGTGGCAGACTTATAACAGTGTTTTCCCTAAGGGCTGTCTTCTGGGAAGCATGGGAGCACTCTTGAAGTTCTCCCCTTCCAGATGAGTCCCGCCATCCACCACCTGGCAGAGGCTGGGGCCCCCAGTTCTTCCCAGCGGCCAGCCAGGAACTTTGTAAGACCAGTGATCACTGGCAGGGGTGCAAATGTGGTCGGGAGGAAGCGCATTTCTTCAGGAGGCTGAGAGAGAGCAAGGCTGAGTGAGCCCCCCCAGACCCAATCCCAGCTGTGGGCACTGAGCTGGGGAAGAAGCCAGGTCCCGCCCTGAAGACCCACATCGGCCTCTTCAGTGCCCAGAATGGTGCCTGAATACAAGGGCTGGGTGCACAAAAGATGGCCTCAGACAGGAAGTAGCGATGGGTCTTACCCACCTCAGCTCTCTGGCAGCTCGGTTCTTGTAACTCTTACGTAAAACACAACAGCCAGCACACGCTGCCTCAGCCCGGTCTCCCAGGGTAGCAGGTGTCACGGCCTCTGCACCCCATCCCAGACCAGCTCCCCCACTGGAGGCACTTCTTTGAATGGAATATGCACTGAGCATGTGTTCATTGGGGCCACCCACATCATACTGCTGTGGACACCTGCCCCGATCCCATTTGGGGAATTCGTTCTTCCCGCCCTGTTCTGATAGAACTGATGCCCCCCAAGCCTCAGGGAGACCCGAGATCTAAGTTGGCCACCTGAGCACTTCCTTCCCCAACCTGGGATGGGCCCTCCATGAGGGGAGACACAAAATTGAGACAAGCCAGGGATGGTCAGGAGACTCAGTCCCAGGATTCCCATAAGAGTTATTCAGTGAGCAGATAAATAATGACTATGAGGATGACAGTAACAACGACAGCTGAAGTATTGAGTGGTTTGTATCCCAGACACCGTCCCCAACAACTCCTGTACCCCAGCTCATTAATTCTGAAGCTAGCCCCATGAGGTAGGCAAATGTCCTTGGGGACAGTGGTGGGGACAGTGACAGATTGCAGAGCATTGCTCTGAAACTCTGTCCCATGAGCGGCAGTTCTGTGGTTGGAGGTACAGGTCCGATAGTTGGTCTTGGGCAGCTCGTTCTGAGTTGTATGCGACAAAATGCTCTTTTTACCATAAAGAGTTCAAAGAGCCAATTTGTGGTAATGTGACTTTCACGTAATAGAGATATTTCTCTCCCTCAGTTTTTACAATTGGTGTCCAAATTGCTAAAAGTTACAGCATATTTCACATTCGTGAAATTTGAAAGCAAAGGATCACTGCTACCTGACATCTAAAATGTTCATAATTATGGTATCCGCCTACCCATCTGTATCCGTTTAATAATGTCAATATCATGGTCCCACAGTGCCACAAATAATGTTTCCTAATTTAGGAGAATTTAAAAAGGGCTGTCAGTGTAGTAGCATAATTTTTATAACTGTGGGTGGAGATAAGTCAGCAGAGAAAAGTGCAAGAAATAAAGAAGCTGTCATTTGAGGTACATAACTCAGGATGACTGTTCATACCTAAGGGTGACTGTGAACATCAGGAAGACTGTTCACACCTCAGGAAGACTGTTCACACCAGGATGACTGTTCATACCTAAGGGTGACTGTGAACATCAGGAAGACTGTTCACACCTCAGGAAGACTGTTCACACCAGGAGACTGTTCACACCTCAGGAAGACTGTTCACACCTCAGGGTGACTGTCCATACCTCAGGAACTGTTCACAGCTCAGGGTGACTGTCCATACCTCAGGAAGACTGTCACACTTCAGGAAGACTGTTCACACCTCAGGAAGACTGTTCACACCAGGAAGACTATTCACACCTCAGGAAGACTGTTCACACCTCAGGGTGACTGTCCATACCTCAGGAAGACTGTCCATACTTCAGGAAGACTGTTCACACCTCAGGAAGACTGTTCACACCAGGAAGACTGTTCACACCTCAAGAAGACTTCAAGCAAGACTGTTTTTGAAAGCTAGAAATTCTTTGTCATTCTAACAATAGAAGTTGCTGTCTAAACTTGTAAAAAAGGAAAAAAAATCCTAAATTGCCAGAGTCCCAGACCCAAATATTTTGATAATTATCAGACAAATAACATGGAAATATCTTGAATGCAGTGATTCTGAGTTCTTTGTGGGTAGGAATTGTGTGTGTTTAACAGCTTCATTGACATATAATTCACATTCCATTGAATTCTCCCACCGAAAGTATACAATCCAGTGTTTTTAAATATATTTACAGGATTGTGCAAACAACACCGTTACTCATTTTAAGACATTTTTGTCCCTTCTAAAAGAAACCATGTTCCCATTCTCACCATGCTCCATTGCCTCACCCCAACCCAGCCGCCACTCACCTATTTTCTCTCTCTGTGGACTTGCCCATTCTGGGCCTTTCATGTAAATGTAATCCTACAACATGTGGTCACGGGGCACAACGTTTGCAAGGCTCAACCGTGGCGTTCCCTCATCATACCTCATTCCTTTCTATTGTCATATAATAGTCCATTGTGTAGATACAACACCATTTATTTACCCATTCATCCATTGACAGACATTTGGGTTGTTTCCACTTTTTGGCTATTATGACTAATGCTACTGTGAGCATTTGTGTACAAGTCCTTGTGGGGACATATGTTTCCATTTCTCTTGGATATACACCTAGGAATAAAGAACTATAATTAGTGAGAAAAACTTCATCTAGACAGTCATGCGAACTTGTACGTTACAATAAGCAACGTTTCATTATTCATATAATTTTTGTTTCTTTATTGGAGAAGTGGGAAAAAATAAATAGGTATTTAAGTATTGAATAAAGATCTCAAGGAACATGGGTTCTCCTTTATTTGAAACAGCACAAATGGATTCCTCTCTGCTTTCAAACAAATGCATACATTTACAGAGATGCTATTAAGTGATTTTTAATTTATCTGACATTGTCAAGAAATTTTCTAAGAATACATTTTTCAGATAATTGAAGTCTCTACCTTTTAGAACTTTGTGATTTTTTCATAAAAATAAACAGATGCTTCTATTCTAGAGGCTCATTGCCTCTAATGATTTCGGATGATTCGTTGTTGTGATCACCATGCCTGTTTATCACATTCTAGCCACACATTCGTATCACTAGAACTACATAGACTTATTTTAGGTTCTGTCCAATTTAGGGATGCCTCCTCTCTCTACATCAGACCTTATTTGGATTATTTTCATTTTGTTGACTCTTTCAAGATTTCCAGGGACTGGGGCTTGCCAAGGTGTCTCACACAACCTGTATTGTCAGCCAAACTCCTTCATTACTGAAACTTCTGCCAGCCTTCTGCACAGAGGTAGGAATCCTCAATTGTCCAAAAGGTCCTGGGCTCCATAGTACAGTGGTCCCACACTCTCAGGTGATGACAGATGACAGGTGGGTTGGCCATGCAACCAAGTGCCTTTTTAACTTCTTCCCAAAGCAGAAAATGTTTTGTTTCGTTTCTCTGTTTGCACGATTTGGAAGTCAGATGGGCCAAACTATTCTCACAGGCCTATGGAGGCACGCCCTAAGTCCCTTTGGGCTGTAAAAGGAACCCAAACAGAGCCAGCGAAATGGCAAAGGGGGCCGAATGGCCACCTCTGGTGCAGCTCTAGTGGGCACCGGGTACATTGAAGACCTTCTGAGGGGTTGTCTGGGAGTCTAGCATTTGGCTCCAGGCCAACCAACACCTATTGGTCTGCAGGCTGACTTCCACCTGGTGCTTCCTTGCCCTCACCCGAGGGTGACGGGGCTGTTTCCTCCCACACTGGCTGACCTCTGGTCGGCTGAACACAGCTCAGAAGCAGGAGACCAGCGAAGCTGGGTGGGTCTCCAGAGGAAGAGCTGGGTGCAGGCAGGAAGGAGGAAAAAGGGGATGGGAAAAGGGTGGTTGTACTGGATCATATGGTGTGCCCCAAATCCACTCCATCCAGACTCTCAGCATGTGCAAATAGCATCTTTGCAGATGTAATTAGTTACGATGAAGTCATGCTGGAGGAGGGTGAAGGACTCCAATGTTTGGTGTCCTTGAGAGGAGGGAAATCTGGACAGAGAAGAGAACGCTGTGTGAAGAGGGAGGCAGAGACTGGAGTGAAGCAGCCGCAAGCCAAGGAAAGCCAAGGGTATGCCAAGAGCCACCAGGGGCTGAGAGCAGGGGCGGGTCCTCCCCCAGAGCCTTCAGCAGGAGCGAGACCCCACAGACAACTTGATTTTAGCCTTCTAGCTCCAGAACAGAGGGAGGATACATTCCTCTCATGTTCAGCCGTGCAGTTGGTGGCGCCTGTCACAGCAGCCCCTGGGGAACTCCTATGGAGGAGAAACAGCAATTTCCAGCCCCCAAGCCCTGGGGGTGACAGAACCAGGGCCAACCTCGGTGCTCATCTGCCCCTCGCCTGTCTTCCAGGAACAGGCGCCGTGAAGTGGGAATACCCTCCAGCGGAGCAAATGTCCTTAATCTTTGTCACAGGAGTGCCAAGGAGAAGGAACTCTCATTCCCTTATGGGGCCGACCGTTGCAGGCACCGTTTTGGATTTCTCTCGCTCCCCTCCTAACAGGGACGTGACACGGTTTGCCCGCGGTGAAGGGCTAGGCTGGCAAAGCTGTTGAATTATTTTATTCCTTGCAGTGCTTCGTGTCCCTCCTTTGTGCCAGGGCCTCAGTGCCGTCCTCACCTGCCTCGGGCAGCTCCCTGCACTCCTCTGAATTTTCCATTTCTGATGCACGGTGAGCTGCAAAACTGCGTAGCCAGGCTTGCATGAACTGTCTGAGAGAGTGAGTGGGTTGTGAGTGACGGCCCAGGGGCTCTGTTATCAGCAAGCCACCAGACTTCGTGCACGACCGTGGTAATATTTGATTTGACTGCTCACAGACCTCTGAAACACTGCATCCTGATTCAGGATCGCGGCCCTGCCGAGTGCGGGTGCCCAGCGCGTGGCCCCTGGTTCGGAGAGCTGTCCCCTACCTGGGGCTATCAGTGCGGACTCCGGCTCCAGGACTGTGGCCTGCGGTGCTCAAAACTGCAGGACCCGCCTTCCTCGGCTTCTGCCGCCCGTGGCCCTGGCACTGCTCAATGCCCCTTGGAGGTGACGGTCCTTTTCTGCAGTCAGGGAACCCCACCTCCAGATCTCTCGTGGGGTTTGCCTGAAATTCCATCGTTCCCTGTGAGTCAGTGTTTCCAATGGTCCTGCATTTCTGGAACCCAGTGCTGAAGTGAACCCTGAGGCTGTGTCAAACTTTCCCAGGAGGCGGGCCCCAGGTTCTAGCCTAGGACACGCCAACGCCACCCAGGCGAGGTGGCAAAGCCTAGGTTTTAGTGCGTGGCCTCTGATGTGGCTCATGCCGCCGTCCAGGTCCCTGTCTCTTTTCTGGACCCTGGGTCTCGGCCCTCATCCATTCCTTGCCTCAAGAGGGTGGGAGGCCCACACATCACCTGCTGTGACAAATCAGCGAGGAGCCCCCCCCCCAAGCCCTTAAGAGGACAGTGGGCAGCCCGGCGCACGGGTGAGTCGCTCCAGGGCTTGTTTTCTCATCATGATAAAACACATGCAGCGTAAACGCTACCACAGAAGCTGTTTTCGGCATCTAGCTCAGGGACAGTAAGTGCATCCGTGTTGTTGTGCAGCCGTCCCGCCCCTGCTCTCCAGAACATTCCACCTTGTAAACCTGAAATTCGGTCCCTGTTCGTACTAACTCCCTGTCCCCCTCTCCCAGCCCTACTTTCTGTCTCTACAAATCCAACGACACTCCTTTTTAAGGCTGAGTAACGCTCCGCTGTTCCGTTGCTTCTTCGACACGAGGGTTTGCACACACCAGGGCGCGGTTGGCTGTTGTCCCCCAAGGAAGCATGGGCCAGGCACGGCCTCATCTCCTGAGCAGGCCCTCCTCGTCCGTCCTCCTCTCCCCCAGGAAGGAGCTGCCAGGCTCCGGGCACTGCGTGGGGAGAAGGACTCTCGGCTGTTTTCACTTCTCCCTATTCCTCGTGGTGGTCGTGACAGGTCTCAGCGTCGCCGTTTGACAAAAGAGGACACACATTGGAAATGTCCAAGGATGTCCCCCGAATGAAACAGGNTCCAGGGATGTCCCCCGAATGAAACAGGTGGTCAGTGTCTGTCTGAGTGCGGTGAGCAGACCCAGTTGTTTGTCCTTCCCCCAACTTTGAGCTCCAGGTACCTGCACACGGCTGGCCCAGGGGACGGGTTTGAGACGTCTGTGCATGGGGCACGGGGACCCCAGAGGGAAGCACAAACCCTGCTCAGCTGGGTCACCTGCCCAGGATAATTAGCCCTACTGAGTCCTGGTCTTCTCTTCTCTAATATTGGTAAAACAATAGTATTTGTTCCATAGCGTCGATTTGACGATTAAAACCGGGTAATCAGGGGCACCTGGGTGGCACAGCGGTTAAGCATCTGCCTTCGGCTCAGGGCGTGATCCTGGCGTTGTGGGATCGAGCCCCACATCAGGCTCCTCCACTATGAGCCTGCTTCTTCCTCTCCCACTCCCCCTGCTTGTGTTCCCTCTCTCGCTGGCTGTCTCTATCTCTGTCAAATAANTAATATTGGTAAAACAATAGTATTTGTTCCATAGCGTCGATTTGACGATTAAAACCGGGTAATCAGGGGCGCCTGGGTGGCACAGCGGTTAAGCGTCTGCCTTCGGCTCAGGGCGTGATCCTGGCGTTATGGGATCGAGCCTCACATCGGGCTCCTCTGCTATGAGCCTGCTTCTTCCTCTCCCACTCCCCCTGCTTGTGTTCCCTCTCTCGCTGGCTATCTCTATCTCTGTCAAATAAATAAATAAAATCTTTAAAAAAAAAAAACCGGGTAATCAATGTATGGTGCTCCATGCAATGTCTAGAAATTGTAGGAGCCAATATTAATATTATTAGAATCGTAATTTAAGAGGGGGAAAAACTTAAAGTGTGGTTCATCCATATATTTCTGTTTTAGGATGCCATTAAAAAATTGTGTTTACATTCTGTGTTTACAAAATTGTTTAATGCATGAGGAAATGTTTTTGCTATGTTAAATTTTTTTAAGTTTCTAAAATTATATATACTGTATGATTTCAATTATGCTTAAAAATAGTAATAAGGGAGGTGCCTTGGTGGCTCAGTCGGTTGAGCATCGACTCTTGGTCAGGTCATGATCTCAGGGTTGTGGGATCGAGCCCCAGGCCGGGCTCTGTGCCCAGTGAGGAGTCTGCTTGGGATCTTCTCTCTCTCACTCTCCCTCTGTCCCTTCCCTCCCACCCCCAAATACACTCTCTTTCTGTCTCTCTAAAGAAAATAAAACAGTAATAACAACCTGGGAGGAAACATGACAAAACGTGAATAGGTGTCTGGGTAACGAGATGGTGTGTAACTATTTTTCTAAGTCCTCATGCTTCAAAACACTTCCCAGGAAGCAGACAACCAGGTCCGTGATTATAAATACAATATATCAAAAATGTAAGGAAATGCAAGTATACAGTAACCAAGCTGTATTTCTCATCTCCTGGTGGCCCCCAGCCAGGGCTGCACCAGAGGGCCACCTGGGGGTCTGGGCACGTCCCACGTCCCTGCCGCACAGCTGACCAGAGGCCAAGGCTGGGGATGCCTGGGTTCTATCAGAATCTGAAAGTGGCTCCCTATTGTTATCTGTAGACAAACAGTGTTGTTCTTATTTCAAGTCCCAAACAGAGATTAGGCACAGCTCCCAGACGGCGGTTTGCTGGTTGGGTGCGTGTGGACCGGCATTATCAGGACCCAGCTACGCGCAAGAGTGTCTGACCGATCCTTCGCCTCGCTGAAGCCTCCTCATCCCGGGTCCGCCTGCTGCACAGCAACTCTTCCCTGCCATCCTGCTCTTTTTTTTTTTTTTTTAAAGATCTTATTTATTTGACAGAGAGAGAGACAGCCAGCGAGAGAGGGAACAAGCAGGGGGAGTGGGAGAGGAAGAAGCAGGCTCATAGCGGAAGAGCCTGATGTGGGGCTCGATCCCAGGACTCCGGGATCACGCCCTGAGACAAAGGCAGACAGACGCTTAACCTCTGTGCGCCCCAATCCTGCTCTTCCTAAGAAGCAAGGAAAAGGGAGGAAGAGGCTCAGAGGCCTGAAGAGGCTGCCAGTAAATTCTCTGCTTCAGGTTCTTGGGAGGAACAGGAGTCAAAGCCTGCAGGGTCCTCGTGAGCAGCCACGGAGAGAACGGCAGTTTCTAAGACATCCTTGCTCCAAACCTCTGCTCCTGTAATGAGCCTTTGTCTGTCTCTGGAACCCGAGGCTGCCTCTGGGGGGGGGGGGGGCACCGTGACGACTGCACGTGCCTCCGCCTGCGCAGTGCCATCGTGCTTCTCCAGCTGGCACCAATCCCGGTGGTGTCCCTGCTTCTGCCTCCACTGCACCGTGTTTCCCTTCTTGACATTCCATTTCCTTTCCTACCCCTAATTCGCATGTACACTCCTGACTTAGGAAGCGGGGTGGAGAGTGTTCTGTTTGGTGACCACTAATCACAGGTCATTTCCACGGCTTTCCTGCAAGGACCCCTAAGAGGCTCTCCGCTGGGGGCCTGTACGGACTCACCTCTCCTGGCCCACGCTCTGTCCCCCGCAGCGGCTCTGACGTGTCCGGTCACATCCCGACAGCGATAAGGTGGGCCTGCCCAAGGCCTCTTTGCAGGGGCCCAAGCAGCCTGCCGGGAAGGACAACCTAGTAGACCATTGGGACTGAGCACTGTATTATCTGGTGAGGCCTTGTGGCATCTTTCACCTTCTCCCGTCTCTCTCGTGCTCCAACACCTCCCACCTCACCAGCAGGCACCGTGCTCCCCCCCAGTGGGGGGTTATCGGGGTGTACAGGGTGGCTTGGGCATATCGCTCATGGCTAAAGGGGCAGGACCCGCAGGTGGCTCATGATATGGGGACTCTCAGACCCAGACATCCCTGCTACGCCCCTGGGCAGGGTTTAGGGCAGGGCTGCCTTGCCTGGAAACCATGGTGTTTTCTTCATCCAACTGGTACCTACAAACACTTAGTGATTAACTGAGTACAGGGATCCCTGCTGCTCTTTCTGAGCTCTGCTTTCCTCCTACGACAGAGGAACTTCCCAGGGGCCAAGAGCCACCCTCCCAGCACTTGTGAGATCAGTGAGAAGCCGCTTCCTGAGGGTTCACACCCACCAAGCGAGTGGGTCCTCAAAGCTCCCCTTCTCCGTGCCTGCCGTGTCCCTCCGCTGTCCACGAGCACCTGTCGCAGAGGGCGAGGAGGAAGACAATGCGCGTCTGCACCCTGACGATGGGAAGCCACCCCTTACCCGTCCTCAATTCCACAGGTGCCGAGCATTTTGCTGAGTCACTCATATCCAGAGACAGCATTTGCTCTGTGTCAACTTGACAGTGATTTGCAGAGGATGTTTAATTCCTTCTGTTGTTGGACTTTTAAAAATAATCTGCACACGAGTAAAGTGTGCCGAATTGGCAGGCTTTTCTTTTTCTATTGAGCCCATGGGGTTTTGCCAGGATTGTTCAGATGCTCCGAATAATGAGGAGTAGCCACGCTGCCCCGCACACGTCCACCTGGTCCCACATTTACAGACTCTCCTACCCTTCAGTCCCCCCGTGGCTCCTCTAGGCACCGTACCCACAAAACACCTGCTGTGACGACCAGACGAACGGCGTGGTGGCCTTTATGTTGCTGTTGGTCCCCCCCTTGACCTTACCGGTCATGACGCTCCCAGGAGGGCAGTGACCACAGGCTTCTGTTCTCTCTGTTAGAGAACAGAGGTCCACCTCTGGTTTTTCAGGGTTAGACCAAGATATGGTTCTAGAACCCCGACCCAACTGTAAACTTGGATGTTCAACACCAGACTGTCTTTCGATACAGGAAATAAAACTTGGAGAAAGATTTCAAACCCCATGTCATCGTCCTAATTTTCCAGAAAGTTTGTGTTGAGAAAGCAGGGATGAGGAATCAAGAGCCCGGCTGCTCTAGGTGAGAGCGCCACCGTGGCTCCGAGGTCAGCCCTGGGACCTGCCGGCAGGACCCACCTGCAGCTAGCTGGTGCCCGGCCACGGAAACCCTGTGCAGGAGCCGGCCTTGTGCTCTTGCAGCAGCGGGACCAACCCTGCAGGCTCCTGCAGCTTCTGGGACACTCGCTGGCAGATCGCTGTCTTGTGATTTCGTCTTGTACTTTGTACCTACACCTTGCACACCATCCTCTCTGAACCATCATCTGACACACAGATAGGACGGGGCAGAGCAGGTGTGCCCCTAGGACCCCCCAGGAGATGGGAGCCTCACCGTCCCGACAGCCTCGCTGGTGGCAGGTGAGGTGCTTCCCAACATGCCCGGCATCAAAACACGGCGAACCTAGCTTTGCACTTTTCTTTTCGCAATTTGGTCCTTTGGGTTGTTGGGTTTTTGTTCTTAAGGTGGCAAATGAGGGTTAAATACTGTTTTTAGAGTTCATGTGACCCCCCAATATGTTTTCATCCCTAAAAAGTCTGTGGTGGGAGACCCTGGGTGGCTCAGTCGGTTGAGTGTCTGACTCTTAATTTCAGCTCAGGTCATGATCTCAGGGTCGTGGGATCGAGCCCCAGGTCTGACTCCATGTGCAGCAGGGAGTCTGCTTCTCCCTCTCCCTCTGCCCCTCCCTCCACTCAATAAATAAATTCATTGAAATAATAAAATAAAAAGACACGATGACCCCCCACATATGCTCTTTAGTCTTGCATTGCTCTCGGGCCACACTTGCTGCTCCTGCTGTGACCTGGTCGAGTGCTGGGTTCTGACACTCGTCTCTCCTCTTGGGCTGACACCGGTCCTCATCGCACCTCTGAGGAGTCACGGAGCAACACTCTGCTTTCAAGAAAAGACCAAGCTTGACAGAGCATTTCCTACTTCCTTCTTCTGCCCAAGTGACCTCACAGGCTGGCGGGCTGTTGGCACTGTGTGCCTCGGGAAAGGGAAACGGGGAGTGAGGAGATCCTTTCCCACAAAGTGGATGCCATCTCCTGGGAGCCTGTGAAAGTGCATGACGCAGGCACCCAGCAAAGCCTGCAGAGCTATTCCTTCCGTCTCCTCCTTCTCAGCGTGTGCGGGTGGTTCAGGGCCCCCAATCAGTGTGAAGGGCAGACTGACCCGGGTCCCGGGCCCGTGGCACGCTAACGCAGAGGTTTGCCCCTCCTTTGGGGAAGGGAGAAGTCATGAAAGGAGCTGACGCCAGCAGATCTTTGCCGGGACAGGTTATTGTGTTACAAGGAGGCACATTTTGGGGATACGATTGTATCAAAGTTGCCCACAAGCCCCAGCTCCCTCTGCGGTTGTAACTGTGATTTCCTTGCCCTAAAAGAAGGGGGAAACATGGAGAAGCCCAGGAAAAGATCAGGTTAAAAACTTGATTTAGTTTCAAGTGCATGAAGACATAGCTTTCTGTGCAGGCTCAGTGCACGTGGGGGCTCCTAGGACACCAGACACTCCGCGCTCTTATTATCTGCTCACCTCTTCCCTCCCCCAAGTACCAACCAGGGAGGGATTGCACGCAGGTAGGAATGACTCATTTCTCATTTGAATACACAGACCCTTTACATAATCTGAGTCATTTTTCTGAGAATAAGCCCTTGAAATGAAATTGCATAATCCATTGCCTTTCTAAACAGCTCTCGCTTAAAGGCAGCAGGAGGACTTCGGTATGAGGGTTTGCAGCAGGTGAGTGGGAAGGGCGAATGGCAGGAAGGCAGGGAGGTCCCGCTGGTCTTTCGGGGAGGTAAATGATGAGTCACCAGAGAACGAGCATTGGGAACATCTCTTTGAGGGAGCTGAGATGAAACTCCGGGCTCACCACTCTGCAGCACCATGTTTAATACATCATTTTTAATTGGCTTTCATCTAATACGGTGCTCACTGGTGGTTATTTGTACGGCTCTCCGGGGCTTTCCACAACAGGCCCTATTTTATTGGCCATGGATACCGTGTCTGCACAGAGATATTATCAGGAAATACGATGGGTGTTTTGCACATCCAGACACACACGCACACAGGGTGGGTGACATGGATGGCGTTGCAACAGCAGCTCAGGAGGGTGGTAAGGGGGTGGCCATGTCGATCACATTCTTGGACTGTACCGGGCATGGTGTACCCATCTCTAAGGGACTGAGGTCCATGGACAATTTGGTTCCTGACTCTCTGGTGGTTAGGAAGGTATCAGAAGCGAACTTCCTAAAAAGGGAGGGAAATATCCAGTGCCCGGGAAGAGAATTCTGAATGGCCATTGTTGCAAAGTGAGGCTGGCAGGCCTGGACAAAGCAGGAAGGATCTAGTGAAACCGGGGCGACTCCACTGGCCCCTGACTCTTCAGTGTCTGGCTCAGATGACAAACGCACAGACGCACAGATGCACAGACGACAGACGCACAGACAACAGACGCACAGACGCACAGACGCACAGGCGAGCGCTGGTATTCCGTCGTCAGACAAGCAGGAGCATCACGCGGCCCAGAAGGGCAGCTGGCGAAGTCCTTGTGCCATCGGCGTTGTTGAGGCTGATTTCACCTTCCCACGTTCCTAGCGCACTGGTCTTGATGCTGGAGGAAGTGTTTGCAGTTTTCAACAACAATGTGATGTGGAAAATGTCTGTCTCCCCCTTCGCATTTCCCGCACCCCAGAACTGAAATGCAACCCTCTGCTTATCCTCTTCCATCAAGGGTGTTACCGGTGGGCTGGTGCTCCCATCCTCTCCAACCCACACTGTGCAGGACCCTGATGTCCTCTCCTGGGTCCCCCTCTACTAGGGCATGGGGGACTAGGTGTGGAAGGGAGAGTGTGGCCAGCAGGCCGGATTGCCAGGGAAACCTCATTCTCACAGAGTCAGCATTTGTTGTGGGCACCTGCAGAAGGACATCTTCAGGGAGAGGGTGGTGGGATGGTGTCAGGGTCTGGGAGGAGTGACATCACCAGGGAAATGTGGACGGTTTCAGGCTGTGGGATAGCGAAGGAGGGAGGTAGAGATCTGTAGAGATCAGGCAATCTCCAGGACCCTCCGTCTAACTCTGAGGCTCCCATGTCTGTCTGCTTCCCCTCTTCCTCTCCAGCTCCACGCCGGCGTGAGCAGAGCCTGTGAGTCTGCCCTGGTACTGATGCTCTGGGGAGGCTCCTTGCTTTCCCTGCCCTGGGGCATGTGTCTGTGTCTGTCTGCACATGCACGCATAACAGGGATTCCTCAGCTCCTTGACCCCCAACCTGCCACCACATGGAGATCAGCCCCACCGTGGGACTGGCTGAAAACGGCCTCCCCACTCACCCTGCTCAGGAAGCCCCGTTCCCCAGGCCCTCCCTCCACAGGGAGGCCTCGTGCTCCTGAGTAGAAACTTCTCAGGTGCACATCGTCTGCATGTTTGCTCACACCTTTAGAAAGACCTGATGGAGGAAATGAGCACTGGGTGTTTTATACTGATGAGACGGATTGAATTCCAAACACCTCTCCAAGGACACACTTCACCGCAGCAAATGTAAAAAAGAAATGGGTCTAATCCGGGAATTACACCATTATTTCATCAGCAATGGTGTTGTGCTGGAGGGCTTCTAGCCATGGACTGAGGTCTACTTTAAAGAAATCCGGATTAAACACGTGCACCTCTGGAGAAGGGGCAGGAGACAGTGGAGTTGACACATGAGGCAGAGAGAACATGTTTAGGCATAAAAAGCGACACTTAAATGTCAAATGTTCGTATTTCTCATTGAGGTCAGACTTTGCCTCGGGCTGATGCGAAAGTGCCAGTTCATTTTTGGTGCAAAAAAAAAAAAGTCCACTTTTAAAGTGGAATATTTGAAAGGGTGTATGAAGATTAGTCTTGAATCTTTCTCAAACACTGGCTGACAAACGTGACTTCTCACGGTGGACGCTGGAGTGACCCAAGCACCACGCTGACGTGAGCTCACGGCCCCTCATGGGCCAACTGCGGCCTCAGGGGCACCAGTCCCAGCTCCAGCACAAACACTGGGTAAATCACTCGCTCACCGGAAGCACACCTGCAGCCACTACCTGCGATACTCCTGTTCCTTACACACTTGGTGGAAACAGGTTGGAGAAAATAAAAAGTAAATCAGCTGGTGTGCCCTGAATTCCGTTTCCTTAAAAGACAGCACAAGCTCCTTGAGTCGTGCTGACATCACAGCTGAGTGGGGAGCAGGGCTCACCCGTGATGTGACTGCTCCACATCCGCTGGCCTGCGGTGTTTCCATCTAGACATGAAATCCATGCTGAGCAAGCCGAATGTGCCCTGGACGCCGTGTGTCCACTGTGCCGACAATGCTATCAACAGGCCTGGTGAGATGTGGAGAAGCAGTGGGTTATCTTACCTCTCACTTGCGTTTTGAGTCATTGGCTGCCACACTCGAATCCCACCTGGGGGAGTGTCCCAGGCCGCAGATGACTCCACGGGAAACTGTCTTTGGCGACAACTGTCCAATGGGCCAGTGTGACCTTCAACAAGAAAGGATGGGCAGGTAGTACGCATTGGTGTGGCCAAAGGGGTCCCCTGCTCACATGTCCGCTCTCTGACCCGGGGCTTCTTGGTCCCCCGCCCCGTGGGACTGAGGCCCACGCGTCATCCTAGTTCACAGCCTCCTTAACGCTCCTTCACAGCCCACTGTACCCATCCCCGCGTGGGGACTGTGTGGGTGTCTGCACTGGTACGCGTCGGCCTCCTCTGTGAGCTGCCCAACTCCAGAGCTGGGGCTTTCTCTGCTCTCTCTTCACTACCGTGTACCCAGCACACAAGCCCACGGAGGTTTTCCGGAGAGGATTCCTGGATGAAGGGCCCAGGCATGCGTGGGACAAACCACGTAGTCGAGAAACACGGTGTCTCGCTCGTCTAACTCAGGAGCCCTGAACGACGGTTTCTGTCGTTCAGATTTGCCCACCCGTCCGCACGTGCCTCTCAGCCGTCCACCCCAGAATAGACACTGCTTTTTGCTTCTAAGCTGACCTGAGGCCCAGCGTATCTGACTCACAGGCGGGGCAGCCCCGACCCCGTCGGTGGCGGCATTCGATGAGCTGTCACAGGCGCTGGGCACCGAGTTTCAGGGAACGACCGATGCTGATGTAATTCTCTCATTGGCGTGAAGAGTTAGACTTCTTAGAAAGCGTACTTGTGCTCACTCTGCTGATACCAGGATGGGAGACAGCATGCCGCCTACTTCATACGGGTTATCTTGTCTGGTTGGTAACTGCTGTGTAGACTGTCACTCGGCCGGCTTTATGATCGGCCAGTTGTCCCGCTCGGCCGAGAGCAGGGATGACGCTGCTTCCATAACAAACGTCCCCTCCCAGGGACGCCCAGGACGGATGTTCCCACTGACCCAGATATCTTACACCCGGGAGAAAGGAACGTTCACAGCTGCAGAACTGTGAGTACTTGCAGTCAAATGACGGTGACTCTCCCCAGCTTTGGGACGGCTTCCATTGTTTTTGGAATGTAATTTCTGGGGGGATGTTTTTTAATCCTGGCCACAAACTATCCCCCAAACAACAGCTGCTTTTACAGAGCACAGTTTTAAAGAGCAGTTCCCGAGGCATGACTCTCGTGACGGGAATTCACTCCTACGGAGCAAACAGTCGTGGTGCCCTGCTGCTCACACCGACCCAAGAGACGTTTACAATATTCAAGCAGCAGAGCCAGGATCAGTGACCGAATGAGTGAGAGTGAGTGACTGTGAAGCCAGTTTTAGGATGAGGAGAAAGGAAGCAACTTTCTGTGTCCCCTTTGTCCTCCAAGGAAATCACACACTGACGATCCTCGAGGAAGGAATGTGTGTGACTAGCGGGGCCCATGGAGAGACCTGCACAACCCGTGACTATTCCACTATCGGGGTCGTGAGGAAGGAAACAAGGCACCACCCTCGGATCCAATGACTTTATGTCCTGAGGTGACACGTTTTGTGGCTGGAATGTTCTCAAGTGTGCTACGACTGCAGTGGGTCTGCATAGAAGAAATAATGGCTTTTTCTCTTCCCAGAGCAAAAACCAAAGTGAAAATAATGCCCTGAGTTGGACGGCGGGACACGTCATTCCCTCACAAGCCCTTACAGAATCGGCCAAAGGCTACGGAATGGGCAAGACGCTGTCCACGAAGAAAGGCAAGTTCACCAGGGGCCAGGCCCTCTCACGATGCTCCTTTTCATCATGACTTGCCCCGCGACTGGCTTAGGCAGAAGAGCAGTGAGTTTCCCATCTTAAGCCTTGTTCTTTCTGGCTTGGGGGACAGTTGTCTGGTGGTTAGCCCTAGCCATGGGACAGTAGGAGCCGTACCACCGAAACAGCCCACCCCTCACAGTCTGCATGGTGCACACCTGCTCTAAGTGGCTTTCCATGTAAATCTACGCTAAATCATTCGTCTTAATTATAAGTTCCTACTGTGTCCGGGGTCTTTTAAACTTGGTGGAGAAAGAGCTTATTCAAGGCTGATATTTTGAAGATCAGCATCTATCCAAGTACAAATGTAGTCTCAGGAGGCAAAAAGAGTTTCTTTTTTGGATTTATATAATTTACAGTAAAGAGGAATGTAATATCTTTCCTGTTTAAGAAAACCGAAGAGCACACTGACTAGGAGATAAGTAGGTGATCTTTCAAGGCAGAATCAGAAAGAGGTTGCTGGTTGCTCAGGACCCATCTGAAGGAAGACACAAGAGCCGAGTTGAGAAAGACAGTATTATCTTACACAACAGCTTTTTCTGCAGGATATTAAAGCACTTTATAAATATTAATTATCTCATCCATTCTTATCATATTGTGTGAACTAAAGACATTATAGATGGCCGGTCTCCCAGCTCACTAGGCTAACTATCTCAAGCTGTCTTTCACAGACTGCGATTTCCAACTCAAAATATGCTCACCTCCCTGTTATTTGGAGATGTGATTGCACTTACGATGCACTTGCACTTACGAAGGATCCCGTCCTCTTTGGTTCTTTCTCAATACCTTCGAATTGCTAAATGTTTCTGTCTGTGCCCCAGGTCTTCCCCTTTTTATACGTTAATTTAGCAAAATTAGAAAATGCAGATACATGAAAGTAAGGGTAAACCACTCAGAAGCTCATAATCATTAAAAATTACTGTGGATATTTGGTGTATGTTTATCCTGAAGACCTTCTAAGTGCATGGGATCATGCATTTCTATTTCCTTTAATACTGTTTCATGTTCACTGATACTGTTATTTTAGATATATTCTATATAATTGTTTTCATGTATTATATATTGTTATTTTTGACAGCTGACTGTTATTTCATTATATGGAAGTGCTGTAATCAAATTAACTAAATCCTTCCACCCAAACACTGAGGCTGTTTCAACATTTTTGCTGTTGTTAACTTCTGCCGCCAGCACAGGCAGTCAGCGTGTTCTGTATCCGGCTGAACCGTCTCAGGGATCAAATAAATATACGAAACCACATACCCATATAAGGGTTTTGTTTTGTTTATGAAAATGTTAATATACCCCAAACCTCACTTTTTAACATTAAAAAAGAATGTATCATGAAATTTCTTCCAGAGAGCTCTTTAAATAGCTGCATAACAATTTATAGTATGAATATACTGCTATTTGTTCACCCATTTTCCTTGATCGCTATTCAGGCTGTTTTGTGATGTTTGCCATACAAAGAACCCTGCACTGGACATCCTTGAACGTAACTGCTAGTGTACTCAGGGTGTACTTCCGAAGCACAGTGACAAAGAGGTGGGATTGCTGAGTCGGATGACACATCTGTGGTGTGAATAGTTTTGTCATGCACACCTCTTAAAGGCATTCATACTGGCGTGTGGAAAACTCAAGCTGCTCTGTCAGTTTCCTTCATACAGATGCTCTAGCTAGAAATTCTTCGGGTGTAAACACCCAGACAAGGAAACTGATGCTCAGAAAGTTACGGGACATGTTCAAGGTCATACAGCTAAATATTTCAGAGTCAGGGCTAGCACCTACCTCTCCGGATACTCTGACAAGGACTTTCTGCATAACAATAAGCCTGCATGGGGGGTGGGGGGTTGGTAAAAGGGAGAAAGAAAAGATGTATCAGTTAGCTATTGCTGTGTAACGAACTTCCCCAAAACCTATAGTCTACAACAAGAGCCATGTATTTAGTTAGGGTTTTATGGGTCAGCAGTGTGGACTGGGCTTTGCGGAGGGCCCTCTGTCTGAGCTGGCCCCCTCCTGTCTGTGTGGTCAGCCATGGGTCAGCTGGGATGCCTCGGTTCTTCTGTGCTCCCTCATCCTGCAGTACGCTTCCCAGGCTTGCTCTTGGGGCAGTGGCCAAAAAGAGTATATATGGCTCAGAATGAGCACATTCTCACTTCTGCCACATTCGATGGTCAGAGGACCATGGGGCCAGCCCGGATCTGAAGAGTGATGAGATAGGCTCTGCCTCTAACAGGAGGACCCTACAAAGGGCCTGGGCAAAGGAAGATGTGGAGAACAGGAGTCATACTTGCGAGCAATCCATCAGGTTCTCAGGTAGATTTTTTCCCACTTCCCAAACAATTGCTTTGTTATTATCTTCACATGGCTGTTTGGAAAACCATGGTTTTCTAAGAGCATAAAGTTAGTAATATTTGTAGTGAAATCTCAAACAGTTCTCTCAAGATACCTGCGGCACATTTGGGGCACCGCCTTATTAGGTCAGATCTCTTTCCATTTTAAAACTGGGTTTGTCAGATAAGAAAAATTAAGGGCTATGGCCATTTTACTCTGTTTCTGTAATATGGCATATAGAGCACTGCTGATGTACCTTCTCTTTGTTCCTCGACCGGAGCGCGCTGCAGCTGACAGAGTACTGCTTGGGATTTGTGTCTTTTGTGTCTTTTTTTGTGTGTATGACTTCTAAAAGCTATATTTCTGTAATTTTCCATCTCACACAATAAACAAATGAAGAGGAGGACATTACAGGTCATAAAAATAGCAGGCAATAAATACAGTTACACACGGGATGCTTCCTTTTGGTGTTACGACAGGAGTGTGTCCCTGGAGATGAGGAGCAGGCCGAGGGCTGCATTTGCTGGTGTAACAGGGCTCTGGCGAGGGCAGCCCGTGGCCACCCAGACAGCCCTGCAGGGAGACGGGCAGCGCTGGGGAGGGAATGACCGCTCTATTTAGAACTTCTGGCTTCAGCCAGATATAAAATGGATTTAGGATGTGGGTTGAGGACAGGAAGGGAGCACACGCATGCTAATATTTCGTTTGTTCTTTCTTGAATCAGCAGCTTAAGCCTGGAAAGTCTCTTCTGCGACACTCCTGTTTGTCTGTAATTACAGATTGGCGTAGAACAAAAAGAAACTAAAGCAGAACTCTGCTGACTTCCTACATTGGGAACCTTGTGACGTGTCTGAGGGTGCACTGGCCCCGTGTCTGTGTCCAGCAGCAACTGGGTTCTCCAGTTCTGAGCAAAGGCGGGTGAGCGGCTGCCAAAAGCACCCAGTTTTCTGAAGGATGGAGCTGAGCACTCCGTGTGCCTTTCACAGCAGAATTCCACAATGAGGCTGAGAGTGTTTAAAACAACTAAAATATGAATGTAGGGAAGAACTACAGGTTTCAATAAAAAGTGCTTTGGAGACATTCTATACCAGAGACCCCTATTCCAAGGGAAACAGGATACACAGAAAAGTGGAAACTTATTGTTTACTCGGAGGTATGAAAAGAAATAGGTCAGTGATTCGTTTCCATAGCGACTATTATTGAAATAAGACAAACTGACACCAATACTGATTTATTCTCCTATTCAAGCTCTTTTAAAAGATCACTTTAATCTGAGTTGGTTCTTGAATATAAACAAGAAGACAATAATGATCTTTTGCTACTTGTGAGTGAGACTTTTAAAAAAATTAAATTAAAATAATCCAAGTTTGTGGCATACCAGTTTGTGGGTATAAATATAATGTGTTTTAAGTATAGGAGTGGTGTTCTGGGCGTTTGCAATTTAACTCTAGTTCTTAAAGTGATTATCTGTTCTTGCTTTACCCCAAACCACGGGATATGTATTTGCTGTTGGTGACCTCTGCAACCATACGACGAGAGTTTAGGTAATAAGTGTGGGCACTTAAGCTGCACTCCTGGATGACCAGTTTTAATTTGACCTTTAAATCCAAGGCCAGCTCAAGTGTGGAGTGTGGCGTGCAGCTGTGTGCCGGGGAGTCTGATCATTTTGGCCATTTCAACCAGCACAATTAACCGTTGCCTGCGGACGTCTTCTGAAGTGGTCAACACCAATGTTCACGACAGCTGAGATGTCCCAAGCAGCCACACGGTGCCAGTTCAGGGGGCATGTGTGGATCCAGGTTCCTGGTCGAGGTGAGATGACACAAACAGGTGCTCGGCCCATTCCGGCCACAGAGGCATGCCTTCGGGAATCTGGGTCAGCAGGATCTTGTTGCGGTTGGAGGTCTTCTGTCTGGACCACTTCCAGGGCTCGTCTCTTCACTTTGTCAACACAGTGAAAGTGGATCTGTCCTCAGAGCAGGGATGTGGACGTGGAGGCTCACCATGCATTCCAGGCTCCTGTGGCGGTGCCAGCAGGAGGCTGAGCTGGGCAGGATAGGGCCGTGCACGCAAGTGTGAGGGTGTGCTTCTGTGTCTATGTGTGTACATGAACCTCTGTGTGTGTGTGTGTGTGTGTGTGTAGGCATGCAAATGACAGAGGAAGGTGGCCTGGGGCACAATCTATGGAGTGAGGGTGATTTCCTCCGATGAAGTTAACCCTTAGCTGCCAGTGTCCTGACTTCCCCAGTTAGCAAGATAACCCAGGATCCTTCTTCTTCTGCTCTATCTGCTTTTCATCAATTTTGCTTCTATTTGATATCTTCACAGGTAGGTCAATAGTAGAGAAAAACAAATAAATGACTTCTTGAGTAAGATGGGAGGGGGTGGCAGCTGAAGCTTTGGGCTAAAATTAGGTGAGAAGATAATCAGTGGATCAGCGTAAAAGTAAGGAGCTTAAGGGACTGGTTACAGTGCTGCACCAGGTCAGGGATCCCATCTTCCCCATTTCTCCAGCATGAGTGTTTGTCAAATGTATTTTTTCTGTATTTAAGCAATTATTGATTTCTTGTAGCATAACAAACATTCATCCCAGGCTCATGGGAGATGAGAAGATCCTGATAGAATAGCACTTTGCAGAGTACGAACTCTGACCTATTGCAGTGCAGAGCTAATCAGGTATTTTCAAGAACGGAGGCCGTCCGATCACCGCGGAGTAGCTCTGCCTCCTTTCTCCTTCGTGTTCGGGCTCCAGAGGGAGGGCAGCGCACTTCACTCTCTTTGGAGCACTTCCGGGCTGCGTGGTCATGCTCTGAGGATAGACTCCTCCCCTTCCCATACAGTTAGGAATCCGGTAGACACAATTCAAGTTATTAGAAAGTTGTAAGCCAGCGCAGTTCATCTCTTATCTCAAATAGCTCGCTGAGCCTGAAGAATGAGGTCAATCATAACCCAGCAGAGCTAGAGGGGCATGTTTCCTTTTCTTGTGTGCTTTCTGGGAATACTTGCCAAGTTAGAGATCTACATAAATGAAATACAAATTACTGGTAACTTAGAGCACTAGACATATCCTGAAAGTTCTTATAGTCACACGAGGCAGGAGTACGATGCAAGTGATAGACTGATAGCTATCTGTTGGTTTTCATGTTATTTCTAAGTTTCTTTTTTTTTTCTTTTAAAGATTTTATTTATTTATTCGACAGAGAGAGACAGAGAGTGAGAGAGGGAACACAAGCAGGGGGAGTGGGAGAGGAAGAAGCAGGCTCCCAGCAGAGGGGCCTGATGCGGGGCTTGATCCCAGAACGCCGGGATCACGCCCTGTGCTGAAGGCAGATGCCTAACGACTGAGCCACCCAGGTGCCCCCTAAGTTTCTTAATAAAGACATCTCTGTTAAAAAGAGTAAACTACTTTAAAAGAAACCCAAAAGAAAAAAGAGAGAGAGAGAAAGACCAACAGAGAGGCTGGAAAGGAAGGAGGGAGAGCGAAAGGGAGGCTGTCTTTGAGAATCTGAATTTATCAACTGGTGAGAATGAACTATTCCTACTGACAAGAGAATCTTCGCTCATGAAAGAATAGCAGTATTCCTTTCATTTTTGCTTTTGTTTCATTTTAAAATTTGTCATGAAATTTCAGAATTTTATTATAAAATATTGGACACACACAAAGATACAAAGAATTATATAATAACACCACTATTTTCATGAGTTGGTTAAAAAAATCACCCCTCTTCCCTCTCTCCTCAATCACAAGCCCCCTCAACAAGGGTGACCATTCTTGTGAATTTAGTGTCACTACTTCTGTATAGTTCCTCTCCCCCTTTACAGTGTGCTTGTAGATCCTAAGCAATTCGTCCTGTCGGTATGCATGTTAAACGTTTGTAGGATTGATGGTGTTCACTGATTCCACCACGGATTTTCTTGTGGGTTTCATCTGTTGTGAATGAGTTTCTGCATTTCGTTTACTTCCCTGTTGGATGGTGGTCCTTTGGCAGACACAACAGCTTACTTACTATCCATTCTCTGGGTCAGGCTTCTCTCCAAACAGCATTTAAAATATTATTTTATTGAAATCTCTGGTTTTAGATCTGGTTTTACTTGCAACTTCCCTATTCCTCAGAGGTACTTTTTCTCGTAACTTAGGCTTAAATTTTCTAAATCAACTTAAAAACAAAAACTATTTTTGTGTGACTATAAAACTTATACATGCCCATTTTAAAGTAAACACACCAAAGTATAGTTCTCCACTTTAGAAATAACCACTGTGAACATTTTGGTGTATTTCTTTCCAGCAATTTTCATGTTTTGGTTTTGGTTTGCACAAACCTAATACTATCACAAGAGGCAATTTCCCTTGGCATTAAAAATCTATGAAAACAAGAATGTAAATGACTGAAAAGCCTTCCTGCCTGTGCTCCAACTGTTGGGCATTTAGGTGGTTCTAAGATTTCACTTTATTTTCATTCAACCAATGTTCAGTGGGCACCTGCTACAAGTTATGTGCTTGCATTAGGTGTACAAAGTGCAACCGTAAAAGAGACAAGATTGTATTCTTCTCAGAATATTAAATAAAAAGCAAAACTGACACAAATAATGATCTGATCGCCACTGTGACATGCACCGAAGAGACTAAGCTGGGGATAAAATGCTGAGATCCCAAGGAGGCAGGACACAGTCACATGGGGTAGGGAAGACCTCCACCAGGAGGAGAGGTACTCAGGCTGGGTTCAAAGATAAATGAAGGTGGCTATTTGAAAGGAAGAGTGTGTGTGTGCGACCTATGGGTGGATATGTCTGTGTGATGGAGCTGACAGGAAGCATGGACAGGAGGCCAGGAGCAATTACAGATCATCACCCCTTCATGAAAACTCATGTACCTAAAGCTTTCCCACTTTTCTGGTTACCTTGTAAAGACAGCAACCTAATGTTGAATTACTGGACCACAATGATTTGAAGGAATCATGTTTATAGGATTTTGATACATTAAAAATAAAATATTACTTGGGGTGCCTGGGTGGCTCAGTCGGTGAAGCGTCAGCGTTCAGCTCAGGTCATGATCCCAGGATCCTGGGATCGAGTCCTGCATCAGGCTCCCTGCTCAGCTGGAAGCCTGCTTCTCCCTCTGCCTGCCGCTCCCCCTGCTTGTGCACACGTTCTCTCTGACAAGTAAATAAACAAATAAATAAATAAATAAAATCTTTAAAATAAAAATAAAATATTACTCAAGATTCTATATTTTGGATGCCAACACCAATGCATTATCTCATTGCAATTGGTGCCAATGCCTGAGTAATACTGCTGTGAAGGCGGTGGGCCTGGAAACAACGTCAGCCTCAGGGCTGTACTATTATTACTTTTTATTCTGTATCAGCTAAGGTGAGTGGCTATGAAAGAAATGACTAGAAGAAACATTTATTGTTACTTAAAACACATGGAGAAAAGCATATTAAAATAGCAAAGGTATGTGGGTGGGTGTGTATCTTTGCAGTCTGAATCACACACACACAACTCAGGGGTACACTGAAGACTTATCAAAAAGGACCTGGATGGGGTCAGGGAACTCCACAAATTCAGTGAACAGGAAAGATTCTAATAAATGGGAAGACACTTCAGGAAAGAATATTATAAAATAATTAATAGTCTCAAAACTACTTTTTAAATTTAACAAATTTCAATAAAAATTTTAAAGCGATTTTTTGGTTAAAATAATTCTAAAGTTCATTTGAAGAAATAATGTTCAATAACCCCAAGAAAATTGGCAAAGAAGAGAAATTCACTAAAAGAAATTGTTCTTCTGATGGATAAGGATGGGTGGAGAGGGGAGAAACAGAGGCTACTGTTTCTCACAGAAACCCCAAATCCTTAGTTAACCTACGTCTGCACTACTGTAAGGAAAAATATTTAAAAAGATACTAAGATGTAAGAAAGAAGTCTGTGGTGGGCCGGACTGCACAGGAATAGGTAACTTATTTTGGGACAGAAAAGACAGCTTTGAGTTTTTATAAGAAATAAAAATTAAAATAACATTTTAAATCAGTGGCACAATAAATACTGTGCAAAGTGAGATAAACTTGCACTACTATTTCACAAAACAAATTCAAGAATAATCAGAGATAAACTTGAAAAGAAGCAATGAAAAGCAAAAGACAATGCATAATAAGACAAGGAAATAAGTAGATAAATATTATCTATGGTTGCTGTTAACGGTAAAACTAAAATATACAGTAAAAGGTAAAGACATTTGACTCCTAAAAATTTTAAACTTCTATATGCCAGAAAAACACATATAAGTGTACATGCCAAATAAGATAACTATGGACTAAAATTATATCAATGTTAATATTAAATTTAAGGATTCCTTACAAATTAAGAATGATAAACATCCCAACTTAAAAAACCAGGCAAATAACATAACAAACACATAGAAGAAGGGGAAAGGGGCGATAAATATCTAAGTCGTTTTGAATTCTCTGACCAAGGAAATGCATGTCAAGATAATGATGAGACTCTGCTAACGATGGAAGCACGCGCGGTGCGGAGCTTGTTTCCCACGCCCATCTCCAACGAAAGCAACCAGGGCTCCTTGACCACAGGACACGTTTTAGTGAAAACAAACCAAATCTCGGTGGTCTTACGTAAGCAGGGGGAGAAAAGGGTCATATGTTTAAAAATAACACCCAGCAGAATTCACAACCAAAGGTAACATGGAACCTTTATCTGTATTGCTGAGGTTAAGGTCAGGCCAAAATAAATACAACACTGTTGCAACAACAGGCTAAGACTCAGGCCCTATTTATTTATTTATTTATTATTTATTTATTTATTTATTTATTTATTTATTCATTTATTTATTTATTTGACAGAGATAGAGACAGCCAGCGAGAGAGGGAACACAAGCGGAGGGAGTGGGAAAGGAAGAAGCAGGCTCATAGCAGAGGGAGCCTGATGTGGGGCTCGATCCCACAATGCCGGGATCACGCCCTGAGCCGAAGGCAGACGCTTAACCGCTGTGCCACCCAGGCGCCCCTCAGGCCCTATTTTAAAGCTGTGGGTGTCTATTTCCATAGAAGCTGATTCTACTCAGGAAGGCAGACTCCAGCAGCCTCACCTGGGATGCAGGGGCCCTGTGAGCAACAACCAGGTGCAGAGGTGAGATTCCCCTGCAGGAAGGGCCACTGTGTCCACCACATCCCTGGCACAGCTGACTTTTTTGACTAGCAAAGTAAAAAGTTCCATTTCCTTGTGAGTGCAGCAACTCATGAAAGAGGCCTGGCTTAAAAGGCCAACTTTGGATAAATTTGTCTCTTATTCCAAAGTCTTTAAATATTCGTGACTTTTAAAGAGGGGAAACAAAAGGTCATCCATTCCTGCTTCTAAGGAAAAGAGTGGAGTCTGCTTTTATTATAATGAGACTCGACGATCAACACATACAGGCCTATAAACCCTGCACTTCTTTTTAAGGTCAGGACTATACCCAATTAGCTTGTGATATGAGCCAAATAGCAGCAGAGGAAGCACTTATTCAGGGCTAATATGATTATGTGCGGCACACCAGGGTGAATGTTTGCACATGGGTTATCTCCAGTAATAAATACATGAAATCCCAAAACAGGATTCTGTGGGGAAACAGGCTTGGGAAGCTAAGGCTCTCAGGTGAGACCCTGGCGAAAAAGTAAAGGATGACATGCAAATTCCAATTATGGTCCCTCCCCAGGCCCCTCCTCACTCCCTGCAGTCTTTCTGACCCACTCTTCATGTCCGTGAAATAAAGTTTTACACATTCTCTAAGTGTCTTTCCAGCTCTGATGTCCCGGAGCTCTCTGATTCAAGATGTGCACTCATCAGAAGCCCCAAAAATCCCACGAGTGGGGCAGTCATATTTCCAAACTTAAGAGTCAGGATGTTCAGTCTGATATAGGACCTCTGTGCTACTTCCAGAAGCATCTAGAAGGTGGAGCCCAAGTATTGACATTTCCAGTGTATTTCATTTGTTTATGGAGATAACTGAAATAGAACATTACATAACAGGATGCCTCAGATGGTCTAGGGTGCAGGGTGAACAGTGAGTACAGCATGGACAATAAGGAAAGCTGAGAGGAGACTTGGTCTTTAGGGTTCTTGCTCCCATCTTTCCTTTCTTCAATTCTCTGCTCCCTTAGTCCCACGCACCCCTCCTTTCCAGCCAGCTCCTTCAGTATGATGGCCTAGGAAACCCGCACTTTCACATCAAATCCCCATCGTCCAAAATCAGTGGTTCTGATTCCTTTTCTTTCATTCTTCCCATCGTTCATTTCCAGTGGGGCCTGACTGCTGGTAGACAAGGAAGTGACTGGAATAATTCATATGAAGGTGTGAACGGTCCATTGCTGACTCAGCTTGTGAGCCCTTTCCCAGGCAACTTTGCATTCTAAAAGAGTAGCTGGTGAATCCAAATAGAATCTAAAGTTCAGAGTTAAGGAATTATATTATTTAGGGAAGTCTATGGACAATTAGAAAGTATATTTTTCTACCCCTTTCTTCTGCATGGAGATGGTATTGTTAATAGGATACTTTAAAGTTATGATTTCTAAACTTCTGAAGGTGCACCTCTATCAGATAAAAAAATGGGCACCTACCCAAATAATTTATTGAATTCACATAAATATGTCCAATTACTGCACTGATATGGTTTGTTTACTACAAACATACACATTTTAAAGGGTGCGATAAAAATAAATAATATTTATACACTATTTTAACTTAACTTTAAAAATACATATTTTTGCTCTCACTCCAAATTGTGTTTTGAGAGCAAGTAGTAAGAATGAATATACTTCTCACACGTAAATTACACACATATACCAAATGCTGAAAGAAAACAGCCAGTGAGTACGTCCTATGCCCACGCTTTACTGTAGGCACTCAGGTCACTTTTCATGGTTGTCTGTGCCTGTCAGGTGCACATACGGAAGGAAGGGGAGGAAGATGGGTGGGGAAGCAGGCTGTACTGTGTTAATAAAGTTTGATTTTCTTCTTTGATTAAAAGAGAGCAATAAAAGAGTTGTAATGGTCTCTTCCTGTACCCCAGTTAATTATCATGGGGGTGTACTCACTGCTCTGTATGCCCTATTTAAAACAAGAGCAGGCTCAGATCCAAGTTTTGTGGAACTTGGGACTGTTACAACTTCTGAGAAGAGAAAACTCTTGAAGAAAGAGCACACACACAAAAATCTTACTTTAGCAAATTTTACAAACTCTGTGATTCTAGGAACACATGACTGGGCCTTCCCAGGACAATGAAAGGGGACCCTAGGGGGGACCCAGCACCTCTAACCAGCAAGAAGGTGGGAGATGGGCCTTCAGACAACTTGAGGAACATGCTCCTGAAAATGAGGAAGCTTGGGAAAGAGGGCTTCTTTGCAAAAGGTTGCTTAGGGGACTGGAATTTAAATTTCCTTCCCTGCTTGAGTCCTCTTAATGGGCCTTTGCTCTTAGCAAATCCTGCCTTCTGCGCTAAACTGTTTAAAGAACATTCCTTGCAGCACAGTACACTAGGAGGTCTGGCGCTGCTGAGGACCTGAGCTCAAGTGTTTAGATAACATCGCAGCCCTTCACCCTCGCTGTCTTTTCTTTCCCTCCTAAAACTCCGAGCTGTGGCCTCAGGATAATAGAGCTCGTGGCTCGAAGAGAAGGATGTGTAGCTTTTTGGTAAAGCACATCCTGGACTTACTGAAATAAGTCACACTGTCAGCTCCTGCCCATTAAGGGGGCCCATTTTCCCTGTTCCTTGTGGGCAAGAAATTTGAGATGAAACTGGTCTTGCAGAAATCTCAGCCTGTCTCCCTTTTAAGGCATTGTTTTCAGTGTAAGATGGCAAAGGAAAACCCGAGAAGGCTGTGGCTAACAGACATTTATGGCCCCGAGAACACTGAAATGCAGGAAGCCGGAGGGGGACGTACTTGAAGCAGGGGTTGATAAGGGTTAACGTGTGCACTTGAATGTGGTGGAAAGTAGGAATGCCCACATGAGAGTTCATTAAAAAATAAACTTACAAATCCGTGTCTTCCCTCTCCCTCTACTCCACCTGTACCTCACTCTGTTCCTACCATGTCTCCGACATTTCCTCCGGTTCTCTCTACTGCACTAATATGCTCCTCGGCCCAGCTGAACCTGTTTGCCTGGACCCCATTCAGGGCTGCCCAGGAGAAAGAGCCGGGAAAATTCTTTGAAATAAAGATGAACACATGACTAGAGCTTCCGAAGGCGGGAGACGCAGACGCCATGTTTACCCAGCATCCTCGGGGCGACCACAGTGCGGGCTGGCTGCGGCCACGTGACTGGGCGGATCATGTCACGTGACTGCGCACTTCTCCAGTCTGCGGCTGCGCGGGGAGGGGCCCCAGAGGCTGGAAGGCCGGGCTGCTTGGGAGTGAGGTTCCCGCTGCGGAGGCCAGGAAGGGTCTCAGGGGCTGCACGGTTCGGGGAACGGATGTGCACCCAGGCCCGGCGTCCTCCCCGTGCAGCCCGGGTGGAGAAGGCCTGCGTCTCCCTCCCTGACAGGTAGGAGCGGGTTTGAGGCGCTGGCAGCCGGGTATTCGTCAGACTCGGCTCACTCCGTGTGGTCCGACGCGCTGCAGGTATTCCCGGTGCCCAGTGAACCGGGAGCGCATCCCAGGAACCGTGTGCTGGGATTTGTGTGTGCAGGAGCTCTGGGGAAACTACTACCGGTAAGGATTTGTGCAGATGACCTAACATCTCACCATGGCTGTCAAGCAGAGCTCTGAACAAGGAGGCGGCCCTTTGTCGTTGGGAAGGCCAAGTGCCCTGGGCTGAGGGTCCCGTCCTCCAGCAGAGGCGGCGGGTGGGACGAGATGGGTTGCAGGGCGTCCCCGCAGCGGCCGCAGCCGGGTCCTCTGAGCAGGGGCAGGGAGACGTCAGCAGCCTCGCCGATGGACCGCACACTGAGCCAGAGCCCGCCATGGGGCCGGCGTCCTGCAGGGAGGGGACAGGCCCACCAGAGCTCCAGCGCCGGACATGGCGGCTGCATCCCGAGGCGCTGCCGCTGAGCCACCAGCCCTTGAGGAAACGGCTTACACTCCTGGAGTCCCAGCTGCCTCATCAGTGTGTTGGGGAGTCCGTATCTACGGGATAAACCCCTGGCCCCTGGGCCCTGCTCATGCCCACGGTAGGATTTAGCGAGGGGGCCCGGAGCCTGTGATTTAGACACCACTGCCACCTGGTGGCCGCACACCCAGATTAGAACTCCAGGTTTATTTTTATGGTTCTATTTTTTTGAAGGAAGAATCTCCTCTAAAAGTTGAAGGTGTGGGTCTTCAGTTACGAAGCATTAAAACACACACGTGACGGAAAGGAAGCAGTGGGGGTCAGGCCAGGTTGGGGAAGTTGGATTATTTCTAGGGCTTCCTGATTCTGGGCCTCATAGGACTGCAGCCACTTAGAAATGTTTTGTGTTCCTACAATATCAAATGGACCCAAAATGAAAACAACAACATACGCCAAAGACAAGATACAAGCTATCTGTATTATCTGTCATTTGGGATTGTCTCTTTTCCTCTTTCTCTTCATTTGGATGTCAAGTTGTTTTCTTTGAACCGGTTTCTTAGGTCTAAACCGAAATGCAGAGGACACTCACCTGATTCTGCACTTCTACCCTTGAACTCTGGCCTTTGCCCTGGACAAGTCTGGAGGGAGCCTGACTCTGAGGAAAAATAATCCAGCAAAGAAAATAATATTTCCTCCCACTCCAGAAAGCAAGTCCTCCAAGCCAGTGTCTTCTGTGCTTCCGAAGATCAGGTTAGGCAATGATTAATGAAGCTGAATAGCTAATCATCTCCCTAAATAAATGACCTTTTGCTCTTTAGGGCCCTGCACTCCCTATTACTTCAGATGTCTTGAGGCCTTTGGTCTTACCTCAGCTAAGCCAGTCTAGAGGAAGAGAGAGGCAAAGGGAAAGACAGGGAACTGTTGTAGGTTTGGCTCAGTGCTGTACAATCTACAGAAGTTGCTTCATTAAATGCTATGGAGTGAAAAACCAAGACAGAATTTATACATGGTCCAAGTTAGAAAGTAAGTACATGGCAAGGACAAAATGTGACCCTGGATCTCCCTGAATGCAAAGAACAGAGTCTTACCAAGAATATCTGCAGCCGGTTGAGACATTGGGCTGCCGTCAGGACACCTGGCTTCTTCCCTGCAACCCTGCTCCTTCTCATATGGCTTCGTGATGAACTTCCCGGGAAACTGGAATATTCTGCTTCATTTTAGGAACTAAGAGTGAGGCAGGTTTACAGACGGATTGCATTAAATTCATCTTGTCCTTTCCCCCCCTTGTTATGCATGGATAAGCTCAATGCAGAAGGAGGAACGCTAAGCCAGGCAGCAGGATTTAAGGATTTCCAGCCTGTGGATTCAGGAAGCAGAAGTCTTAATTCTTAGAGCTGCTCTGTCAGGCAGTTTACAGCTTCCTCTTCTAACTACTAAGTGCCATAAATCTCCAGACTGCCGGTCTCCAAACTTACATGCAAATGGTCCTATACACCAGCAGCAACTGGCCACCAAAACAAAGCCAGGGAGTGAGTGACCCATGAATAAGGCTCACGTGTGGGCCTCAGCTGTTCAGGTCCACTGTCTATCCAGACACAGGAAGGCCCTGGGGATTTGAGGCAGATGGCTGCACTTCCTGGCAATGGAGACTGGCAGAAAGGGAGGCCCAATGGGAGAGTACTGCTGCAGGCCTGCCCTTGTCTGGATTCTTCCACAATGCAGGTAGCCCTGACATAAGCTCATCTGAGGGTGGCTATCTGAGGTTGGGGTCTCTGGGCAGCAGCTTCAAGGGGAAGTCAAGATTGGCTGTGTGCTGGGCCCTTGCTCACTGATGGTGATTTAAACGATGTGAAGAAATGGCTCTCCTGAGTCGGTCTCTGTTGGCTCTGGGAATGTGTCTTAGGACAGACTGTAGACTTGTCTAGGATTCCTACTGGATGGGGACAAGGTATGTGGAAGAGAACCTCAAAAGAAAAGATCTTATTTTGTAGGGCAGGGGCCTGCAAATTTTTTTCTGAAAAGGACCAGGTAGTAAATATTTTTCTTTGCATACAGCCTGTTTCAATTACTCAGCTCCTCCATGGCACAGAAGCTGCCACACACTGTGCCTGAATGAGTGAGCCTTGCTGTATTTCAGTAAAACTTTATTTACAAAAAGAGATGGCAGGCAAGATTTGGCCCTCAGACCTACTTTGCTGACCCCTGGGATAGGAGGAGCAGACATGTACATAAGACCCAAAACCTAGGGACGCCTGGATGGCTCAGTCAATTAAGTGTCTGCCTTCAGCTCAGGTCATGATCCCAGGGGCCTGGGATCAAGCCCCACATTGGGCTCTCTGCTCAGTGCGGAGCCTGCTTCTCCCTTTGCCTGCAGCTCCCCCTGCTTGTGCTCAGTCTTTGTCTTTCTGACAAATAAGTAAGTAAATTAAAAAAAAAAAAAAGACCCAAAACCGAATCCCTGTTTTGCTGTGCACCAGATCTGTGACCTCAGCTAAGTTATTTATCTCTGAGCCTGTTTCCTCATTAGTAAAAAGGAGTTCACAATATCTGCCTTTTAGGCTTCTGGTAACGTATGTAGAGCTCTCAGCATACCACATGGCAAAGAGTAGGCATGCAACAAACATGGGCTTTCCATCAAAATACCTGTAGTTCTTGGGCTAGATCAGCTGTAGGTGCCTTGATGCTCTGTTGCCTTCACGGTCTTTGATAGGCGTCTTTCGCCTCATTTGTTGGATCCGACTCAGAGTAAATGAAGTCTCTTTCATCCCATTTGTATTCTAAAAGTAGGTCTTTCCAAACTCACTGACATGTTATTTCAAACTGTCTGGCAGCATTCAGGGCTTTGTGGAGTCCCCTGGCAATTTCACTGCACCAGAACATTGCCTACCCTGAAATTTTTAAATTATAATGGAATGCAAAACAGATGTACCAAATCTAGGGAGGACTAGAGCAACATTAATTTGTTCCTTGGGAATGCCCTTCATAAGCACATTTTTGGGCAGACATTTGTGATAAGAGCCAGGCAATAAAAGATCCCAGCGTGTTTTAAACACTGCAATTTTGGCAATTTGTGTCAAAGAAAATTTGGAAGGCATCGATAACTGAAACAGAACTGACTGAATTTATGGCTTAACCTTTCACTAAAATATCTGTGTTTGGAAGATGTCACTGATCAGAGAAATGAGAATTTGGATGGAAAAAAATTAGATCGGATTCAGACGGGTGGAACTCTGCACTCTGAAACTGGTCAATACTTAGTTATTTAGAATATGAACTGGGGCCAGGTTGCTGCTTGGGTCTCTTCAAAGTGGCTGACTTCATGGTGCATTACAAGTACCAACTTGAAAATAAAATGCTGGGTGCCTAGGTGGCTCAGTTGGTTAAGTAGCTGCCTTCAGCTCAGGTCCTGGTCCTGGGCTCTAGTCCTCCATTGGGCTCTCTGCTCATCGGGGAGTCTGCTTCTCCCTCTCCCCCCCTCCCCCGCGTGTGAGCTCATGCGTTCTCTCTCTCAAATAAATAAATAAAATCGTTTTAAGAAAGAAAAATAATAAAATGCTTAACTTAAAGGTAGTATTTTCAAAAAAGCTGACTTTGATACATAGGGTTATGATTTTAAGCACATTGAACTTCAGATAAGGAAAAAACCCCACAATATAGATAAACAAATAGTGCGTTGTAGTAATACTTAGTATGGATGCCATTAGGGTACTGGCCAGAGAATGAGGCTGAACATACGCTGTCAGCTATAATACATTACGCTCTTATTAATCGTATGATCCAGAAAAGAACTGTTTGTGACACAAGGGAAAAAATCACTTCTTTGGACAAATCTGAAATTTCATATCTCCCAAGATGTACTTGTTATACTTTTCCCTGTAAGACACAAATCTGATAGAAATCTGTCTTGACCCTACAGAGTTGCAACCTTCTGGGTAAAACCGACCTACTTTTTATCTGATTCTACATTACTGCTTCTATAGAAAATGAACTGTACCAGCAAGAAATGCATTTCCATGTTGGTCCAACTGTGCATCAAGACATGCTTTAAAATAAGGATAAATGTTCAGTTTATGAAAAAGAGAAATATAGTTCACCAAACCAGAGTATAAACATCTTCTGTAGCTTTGCTACTTACTTAATAACTTACATTTTCTTGCTAGGTTATCATCATGTAAACCAGAGAAGGAGACAGATTCCAATTATACTGAAAAACATTGCCATGAAAGTTGTAAAACCATGATGTTGATGCCACAGTGGAAGGCTATGTCATTAACTTTTTTGGTAAAAAATAATAATAAAGTATGCATTTATTTGTTGTATTTTGTTCTGTCCAAATGCAGTTGTTTGTTCAGTTGAGCTCATGCCATGTGTAAAATTCTATAGTGTTTTTAAGACTTCTATTTTTATTCTTTTAAAAGATTTTACTTATTTATTAGAGAGCGTGCATGAGCACAAGCAGGGGGAGGGGCAGAGGGAGAGGGAAAAGCAGGCTCCCTGTTGAGCAGGGAGCCCGATGTGGGGCTCAATCCCAGGACCGTGGGATCATGGCCTGAGCTGGAGGCAGACGCTTCACCAACCAAGCCACCCACGAGCCCCAAGATTTTTATTTTTAAATAATCTGCAATTAACAAAGTTGTACCTATGTACCTTCACCCAGTTTCCCCCAGTAGTTATATCATATGTAACTATGATACAGTAGCAAAACCAGGAAACTGATATTTGTAAGATGTGAATGTAGAGATCTAACCCATTTTATCCCATGCATGTGTTCATGTAACCAGCACCACAATCAAGATACAGAACTGTTCCATTACACTGAGGCATTTCTCTTGCTGTTCCTTCAGAGTCATCACAGTTGTGTCCCCACGCCCCACCATTCCTTACCCCTGGCAACCAGTGATTTTTTCTCTGTCTCTGTACTTTCATCATTTCAAGAGTAAATAGAATCATATGTGAATTTTTGACATTGTTCTTTATATCAGTATAATGCCCCTGTAGATAGTTGGGTCATGTTTCTTTAATCTACTCTCTTGATCTCTGTCTTTTAACTGGTATATTCAGACCACTTATGTTTAATGGAAGCTCATTTGTTAGAGCCTAAAATGCACTTAGCAATCAGGCTGTGGGTTGTGTTACCAAAATTCTTTCCAAAAGTCCCTTGAAGGTGCTGCGGGAGAAACAGTTTCCAAGGATCACCCAGAACTTAAGTTATAAAGTGGAAACAGGTGTAGTTAGGAGAAGGATGCTGTAAGGGAAATGTAAGTGAACGTGGCTTACTTTGGGAGTGGGTCCGTAGAGGACAGGATAGACGGTTGGGAGGGCACAGGTGAGGTGGGTTGAAAGGGAAGAGAGCACGGAAGGTGAGGAGGTGGCCAGAGGTGCTTGCTTTGATTGAACTGCAGCCCGGTGAAGGAACGGTGCAGATGGCAGGTCATGGCCCATTTCCCAGAAGGATGGGCACACCTGTGGATGTGCACCGCTGTTCCCAGGTTTGTGGGTCATCTGTTGTCTGTTGGATTGTTATGGTTTTAAATCTGATTGTTTATGACTTAAGTTGTTTTGATCGAAGGGTGGATTTGTTGACAGCGAGGAAGCTGTGTCAGGGTGTTGTCATCGACGTCTGCTGTTAGTAAGCGCTCAGCAGCTCAACTGCTGACGGATGCTGCTGGAGACTTACTGATAAGAACACAGGGAAGAACCGCTGTAACATAGTGGACATTAAAACTTTTAATACTGAGAACGCGTGAGGACTTACTGAGTGTGTTTGGTCTGGGCAAGGCTACCCTTTGCTGATCTAAATAGCTCTCTGAAGATCTTGGGGCATTAGCGCCTGTTGTGGCAGGGCTACCCTTTGCAGGGGCCCACCAATGGCGGTGCCTTTCTTCCCCTAGCATCCTGCTCTAGCAGTGGGGGACTTCTGCTTTGCGCTGGCAGCTGAACGTCAGCTTTTAGTTGGCAAAGCTGACCCTTCCGAGATCCAGCTCATAGAAAGATACACCTTAACTAAATGTGGACTTTATATCTTCCATTTCTCCTTTGCCTGGAACAATAGTGTAATTAATCTGTCATTGGTTTGGAGAATGCTATTCCTTTATTGATTTATTAAGAGACATTTATCCTGTATGCTGTTGTCTTGTGAAATATTATTTAAATCATAGTTCCCACAGTGAACCCGTTTTAAATAAATTATTGGCGAAGATAATCTCAGTTTTTGAGCATTATTTGTGTGAACAAAACATCTTCCATTAATCTGGACAGAAGCCCCAAAACCTAAATGGCTAAATTGCCCCCACTTGCAGAAAAGGTCACTAAAGAGAGACGAAAACATTCAGTATTGAAAAGAGGGAAATCTGAGTATCCAAACTGAAGTTTTGCTGCCCATTTTGTCAGGTACGTTATCTTAAAATTCAAAACTGAGGCTCAACCACAGAAATGCACTTGTTCGTGGAAGTTCATGGAAAGGTGTCAGAAGGCCTCCAGTCCTCCTGTTGTTATTTTCTGGGAGGTCTATGGAGAAGATGATTAGAAATGCCCTCCAAGAAGAGAAGGTCAAGCAATAAAAAAAGGGTGCGTGTTGAAAACGTGAGCCAAATATTTCATGGTGGAGGGTGGAAGAGAAAGAAACTCTGGAATTTTTTTAAATGAAGGGGAAATGGCAGTGATATTTGAAAAAGCAAGTCAAAGGAACACATGAAAGGAGCAGATATCAGAAACAGAAATTACCAGGAGTGACTCCAGAATGACAGCTTTAAAGCAATTCTGTTTTGAGAGGAGTTGAGAACGTTGTGAAGGGGTGGAGTGTCTCATTCACAGCTTGCTCACCCCGGTGTACCACATCTGACAAGTGATGCTCACGTTTGGATTGGCTCAACGAAACGTTCCGTCCTTGTCAGTCAGTTCTGCAAGATTGTGTCGAGGCAGCAGCAAACAACAGCATAGAACAAAAACGTCTTTTATTCCCCCTCTGTCTGGAGATAGAAATCAAGTGTGGTTTGTGGGAAATATACCGCAGTAGCACCATTGACAAGAGAGCAGTTCGCACCAAGCACTTCCATTTCTCTCGGGCATGGAGAGGGTGATAAGTGTGTCTTTCAGGATGAACGGCGTCGTCCTCAGCACCTGGGATGGCACCACCTTTTCCGGGAGGAGGATGGTGGGTCGGTATAGAGGGAGGACAGAAGGAAAGCTGACTGCATACTTGTATCACCTGATCGTCTTAAGCCTTGGTTTTCTCACTGCAGATGCGAATAATGTGACCTCTCCCAGGCATCGGAGCATCCAGTGGGGGTGTGGGGGTGGTTGTGAACTGAACAGGCACATCACAGTGCCATTGGTGTGCTCCTTGGAAGTTGTCCAGCTGAAACCGCATCTAACAGTAATTTGCTTACATAAATCTGCGTGTATGAGATCAGAGTAGTGTTGAAATCTGCACTAATCCCAGGAGATCCAGCCCTGTTCCAAGGCAGACCTTGTTAAAACTTCCAGGAGGCAGATGTAGGTATGAGGTCAGTTCAGAAGGTTTGCTCTAAAATATTACATTTATTATACCTGGATTTGAGAATCGTCTTTGTGCCACTGTCATCGCTACCAGCCCAGAGCTGACTTTTCACTGAGTCCTCGAGAGTATGGTCATCCTTTCAGGTTTCTCTTTCCATGGTGAATTTGTGTGTCCTGCCACACAAGTGAAAACTAAGTACTTCTGAAGGGTTAAAATACCTACCAGGATATGCTGATCATCTCCATCAAACTTGAGGTTGTGTTCCATTTGTCTGAAAATATCATTCCATTTCCACTCCTCCCCAGGGCACCAGGGCCTGGCGGCTGACAGTCATGTTGGGTCACATGTCTGCTGTATGCTTCCTTAAAGGACATGTTTGTAGCCTGGGTGCGTGGCCTCACTTGTGATGGATGATGGCACCTTAATATTTTTAACTTAGTGAGTCCAGTTGCCCTGCACAGTTGAAAAGTTCTGACAGTTTATTTCCTTCCCTTCCCCACAAACCGTCGGGGGTGAAAGATCCAGAAATCATACCAATCTTGAAAAAGGAAGCAAAGAGCCTTTCCTGAAGTCCTGTGAGCTCCTGCTGAATCAACACTCCGCTGGCCTGTTTTATTAACCATTCTCCGAGGGGCTGTGTGGCCACGGCATGCTGAGGTGGCCCCCATGGCTGCCGGGCCAGCGACCGCTGCAAGTGCGGAAGTGTGGGCAGCCCCCACAATGAAGTACGTGAACCGCAGGCCTTTTACATAAAAACCTCGTAGCGCCGAGTCTTCTAGAACAGAGGTGGTAAGGGCACGCGTTCCTTATGGCTGTTGGAACAAATGACATAAACTGGACGGTGTAAGACAGCTCTGGAGGCCTGAAGCCCAAGAACAAGGTGTCAGCAGGGCCATGCTCTCCACAAAGGCTCTAGGGGAGGATGCTTCCAGGCCTCTTCCAGCTTCTGGTGGTTGCCGGCAATCCTTGGCAACCCTTGGCACATGTCACCTCAATACAATCTCTGCCTCCCTCTCCACATGGACTTTGTGTGTGTTCATGTCTGAACTCGGCGTTCTCTCTGTGTCTGTGTTCAAATTCCCCTCTTATAAGTTCACCAGTCATGGGATTTAGAGCCCACCCTACTCCCCTGAGACTTCAGCTTGATCACATCTACAGAGACCCTATTTCCAAATAAGTCCCCATTCTGAGGCTCTAGGTGGCATCAATTTGGGGGGACACCATTCAACCCAGCACACACGATCCCAAGCACACCAAGGGGCCAGCAGGCTCAGCCCCTCCTGCCCTATGCTCGTGACGCAAGTGCAGTGGTCTCGGACTTCGCCTTCTTGCCCTTGGCTGAGGCACAAAATCATTTTTGGTGCTAAATATTGCACAGATTGATTATATAAACATTTATCAAGAGTTTGCTACATGCCTGTCCCTTTGCTAGGCAATGTGGAGGGTACAGCAGTGCATGAAACACAGCCCTTGGCCTCAGTGGGCCTTCGGTATTTTCCCTAATGAGTGTCATCCGACTGTTAAAACCAGCGGTGAGGAGACGCTTTCTTGGACAGTTCTTCCAATTACTAACATTTGTGGTTTGGTTCCCTGCACCCACAAAAAAATGCTCTAAATGAATAATTTTTTTTAAAGTGTCCATTCATGTCATGGGAAATACAAAAGGTTTCTTTGGAGATACTGGGCCTGTGGTAATAGCAGCTCTGAGCATGAATTTCTGATTGGTCCTTTTGTCTCAAAGTACTTGGAGGGAGATGATGGGGAGGCAGTATTTCTAAACATAGTACAGTATCTTGAGAAATCCCACCCCTCCATTCTGTTCAAATACAAAGGAAAGGAAAGGTTACAAACCTGAAGTTATGTAAAGGGAAAACTAGCCTCTAAAATAGCAAGAAGAATCACAGGGTAATGGCCCATTGTTTCGGTAGTTCCCTGAATTCTTGCAAAGAGGCAGCAAGGAAATACATATCAGTGGAAACTCTTTCAATTATTAAGCTTCTTACTAAATTGAAGAACCAGAAAACAAGTTAATGCTAATTGCATCTTTCGATTGGACCTGAAGTCTTCGCCACTGTTCGCAGCCCTTGATCATTCAGAATCATATCCATATCAATAAATTAGTACAAATCATATTCATGTACATTCTCTCTGTCCATTCCTCTTTTCTTTTTCCCTTCCTCCGTTCCATCTTTCCTTCCTTCCTTCCTTTCTTCCTCCTTTTCTCTCAATTGTATTTTTGTTTACTTTGCCTGTTTTCTCAGAATTGCCCTTAGACCAAGCCAGTCTTTTGCAGTCATTAACATTTCTTAGTCCCACAGGTAACTCGGGGAGGGAGAGTCACCTAGCCCAGTGCTTCTGAAATGTCAGCATGCCCACAAATGACCTGTGTGTCTTGTGGAAATGCAGATCTTGTCTCAGTAGCTCTGGGACGATCCTGGGAATCTGCATCCTTGAGAAGCTCCTGGTGTGTGGACCACACAGAAAGCAAAGACAGAGATTCCTCAGTGAGACCGCTCCCCCCACCCCAAGCACCCTTGTGATGTTCAAGTGCTGTTCCTTTCCCTTCAGTGAGAAGGCACCAAGGAGGTGGTGGGCAAGGGGGAAGGCTCCAGAACTGGGGGATGTGAGGGCCGGGAAGAGGCAGCCTCTGGAGTGAGCAACAGTGTAATCCTGGATGAAGAGGAGAGGGATGCTCTGGCTGGGTTTGCTTCTCTCCACATTAGGAATCCGACAGGCGACTGGCCGAGGGGATGAAATGAACAGCGTCAAGATAAGACCTTCACAGAACTCTGGATGGGAACCCCAGAGTGCTCTCTGAACTCACACATTACCAGCAGATTGGTGGACTCCATCCGTGCATGCCCACTGCTGTTACTATAACCATTCCCAGATCCCTTCCTGGGACCAACAGACGTCCAACTCAACAGCCTGCCAATGTATGTAAAGGGTCTTTGAGAAGTTAACGAGACATCTCGGTCATTAGGATTATGAGTTTCCCTGTTTGAATGCCGACCACCTACCATGAGTCATGCTAAGGTCATTTAGGGGAAAAGAAGAGAGACTGAAAAATCCAGTTGACTGTTGCTGATGAGGGTGTGTATCTGCGAACCGCACAGTGTGACCACCACAACTTTAGTGTGAGTCTCTGACTCACCACTTGGTTTGCTTCTTGCTGCTTAGGTTGTGCTCTCAAAGGCCAGCCCCTCTGCGGCCGTGCGTCCAAGTTGCTGGCAGCATTTACAGCCTGTGACAGTTAAGTCCAAGTGACAGCAAGAGTTAAGCATTGGAAATTTAAAATCTGTTTGGATGACAGATCCATTTCCTTTTTTTATTTTTATAAAGGTTTTTATTTATTTATTTGAGAGAGAGTGAGAGAGATCCCAGAGGGAGAGGGAGAAGGAGACTCACTGCTGAGCAGGGAGCCCGATGCGGGGCTCGATCCCAGGACTGACATCATGACCTGAACTGAATGCACGTGCTTCACTCACTGAGCCACCCAGAAGCCCGACAGATCCCTTTCTTTTCAATACAGTGATAGGGTCGTCTATGTTTCTTTAGGATTTTTTCTTCATATTAACAAGCGAGTACCGTGTTATGGTTGATGCAGTTTGCAAATGGCTATAAGATAAATGCACACCGCAATTATTATTTTGCTCTTCCTCATACTATTCTGGTGGTAAGTCTGGGCCATTCTTGACTGCTGCAGTAGGAACAAGGCAAGATGAAGAGGAAGTCATCAAAATTTGCCCCTTTCGGCTGCTTAGGATTGGATGCTCATGAGGCCAAGATCCTGGCTGAAGTTTCTGATGGGTGCTGTGACTACATGTCCCGTATTTTCTGGGGCAGTTATAATTAAGATACTCTGTTTTGTTATTGTCATACATTCAAGTTTGCCAGGTCGTGAGCTCCCTTTGTTATAGGATATCTCTAAGGGTGTGTGTCCCTGGCAAAGAGAGACATCAGGCCTTTAGTCAAGAAGTCTGTGAGAGAGTGTAGACAGATCAAAGCAAGTCTGTCCTCACAACTTCAGGGACAACCCGATGGTGTGTGCATGGCACTATCCGCTCTTGTGAGAGACAAGTTCGCAATAACAAGTGGGTAAATGGGATATTCCAATGGTAAAAAGTGAAGTAAAATTTCTTTTGAAGTCTGGGTGCTGGATTTTTTTGTGTTCCTTTAAATCTTTAAATATTTTTGAGCTTTATTCTGGGACACAATTAAATTACTTGGGAACATTCGATCCTTTTGGGTCTTGCTTTGAAGCTGCGTTAGGCAGGACCCGCACCATGCCTGGTTCAGGGCCAGGGTGGCCTCCCTTCTGAGAGAGCAGCCTTGGAGCCCGCTCAGTGCTCCGTGCGTCATGAACCTGAGCTATTCCACACCGTCGGTGAGCGCTGAGAATTCTTCCCTCTGATCATTTTTGGTGGTTCTTTCCTGGCCGTACGTGTATGTGCTGATCAGTATGCGGCTGATGGGAGAGGGAGCCTCTGCAGACCTGTGTGTGTGTCCTTTCCAGTACTTTGCCCTGGGAGTCCTGTGCCTCAGCCGCCCCGACTTCTCAGTGCTGTGTGGTCATCAGGGAGACCATCAGGGGCTGCTTCGGCTCTCCCTCTGGGCACCACAGCCGGCCCAGTCTCTCCAGGCAGTCGTGGGGCCCACCTTGTTACCCTTCGCACAGGGATACCTGCCCTGTGATGCTTATCATCCAGTGTCTGCAAACCCTGTTCTGTGTGTCTTGTCCAGGGTGAGCGGGGACGGTCTATCGGGTGACCATTGCTCTATTTCGAGAGGAGCCACCTCACCAGTTTCCATCCTAGATCCACGTCACAGTGGTTCTTTCTCACTCCCTCTAGCTACCTTGCTGTGGTTCAGCTCAATTCTGCTTTGCACAAACGGCTTCTGAGCCCCGCAGTAAGGACGCGTGTGAGCCAGCTATGGAGGTTGGCTTCAGATAGAGCAAGAAGAACGTGGAATGGCTCTGTCCTTGAAGGGCTCAGAGTCTAGCCTTAGGGAGTGAGTTTTGGGTGGTGGGCCAAAGAAACAAAAGTAAGGATTCAAGTAAATAATCAAACTAATAGAATCTGTCTTACAGAAGATACATGTGCAAAGTGATAAGAGCACATGAAAAAAAGGAGTGAAAAGTTCTAGGGGGACAGTCATGCCAGGGATTACAGAGGGGCCTACAGGTTTAGCAACAGTCCAGATAAAAACCTAGGAGTGCTTGAATCTGACCATACCAATCACCCGTGCTCTTCTGGGAAAGTTACAGAATGACCTGTGTTCCTAGCTGCATGTGATAGCCCCATGCGGCACTCTGACACAGCCGAGGAGTCAACCTTCCCCCGATGCCTCTATCCAAATCTCGACATCATGCCAGGGCCCACTTAGCCGCATGGAGCCACAGGCATTGGCTAGGAGCTTTAGGCACACGTGGAGAGGAGGCTGGTGGGGGCTCTGTGTCCACTCACTCTTCCACTTGGGGAGAGGGAGAGGTGGCAGAGCATCATGGGGCCCCGTAGCATCTCATACCCAGCCTTCTCGTGAACGCAGCTCGGAGTTCTGACCAACCAGACATGCGACCATCTTCCTCTGTGGATTGGCAGAGGCTGGCTCGAAATTGGTGGTTGGAGAAGCTCAAGCATTCCCTCCTACAAAGGGCAGTGTAGGGAGTTGAGACTGAAAGAGTAGACGTTTGCTAGGGGGTCAAGCGAGGAAAGGACTTCCAGCACAGGAAGAGGTATAAGTACCAGTACAGAGTACCATGACCTCGTGTGGGCACGTGAGACATGCAGTGGAGCCATTCCACGGGGCCAGTGCTGCCGTGACGACCACAGACTGGCCAGCTTACACATCCTCTCAGCGTCCGGAGGCTAGAAGTCAGGGTCAGGTGCCGGCTGGGTTGGCTCTTTGTGGGTCATGTGAAAGCAGTCCTCTCATGCCTCTCTCCTAGCTTCTGATAGTTCCCAGCGACCCTTGGCTTATAGACGTTTCTCCCTGACCTCTGCCTTCTTCACAGCATCTTTGCTGCGTGCATGTCTCTCTCTGGGTCCAAATGGCCCCTTTTTGTGAAGAAACCAGTTATAGTGGATGGGGGCCCACCCTAGTGGTCTCATTTAAACCTGGTCACCTCTGTAAAGACCCTGTGTCCAAACGAGGTACATTATGAGGTCCTGGGAGTTAGGCCATCAACATATCCTTTTTGGGATGGTGTGGAGACATGGTTCAACCATCATAGGAATATAAGAAACGTTTGGGAAGTGAAAGAACACGTTGGCATTGTGGCTTCAGATAGAAGGCTGAGAAACTTAGGGCTTGTGGTAAAGGCTCCAGAAACCCTTGAGAGCCTTTAAGCAGAAGAATGACAAAATTACATCGATGTTTCAGAGCACAGCCCTGTCCTGAGCAGACAAAGCTGGAGCAGGGACAGCAGATCAGAAGCTGCTTCACCACGTAGACCCCAGTGCTCAGGGCCCAGACACGGGCAGTAGCTGTAGGAATAGAAGCAGGGCACCTATTGTGAGAGAGATTTTAAAAGCATGGTAACCCATCAGATGAGTTCATAGAGGTATTAAAGTGCCTTTCTTGGTGTCTTGGAGGCCAGAAGCAAGGATGGGGATGTTGGCTTGTCCAGAGTTGAGACTTCCAGGGTTTCCCAGGGAGGGGTGGGGGGACATTGAAGTACGATCTCAAATCTGCACCGTGGTATGTGGGGGAGACGGGCAGAGAAGACAGCCAGGACAGGTGAGTGAGTATAAGCTGTAGATGGATGGGAAGCCAGGAGGGTCGAGGGCTGGGAGGCGGAGGGATCACTCCTTGTGTCCACCTGGAATGGCTTCAGCAGGAGGTGAAGTACAAACCAGGGCGTCCTAGTGGACTCCTGTCTCGTGCTCTGGGGTCCTGCTAGAGAAGGGGCCATGTGACATGCGCATATTAGGGCAGGAGTGCCCCCAGCAGCTTTTAGTACTTAGTTTAATGTCCCTGGAAGTGCTGTGTTTTGAGGCCACTTTTTGAAAGTCACACAAAGTATGACCCAAGATAATCTCAAGCCCACTCTGAGGATTAATTTTATATGTTAACCTGGCTGGGCCATGGTGCCCAAGTATCTGGTCAAACATGTTTTTGGATGTTCTGCGAAGGTGTTTTTTGGATAAGATTAACATTGAAATCGTTTAACGTTTAGTGGACTTTGAGTAAAGCAGATTTCCCTGCATTTTGTGGTGGGCCTTACCTAATCAGTGAAGGTCTTAATGGAAAAAGACTGACCTTCTGAAAAGAAGAAATTCTGCCAGCTGTTGGCCTCAACCTGCAATGTCAACTCTTTGCTGGGTCTTCAGCCTCCCATCCTGCTGTAGATTTTGTAGTTCCCAAGCATAACAATCATGGGAGCCATGTCCTTAAGGTCACTAGCTGTACGTATACACATCCTGTTGGTTCTGTTTCCCTGGACAGCCTAACATGCACATTACTGTGGTTGGCTTTAATTGTAGTTCTGTTTCCTCAGCCCAAAATGAGAACGTGGACTAGAAGTTGTTAAAAAGCAACACTTTTTTTATTTTTTTATTTTTATTTTATTTTATTTTTTTTAAAGATTTTATTTATTTATTCGACAGAGAGACAGCCAGCGAGAGAGGGAACACAAGCAGGGGGAGTGGGAGAGGAAGAAACAGGCTCACAGCAGAAGAGCCCGATGTGGGGCCCGATCCCACAATGCCAGGATCACGCCCTGAGCCGAAGGCAGACACTTAACCGCTGTGCCACCCAGGTGTCCCAGCAACATTTTTTTTAAAAAAACAATACGTTAAAAATATATTTTGGGTGTTAGGACTTTGTAGCACCAAGCAATAACTCATCACGTCTCCTTTGCCTTCCTGCCACTCACAGATGTTCGCTCCACAGAGGCCCGGAATCCTGGCGAGAGTGCGAGAGCCTGGAGCTGCCAATGACATCCTCTCATTAGGCTGAAGGATCCATGTTTCCCAAGCACCCGAGTTGCTCACTCAGTGAGGGCAGAGCTGGCTGGGCTCCTGCATGTCCAGCTGCTGTCTTTGGCCTGTGCTTGTCCTGAGAAGTAGGCAGAAGGCCGCAGATGGGCACGGCGTTCAGCTCATCTCACTGAGTGTCTAAGGAGAGGGGCTCAGACTGAGGAGGAACAGCAGGGACGTCAGTTGGAAGCAGGACATGGTCACACCTGGGATGCAGTGGGCCTCCCTAATAAGACACATCAACAGGAAAACAGAGTGCATGCACAGTGCTGTAAAAACACCTCCAGGACCAGGCCATGGGGAAGATGCTGGAGACGGGGACAGGCGTGTAGGCCATCTTCTCAGGTTTTAATACATGCTCCCCTCGGCCCAGTGAACCCTGAGGACCAGAGGTGACCTTCATTAGCTGACTCTCCCCTTTCTGTCTGGCCGCAAGGTGACTGGCACCAACTTCTATACTCAAAGAATCCACTAGAAAGATTAGAACTCTTAGCACTTCCATTTGGAGCATTTTTCAAGTAGATAAGGGGAAGGATGATTCATTTACTTTATTTAGTTTTTAAATTACTGATAGTTTAGAAAGGTTGGGAAATCTGGCAAAATATTCACAATCAAGTTGAGAGTAGAAAAGCACTTGGTGATAGTAGATGCAGTAAGACCTGAATTTTAAAGCGCCGTCTCACGCTTAGCTGTGCACATATAGTCATAGACATCCGCTTACAAGTGGCAAGATCCCAGGGATTGTTCATTTCTTCTTTTTTGCTCATGTGAATTTTCTTCAGTGAACTGTATTAATTTGTAATAAGGAAAAATTTACAACCTTCTAAAAGGTAAACGCTTAAGTTATTTACAGAAGCTTGAAGCGGTGATGTTTTAACATAAATGGAATATAGTATGCATGAACACATGAACAACCCCTTCTGAATCCCAGAATGAGGCCCGTATGACTTGCACCATCTGAAATCCTGAATCTGGAAATTTCCCCACCACGGATCGGTCTGTATCAGTGTTTTGGTTTGCCGTGGCTCGGCAGCCCCACGTTGGGTCAGAGACACCTAGCGGGCCCATACGATGCTTACGGTTTGAGGTAAGGTTTTTAGTATCACTACAACCAGTTTGATTTTTTCACCATGAACGTGCGAGGGAATGTTTCAAATCTGAGAGCAGAATTAAAAGTGCAGAAACCCTGGTCTCTAGGAAGGCTTGTCTGTGCCCCCAGCCTTTCTGCATGACACGCACACCCTGGCCCATAGCCAGTGGCATCTGAATCAAGAGGCGTTGCCCCTGACGTCCACCGTCACTGAGCCTGCACGTGCAGCGCTCCGGCCTTTTTATTAAATGTGTTTGCACGTGGGTGGGTGTGGCCGGCACCTAGCAGCTTCTCCAAGAACATGGCTCTGATTGGTAGTAAACGGAGTCCTGGGGTCCTCCCCTTCCCCCTCTCCTTTGATGCCCTCTGTCCTGCCCCAGCGATCCATCTGTGGGGTCATCAGTCAGCAAAGTCCCCCTCACCCTGCGGGGCAGGGTGCGAGAGAACATGAGCAAAGTCAGGCCACCCACAGACACTCTCGGATTTGCTGGACTCGGCTTGTCAGATCTGAAAACTCATGAGGGATTGTTAACTCCCAAGAGGTAGCAAGTAGTCCTGAGAGGGGTGGTGTGAGCAGGAGTCCTCCTACGGAGCTCTCTCCACTGCGGTCCCGGTGCTGGTGGGGGTGGAGGTGATGTGGGGCACATCGCTCCATCATAAGCACCTGTGATTCAGGGGTTCAGACACAGGGTGACGTCTGTGTCACTTTCTCCCAGTACCGCACGTGGGATCCTGCTCCACGGTAAGTTTACTCAGAATTTAGGGTTTCGTAGATAGTATTTCTTCTCCACTTGAGAAATGATGGACAACACAAACACTAGAAATGTTTGTTAACCTAGTTTACATCTAGATATCATTTTGTTGTAAATTTTTCAGATTATTTAAACAGGCATTCATCTTCAGTATTTGGAAAAAGGTTTAACTTCCTATGAAAACTAATTCCTAAACAAATGGAAAATAGCAGGTACTGAAGTGTGCAGCTGAATTAGTCCAACCTACAGGGGAGCCCTATGCCAGCAGACGTGCCTTTCTTCCAGGATGGCCCTCTCTAGGCCGCCAGTAGCCGCCTAGCAGACACCTGCCGAGCAGGTATCTACCCTGTCACCCAGCCGCCTGCCTGATGGCTTCTTTTGCAGTTGGGTAGTTCCGGCTCACCCAACAGCCTTCAGAAGTCAGGTCCTCTTTCTCTTGAATGTTTAAACGCAGCAGCACTCAGCCGTGGCTTGCCTGCAACTCTTCTGTTCGCATGGCTCCTGGCCTGCGCGCTGTCAGTGACTAATGGTGTCCCTAACGCAGTGCTCGTCAAGGACTGTGGTAGCTCAGATAGTTAACTGAATGTACAGCTGTCTCGTGATGAGCCGGGGATGTTAGTAAGTGGGAGGGTTGGGCAAGAGTCATTAAGAGAGGGGAGAAGGTTCCTACAGAATTCTAAGAGATTATAACTTTTGAATAAGTTATGTGTTTTTCTCTAGGTTGGTGTGAACATTAAGTGGCAACCTCAAAAATAATAACATAAATTCATTTCCCTTTTCTAATTTGGAATTAGAGTTGGAAATAAGACATGTGTAGCGAGTGGTGTGTATGCAGCTAGTCTCCATCTGAGGGGCTGCCCGCATGGTGATGTTTAGGCAACTCGGAACAGCCGATCCACGCCCGCAGGAAACACCACCCCTGCCATAAGGCATCCATCCTCCCACTGGTCCTTCTTCTGGGGAATGCCCAGACCTCCTTTTCAAAGCCTAAGTGTCTGTGAAGGGCTGATGGTCACACTGTCATCAACATTGTTGCTACCTTGGCATGACTTGGCAGATTGCTTTTCAGTGTGCTCTGGGAGCAGCGTGGGATGCAGATGTGTACATTTTGTTGGGTGTGAGACACCGAGGAATCCTGGTCTTGGGGGAAGGAGAGATGGAGCAGGGCCTCCCAGAAGCCGGGATGGAACTTGGGGACGTGGGTGAAGGTGCCACTGCTCCGTGCTGCAAAGGAAGGCTGTTCAGAATCACGGAGGGGTGGGACAAAGGGACCAGCTGACATCCCACCCTCCTGTGACTTTATACGCAGGACAAGGCGACATGTGGGAAAGGAGAGTGACAGCACAGGCTAGTGACAGCTCATTGACCGCGTCCTTGTTGCCTGGTTCGCATGCATGTCATTGATTTTTTTCTGATTAAAACTTAGACACGTCTCATTACAGAACATTTAGAGAATACAGAAAAGCATCAAGAATAAAATGAGGGACACCTGGGTGGCTCAGTTGGTTCAGCGTCTGACTCTTGATTTCAGCTCAGGTTATGATCTCAGGGTCCTGAGATTGCGCTGGGCATGGAGTCTGTTTAAGATTCTCTCTCTCTCTCTGCCGTTCCACGGCCTCTAAAAATAAATAAATGAATAAAATCAAAATCCACGAAAGATGGTTACCCGGAGGAGACCAGCAGCATGGATGCGACCTTTCAGAACAGCAGGCTGGGCAGCTGGAGGGCCCAGGAGGTCTTCTGTCCTCCGACACCCTCTGAGGGCCTTGCTTCCTGACCTCTTTCTCTCCACTCCACGGCTGCGCGTCCGAGGCATCGTCTCTGCTGCTTCTCCACATTCAAGCACGGGAGGAAAGCGCTGTCCTCTGCTCCATCCCGAAGCGCTGCGCACTTCTGCCCCCAGGTGGGATGTCCAGCCCACCAACTTGGGGGAGCCCTGACTCAGGGTAATCCTTATGACGGCCATTTTAAAATCCCAAAAGCTACCTTGATTTCAAAAAATGCCCTGTAAATTCTTAGTTTTAAGATAGTTCCATTAGAGTGAGGCACAACAGAAATGGGACAAATGTTCTAATTCTACTTTTTTAAAGGTATTTAGTCAAAATAACTTCGTCTTCTAGACAGTCTTTCAGATCTTGTGGAATACCCGGGGCCGCGCTTTCGTGAGCGTCCCATGTTAATTGTGGACTGATTGAGATTTTAAAAAAGAGTTTATCTGGAAATGCCGGGAGCAGCACTCCTGCCGAGAGTGGTGTTTGTTTGCTGAAAGTGGTGTGTGGTGTGGATTCAGACCTTCACGTGGTGGAGGAATGTGAAGTAAGGCTCTTGCTTCATTGTCCAGCCTGGTGCTTGCTGCCTGCCTCTCAGAATGAAGCTGTCGGTCTCCGTGTAATGCCGGTCCAACCGCGACTTCGAACAGCTCTGCTCTAAATACTTCTGGAGTTCTAGTAGGATCTTCTCCTCTATTTCTTCCTTTTTGCACTTGAAATAGATGTTAGGCCTTCCTATAAAAAGAACATTTTTAATCTCCAAGCATCGCATGTAGTGATCGTCCTCAAGTCTTACTTCAGAGAGTGCCTGGCTGTGGGACGGAGCTATCTTCTCACTGCACAGTGTGTAGGACATGCCAACCGACACCCTCTGGGGTGCACTCTATTCTGTGGTGGCAGAAGGGGGGCAAATATCATTAGTTTATCAAAGAAACTGAATCCTATCCATCCATCAGATGAAATTAGGGAATGAGGGTCAAATCAGGTGTGGACCTGATGAGACTTACCAGTGTCCCCAGCTTCTCCTTTATTTGCCTTTGCCGTCCCTGGGGTGGCAGGGGGTGGGGGCTGCTCCTATATAGGGTCCCTCTTCTCCCCACTGCTGCAAGTCTTCCCAAGGAGGAGGATACTGCAAGGTGCACTCTGCACCCACCCAGGGGGGTGAGGGTCAGTGTAGGGCTCCCAGTTTGTCAGGGACCAGGAGTACTGGCCGGAAGCCCTAGGAAGCCTCAGTGCCCATTGTCTGGACAACCTGGGGGGATATGGGGGCCTGTAGCTGGTGTTAGCAGGGCCTGGGAGGAGCTGCAGGCTGGCCAGACATTGGGCTGACAGCCTCAAGACACCTTCTAGAAAGGTAGACAACTGCTCTAGAAACTATGCCCCTGAGGGAAGGCTTTTCAGTTGCTCTCTGCCTTAGTCAAGGCCACCCAATCGTGACCTGGCCTAGTGAGGGGAGTTGGGTCTGGCATAGCAGAAGCTGACCCAATTGTTGGTGCCTTGAAGGACCGCACAGTGGTGGCAGCTGCATCCAGTTTCTAGAAGCTTCACAGTGTGAGCCACGGGGCTTCACCGTGTGAGCCAGCGGTATCTTCGCATGTTCCCTTCTCTGGATGTGACTCCCAGCATCTCAGGAAACAAGCCAGGTCTTGATTCTCATACTGGCAATGGAGCAAGACATGCACCCCATCTAAACCCTGGGCGGTTACTTCAGCCCCTAAATGCTGGTAGCACTGGTGACTGCAGAGCCCACTCACATTTTCATTAGCGGTCGTCTTGACGACAATAAAATACACATGCATACAAATTACTATGGCAACCACTGTGAAGCCTATAGTTCAGGGGCATCACATTCACGTGAATGTGCAGCCGTCACCGACACCCATCTCTAGAACTTTTTCATTACCCCAAACTGAAATTCTTGCTGTCTTGTTTTATGAATAATTTCTTCTGTTCTGCATCTTGCCAAATAGACAGTAAATCTCTCGAGAACAGGACAGAGTGTTCACAGGGCCCAGCACGTGTCCCATTTGCAGTGGGAGCTCCAGGGAGTATTTGATGGCTGTAGTATGCGTCCGTATGGAAGTCTGCTTAGCTCTCAGCTTTTCAACCTCCTCAGCCACAGAATCCCGTGTGTTCAACTTGACTACACCCCCCAGGCTGTGGCAGACTGGGTCAGCGCTGGGCCCCTGACCAACAAGGACCAGTTACGGTCACTCTTCAAGGCCTCGATTTGGGGCAGTTTAACTTATTTCAGTATGTGCTGGGAAATGGAACACTGAACTGAAAAACTATGGAATCCCCAAACTTGCAGACCGATGAGACTCTGAGATGAGATAAAAGAGAAAGAAAGAATGTACCAGTGAGAGAATGTGTGTGTGAGAATGTGTGTGTGAGAATGGGTATGCGAGAATATGCCTGAGAGTCTGTTAGCCAATGTGTGTGAAATAAAATGTGTGAGAGTGTGTGTAAAAAAGAATGCATATTTATAAGAGTGTGAGGGTGTGAGAATGTGTGTGAGAACTCTTTAAAAGGGAATAGTGAGTGTGAGGGTGAGTGTGTATAAGAGAATGTGTGAGATAGTGTGTATCAGTATGTGTGAGTGGAAGTATGAAATATTAGTGAGAGAATGTGTGTATGAGAGGGCGTGTGTGTGAGATAATGTGGACTGTGCATGTGACACAGTGGTTGTGAGAGTATGTGAGAGAATATCTGTGAAACAGAATCGTGTTGAATCGTGAGAATGTTGTGAGAAGATGTGAGATACTATCTGAGTGAGAATGTGTGAGAGAATGAGAGTGTATGTGGTAACATGTGAAATAGGTTGTGAGTGTGTGTGCAAGAATGTCCATGAGAATGTAGGAGAGAGTTGTGAGAGAGATAGGATATGTGTGTAAGGGTGTGTGTGAAAGTGGTTTTAAGAGTGTGTGAATGTGAGAATTGTGTGAGTGTATATGTTGAAATATGTGAGAATGCATGTTTAAAGAAGTATGAGTATAAATGTGAGGATGTGTGAGAATACTGTGTGAGAGTGCATGTGCCTGTGTGATTATGGAAGACAATGTGAAAGTGAAAATCTGTGAGTGTGTATTTGAAAGAATGTGTTTGTTAGAGTGTGTGTGAAAGAGTACAAGAATGTGTGTTAGAGGATGAGAGTGTGCAGGCAAGTGTGTGAGGGAGTGGATGTAATTATGTGAGGGAACAAATGTGTGTGAGAGAGAATGCGTTAAAGTGAAAATATGTGAGTGTGTAAGAGGATGCATATGAAAGCTGTGTGTGAGAATGTCAGTGTGAGAGTGTTGAGAATGTGAGTGTGGGAGAGTGGGCTGTGAGTGGTTGTGAGTTTGAGTTTGTTTGAATGTGAGATTGTGAGGGAGAACACCTGTGAGTGAATGTGTGTAAGAATGTGCATGTGAGTGTGAGAATGTGTGAGTGTATATGAGAGTGAGTTTGTATGTGAACCAAGTGTGGCAATAAGCCATTTCTTCTGATATTAACCCACTATTTCTTAATATCATCCCTTTTCACAATTATTTATTTTTTTCCCATGATTTTGACTCTTTGTTCTTCCATTTTGCCATAGCACATCTCTGGGAGCCTTGCAGACACCAGGAGACTGGCGTGTTCAAACGCCTGCTCTGTCACGCCCAACAGCAGTTCACTTAGACATCCAGTACTAGATGTGATTGTTTTCCCTCGGAATTTGCACACTGGTCCGTTTTTGTCTTCGAGAAGTCCAATGCCATTTTGATTTCTGAACTTTCTAAAAGTGGCCTGTGTTTTTTCCTTTCTCCTTCCTCTGGGGAAATCCAGGGATCCTGCCTTTATTGGGACCGTTCTTAAATTGCATGGGGTCAGGACTTGATGAATGTTCATTCACTGGGTAGATACTTGGGTTCTTTCAATGTGGAAATTCATGTCCTTCAATTTGAGGAAATTTCCTGGGGTTATCTTTTTTTAAGATTTTATTTATTTATTTGAGAGAGAAGTGAGAGAGAGAACACGATTAGGGGTAGAGGGAGAGGGACAAGCAGACTTCCCGCTGAGGTTGGAGCCCACATGGGGCTCGATCCCAGGACCCTGAGATCGTAACCTGAGTCCAAGGCAGATACTTAATCGACTGAGCCACCCAGATGCCTCTCCTGGGGTTTTTTGTTGTTGTTGTTATTTCCTCCTCCATGGTGTTTTGGGTTTTTGGGGTTTTTTTGAACTTCCATTTATCAGCAGTTGGACACCTTGAATTTATCTTCTAATTTTATCTTCTATTTTTATGTCTATTTCCTTAGTCTACTTTCTGGGAGATTTCTTCAGTCATATCTTTAATATTTCTATTGAGTTACTTTGTTTCTGTTTTAATATATTAATTTTGAAGAACTCTTTTTTATTCTTCCATGTTCCTTTTCTATAGCAGCTTGCTCATGTGCGTGGATAAAACATATTCTCTTACCTTTGCAAGGACGTTAAGGCTAGAAATATTGTGGGAAGTTTTCTCTGGCTCCCTGCACTGTCTTTTCTTCTCTCTGAGTTCTTTTGCTCTGTTTGTTTTGTCTCCGCTGGAACATTTCCCCAAACGTGTGGCAGTGTTTAGTTGTTTAGTTGTCCATGTTAACACGCGTAAGCCACGAGTGGACAGTGAGTTAAAGCTGGTTTGGAGTTCTGTGGTTGATTGGTGGTTCTCAGTCTAGAGCAGCAGTCAGCAAACCTTTTCTGTAAACGAGCAGACAGCTCATATTTTAGGCTTTGGGGCCCATAGAGTTTCTGTTGGAACCACTCCACACTCGCTCTGCTATTGTGGTGTGTTGTTAACGCCAAAGAAACCACAGACAACACGAAAATGAATATGTATGGCTGTGTTCCAATAAAACTTTATTTACAAAAGTGAGCAGTGGGCAGGTTTGCCAACTCCTGGCATGGTGCCTCCCCCGTGCCCTCAGCGATCCCTAGAGTCCTTGAGAGCAGAGCCTCCCTGAACCGGTTTCTCCAGTCTTCGGTGTGGGTGTGGGTGTGTTTGGTTAAGTAGCTGCCAGTACACACAAGCAGAGGGAGCAGAGCTGGGAGTTCCTGTAAACACCAAGCCTGTTTGCAGGTTTCCCCTTCAACCCTGCTTCCAGAGCTCCAGATCCATCAGCCCGCTTCTGGGCAGCTCCCGGGAAGCTAATGTGGCGAAAGCTTCCTCCAGTCGCTAAGGCGTGTGCCACTCGTTCATCTACTTTCCATCTCCCCACATTGTATTACCAATTTACCATGTCTATTTTCTTTTTTCTTATGAGTTTATAACTTTTTTCCCTTGAATTTTGGTATGACTTCAGGAGGATGCCACAATATCACGTGTGTCCCATCTGCCATGTTTAAAGAACATCCTCCCGGGAAGTCTTGCCATGTTGACAAAGGTCATGGGGAGAATGAGGTCAGGGGAAGAAAAACCTAAAAAGAAAACAAAATGGGAAAGAAGAGAGGATGAAGACCAGGAAGTCAAACATTTGAGTTTGGGGTTTTTTCCACTAAACACAGAGCAGGGAAATGTGAAAGCCTCTCTTAGTTGAGTCTTCATTCTCTCAACATTAAAAAAAATAATAATAACCAGGAAGAAATAAAAGAATAAATAGCACCGAGAGGTACATTTTGCCTTAGAGACTGGAGCTAAAACACAGAGAGTTTTCTGCAACTCCCCTTCTCCATGTTTGCATTCAGAGGAAGCCAAAAAAATCGTACTAAACATGAAATATGACTTTCAGAGACCATTACTTCTGATAATAGTATTATTTCTGACAATATTGCAGCCTTTTTTTTTCTTCCCCAGGAAATTTTAAGGCGGAAGTCACACTGAGATCAGATGTAAAGTAATCATTGCTTCAGGATGACATAGGTGTTAATCCCCACGGTCGTCTGCCAAGGTGTCCTGTTATTGCAGCCATGCAGAGGGAGCACAGGGCTGCTATCTGAGAGGCTCCTGAATCAGGATGTACTGTCATTGTGACTAATTCTATGCAGATAAAGTGTCATGGGGCTCTCTCAGGATTAAATAATTGAATCTTGAAGTGCTGTTCTTTAGAGAAAGAAGAGAAAATAGTAATATTCCCAAAACAAAAGCATCTCATCACTCCACCCCCACCTTCTGTCTTTCATCCATCACATGTACATGGAGGTGTGCACACACACACGCGCACACACATGCACACATACATGCACATGCAGGTGCACACATGTACGTGCACACACACAGGTGCCCACACATGTGCACACACGTGCTCACACGGGTGCACGAGTGTACACATGCAGGCGCACACATGTACCCATGTACGTGCACACACACAGGCACCCACACACGTGCACACACATCCACTCACACACAGGTGCACAAGCATACACATGCGCACATGCATACACGTGCAGGTGCACACATGTACACATGTAGGTGCACGCACACACAGGTGCCCACACGCATGTATACATGCACACATGCACTCACACACGTGTGAGCATATGCATGCACACGTGAAGGTGCACACATGTACACGTGCACACACGGGCATGCATGTGCACGCCTGTACACACACATGCACACACACGCACTCACACACAGGTGCAGGAGCATACACATCCACACATGCAGGTGCACACATTTACACATACACGTGCATGCACACACAGGTGCCCACACACACATGCAAACACAGGCAGGTGTGCATGCATACCCCCAGACTTAATGTTTTTCCCTTGTGCAGAGTTCTGTTACCTGATTGATAGTTCAACTAACTTAGAATTTTAATGCATCTGAATGTCGACTATGGAGGAGTGTTGGAGGTAGGTTCCCTGGACCTGATGAACTTCACAATGTAAGGTGACGGAGGGTGAGTGAGAAGAGCTGAGTAGGAAGGTCCGCCACTGCATGGTCCCTCCTGTGGTGGCACACTATCACCATTCCTTGGGTGTGAGCTAGGGAGTTCAGCTTGACCTCGGGGTTTTAAAGGCAGGGATAAGCTCGTTAAATCCCAAATCCAGACCCTAACCCCACTCCCTATTTATTAGACGAGCTCACTGCAAATGGAAGGTTAGCAATTGCTCAAGGTCACCCGAGAAAGTGTTGGAGCCAGCACCCGAGCCCAGGCGCAGTGGGTCAGGAGCCTGGTCATCTCTAATGGGGCTACAGGCGCAGGGGCACCAAGAAGTCTCAGCTTCCCCCAGAGCTGAGAGTGAAAGCGGCAGGGGGAGGGGGAGCATCCAGTGGTGCTGAGCTGACACCTCCTAGGACCCGAAGACCTAAGTAGCAGGGCCTGGCCGCAGACTCTTCATCTGAGCCCTTAAACAGGTGCGTGTCCTTGGAAAGCCGCCTGACCTTCTGGGTCTGCGGCCTCGTCGGCAACGTGAGGAGGGTGGGCCACGTAATCTCTCAGGCTCCTTCTGACTCTCTAATTCTCTAATTCAGACGCTTGTTGTCTACAGACTTGGTTGTGATCTCTTGTTCACTGAAACTATTTTCTGTAAAAAAGAACAAGCTTCTGTTGAAAGAAAACCCTGTCACAGGCCAAGCTGTGTAAGTTCCAGGGATGTTTCCACTTTGCTTTCACGAATACACTAAGTATCATGTCTGATTTCAGCAGCTCCCCGAACTGCTGGTCTCCTGCCTGCAGCCCTGTGCGGAGTCCTCAGCAGGTCCTGTAAACCCTACGGCCCTCGGCCCTAAACATCCAGAAAATGCCTGCATCTGCCCACCCCCACGACCACGGCTCTGGGCCCAACCACCTGCAGGCCCTGCCACCGCCGGCCCGTGCCTCCACACCTGCCCCTCCAAGCCACAGGGCAGGGCAGCCGCGGTGAGGGCCTAGCGCATCAGCCGATCGCGGTCCTGACTCGCCCATGGCGCACAGAGACGTCCCGAGGCACAGTTTCCCCTGGTTCTCACAATGCCGGACCCTCCTCTTCATCGGACGTCAGCTTCGCCGTCTCCTTCCGTTTCAGTTCTCCAGTGCTTGCCCCGCGAAGCGCTGCTCGTGCTTGCTTGTTTGGGGGCTTGCTTCTGCTCCGTCTCTGCCCACAGAATGTTAGCTGCGAGGTGGCGGGGTCGTGGCTGCTTGCTCACTAGCTTCTCCCAGCCTCTGGAGTCACGCTGGCTCCAGTAGGTACTCGGCGTGTGACAGCTGGCCAGGGAGCAGAGCTGGAAGAGTGCAGATTCCCTGCCCCGAGCCCTTTTCTCTCAGAGCTCCGAGCTTATTACCTGTGGATTCACCTTCAAGCGTTACGTAAAAGAAGATAGGCGGAATTGATTTTCATAGTTAAGAATTCACAAAAGATACCTACTTGGTATTATGTTTACATTTCTTTCCATCTTGTTCTAAGTTGTGTTTTATCCATCAACCAGTTGACGCTACTAACAGCCAAATGAAGTGTAGTTTGTGTTTTCTCCTTCATCTCATGTATAATTCCTGTGGGATCATGAGCATCTCTGAGCAGAGCACCTCTGTCCTCTGTCCGAGGATGACATAGCACCATAGCACCAGCGGGTCCACCTGCCCAGCAGACCCCTGCCCCCGCCCCCGTGTTTTCCGCTGTCCTGGCATCCGGGTATCAAACAGCTACTCGCCTGCACAGGAACAGAGTCAAGTAGGAGCACCTCACATTGGGTGCAGGCGACAATAGCACAGGCCAGCGGAGGGGCTGGGGACAGGGACTGAGGGCGCCTGGCTGTGTCTGAAAGCCAGGGATCTCACAAACAAAGGGAGACATTGGCAAGTGCCCGGGATCCCGCTAGGGAAGACAGCAGATCAATACAAGTGACGTTGGTGAACAGCTGAGTTCTGGTCCTCTCTGCGGCTGTTGAACCTTGCTCGGGAGACGAGATGGAATGTGCGGATTCACCTGGAGCCGGACACATGCCGAAGCACAGGGGCACCTGCCGCATCCGAGTTCTGGAGTGGCAGCAGACCGCCAAATGCTCCTGAGTTGCCTGCAGTAGATCGGAAAGGTCAGCGTGAGTCCTGATCTATTAAAGGGGAGGGAGTGATGCGTTGAATCTTGGGTCGTGTACAAAGCCTCGTTCTGTCAGTGTGTTCTGGGGACAGCACACGGTCAGTGTGTCCTGGCTTGACTGTTTTATGTTTGTCTTACCTTTGGAAGGTTCTGGGGAAGTGGTGCCCCTCGCCGTCCCCCACGTGCACCCCGACATTGTCCCGCACCCCGCACCACAGAGCCCCTCCCACCGCAGCCGGCACCCGGATGTTTGCTGCAGAGACAGCCTCTCGCTCAGGGCTGGGTCAGCTAACGGCAGAAAACCTTCTTTCCTCTTTCGCTCAGTGACTTGGTGGAAACAAGAGGAAAGAGTAAACTGGAGAGTGTATTTTGACACAATGGGGAGGAAGGAACAGCCCACGGAGGACAGTGGCATGGTGTGCAGTCCTGTCCACAGGCTTCCACCCAGAAAGCAGTTTGGGGAGGGGGGTTGCGTGTTTATTGCATCAGTAGCTTGGAATCTCTCCCCCAGTTGTAAATATACTTCATTTTTACTTGAAAAATAACAAACATTTTATCCAAATATCTCTTTAATAGGATGTTATATACTGATTTGGAAAGAAATGAAGTTTCTGGCTTTCTCTTTTAAAAGGGGTCGTACGCTGGCCTCCAAGGAGGGCGAGATACTTTCACCTGCACTTCTAACCTTCCCTTTCTCTCGTGTTCTGTTCCGTGTTGAGTCGCCCTCCCCTTCCCTCGGCGGCCTGGGCCTCCTGCTGATTATTAACGGAGACTACAGGTAAATACGTGGGAAAAGACACCTTTGAGGCATCTTGATATCTGCACAAAGTCTGACTTGAGGAAGATGGGTGATTCATCCATGTGGTTACTGCGCATAAATTGTTTTTTTCTGGACGTAACACTGGCACATTGTCTTCAGACTCCAAGAGGAAATCGCTTGTGATATGTGGATGAAAATGGAGAACAAGCTTCTAACCAGGACATCATGAGAGCTCGTGACGAATTTAAATCTGTGCACAATAGAGCTCATTCACACTTCAGGGCAATTGAAATGTCAAATAATTCTTAGAGCATAATGTGTGGCTTATTAATCCCTGCAGAAGGCTTCGTGCTCTTTATGGGCTGCGAAGACGGACTTGGAGCAGGGTGGGGTGGGGTGGGGACACTCGTCCAGAGCCCCTGCCTCCGGCATGTGCCCTGCGGCATCCAGAGCAAGCACTTGACAGTGCGTTTCTGGAGCAGGGGGGAGAAGGGAAGTGGGGCCCAGCATCGTCACAGGTTAGAAATGTTCTACCAAGTTTACCGTTGGAGGAGGCAACGAAGTTCGAATGAATTGCCAACTAATCACTTAGCCATGTTCCTAGTGATTAATAGATAAAACACTCTTATAGATGAATAAGAAAAAGGCCACTCGTGACTCCACTCCAAAAGGAAACTGTCAGAGATCTGAACAAGTATTCACAGAAGAGTTGACAAGGCCGGTGAACAAATGGAAAACACCCAGATTCACAGGCTGCTAAAGAAACGCAAAACAAAAATACGGTAAAACGTGCCTTTTGGGCTCCAAAGAGCATAGGTTTCACCCCTAAGTGATAACGCCCAGTGATACCGACAGTCTGGGAAGGGCGCCGCTGTGGGGTGCTGGCAGGGGCAGGCGTGGGCCTGCTGTCTAGAGTGGGCTCCTCGCGGCCACAGATGCAATCCGCTCCAGCAGCGTCGCAGCCGAGCTCGTGCGGTTTACCCCCAGGAGGAGCCGGGTGCGAGCACGTGGCTGCAGCCCCATCACCGCGCTTTCCACAAGATGAGGACCTAGAAAGAACCCAAGTATCAGGGGCGCCTGGGGGGCTCAGTCAGTGAAGCATCTGTCTTCGGCACAGGTCATGAGCCTGGGGTCCTGGGATCGAGTCCCACGTTAGGGCTCCCTGCTCAGTGGGGAGCCTGCTTCTCCTCTACCCCTCTGGCTGCTCATGCGTGCTCTCTCTCTCTCTTTCAAAAATAAATGAAATCTTTTAAGAAAAAGAATCCAAGTAGTAGACGACAGGCAGGCCGCAGAAACAGCTGGCCGTTCTTGCTTCCCCGTTCCTCCCACGGTCATAGGACGTGGTCATGTTTATATTTATTTTTTCTTTTTGGATTCGTGTGCACCAAGTTGAAATCATTGGAATCCTGGGTTCATGAAAAACTTCTCAAGGTCTGCCTATGAGTGGGTGTTTTGGTGAATTTGTGTCTCTGTAACCACATCATCAGTGCCCGCAAGCCCCTCTCGGTCAGCACGAACATGAGAAGCTTGACGATAACCCTCCTGGCTGAGGGCACTTGGGCTTATTCTCTCGCTGGTGCTTCTCTTTATGTTGTATCAGGTTATATACGTGTGTGTGTGTGTGTGTGTATTCCAGGAGGTAGATTTCTAGATGATTTTTACTTTGCAGAAACAGTAGCATGCTGTATGTCGTGTCTGAAACCTCTCGTACATATTGCTGTAATTGTTTCGTTTTGAGTACTTCTGCCTTGTGATTATATAATAATTAATATGTTAATTCACGTTCCTGTCAATGAGTGTGTGAAAAGTTTCCAGGTTTTCTCTCCTGAGAACAGGGCTGCTGTTCGAGAATGTGTGCCAAAGTCCCATATATGTCTGCAGGTATACGTTTGCCGGTTTTGTCTGTGGTTAGTTTTCTGGGGCTGTCGTAATCGGGTGGGGTCAGACAGCAGGACCCGTTCTCTCCCGTCCGGAGGGCAGAAACCTGAAGTCTGAAGTCAAAGCAGGGCTGCACTCTAGGGGAGGGATCCTCCCTTGCCTGTCTCAGCTTCTGGTGGTCCCTGGCGATCCATGCTCCCATTTATATTACATGTTTGGGATGACAAAATTTTAGAAACGAAAAACAGATTAGTGGTTGTCTGGGGTTAAATATGGAGGTAGGGAAGGTAGGTGGACTAGGGACAGATTATCTATGTTTATAACAGCAACGTCCACAATAGCCAGACTATGGAAAGAGCCCAGATGTCCATCGACAGACGAATGGATAAAGAAGATGTGGTGTATGTACAACAGAATATTACTCAGTTATCAAGAAGAATAAAATCTTGCCATTTGCAATGATGTGGATGGAATTAGAGAGTACTATGCTAATTGAAACAAGTCAGTCAGAGAAAGACAATTATCATATGATCTCACTGATACGTGGAATTTAAGAAACAAAACAGACGAACATAGGGGAAGGTGAAAAAACAGAAAGAGGGAGGCAAACCATAAGAGACTCTTAACTATGGAGAACAAATTGAGGGTTGCTGGAGAGAGGTGGGTGGGTGATGGGGTGGTTGGGGGATGGGCATTAAGGAGGGCACTTGTGATGAGTACGGGGTGTTATGTAAGACTGATAGATCACTAAAATCTATACCTGAAAACAAATTTACCTTACATGTCAACTAACTAGATTTTAAATAAAAAGTGAAAAAAAATTAATTGAAATTAAAGAAAAGGCTGTAATGGGACTCTTCAGTGTCCTGACCGCGGTTGGTGGCTACACAAGCCGTAAGGTGGTAAATTGAGCAGAACTTTGCACACACCCCACATGTAAGTAACACGGAGCCTTGCGTATTCTGGTTGTGATACTCTCTCCTTTGTCAAAGTATTAGCATCCAGGATTAAAAAGTGAATTTATTGGGGCGCCTGGGTGGCACAGCGGTTAAGCGTCTGCCTTCGGCTCAGGGCGTGATCCCAGCGTTATGGGATCGAGCCCCACATCAGGCTCCTCTGCTATGAGCCTGCTTCTTCCTCTCCCACTCCCCTTGCTTGTGTTCCCTCTCTCGCTGGCTGTCTCTATCTCTGTCAAATAAATAAATAAAATCTTTAAAAAAAAAAAAGTGAATTTATTTAACCCAATGTTTGTTAATATCTTTTTGGAAGAATTGTTTGCCGTTAACTCTAAGTAAGCAAACAAGCAAGCTTGGCCCCTCCTACGGGGGAGTGCTGCACAGACTTGCTCATTAACAAGCAGCTGGAACAAATACTCACTACGCAGCATGTGGAGCGCCTGCCCTTGTGACCCTTAATTAGGGTCTCGTACTCACTACCCCTTCATTGTGCCTCCGCCCACGGCTCTTCAGTAGGTGTGGCATTTCTCTCTAGATGACCCGTTTTGTTGTTATTGGGGGACTTTATTTTTATTTCTGGGTTTGAAGTCCCATTTCAGAATGCCATGGTCAACAGTGGGAGAACCATGCTGGATCTATGTCAATGCGCCGCACTTCATGCCAAGGTTTACTTGGTTAAAAACCACCCCAAAATAGGGTAGGAAAGGCCCTTGGACTTTCTTTCCATCAGCCAGGCAGATGGTTCTGGAATGCATTTCCTAATGCTCCTCGGAAGGTCCTCGGTAGGGTGTATGGTGGCCCCAACTGGGGAGTACATGGCATTGGGCTTCCTTACCGATTTCCGTTCCTTAGAGTCACACTCCCAGATACAGCGCCCGTATGGAAGCCTCTGTTGCAGGCTCTGCTTTTGGTTGAACCAGGCTAAGACACCTCTGCTCCCAAAATTCTCATTATATAGAAAATGAGGGAGTGAGAGAAGGAATTCTTTTGTGCTTCATTGGTGGAGGAAAACAAATTCCGTCATTTTCCTTTCCAGGTCACATTTGAAATTTCTACAACTATGAAATATCCTGTGTCTCGCCTAATTTTTTGACTTTCTCCTTTTGCTTCCAGAGACATGGTCAGCGGCTGATTGAATGAGGTCACTCAGAGAGCTGAAGAGTGTAAGCCCCTGGAGAAGCGACACAGCTGGCGAGGTGGGCTGAATGGCAGAGCGAGGCCAGGGCTCCGGGACTCAGCACGGCAGCCAGTACGGCAGCCGGTATGGCCCCACGGAATCCAGGGCTGCCACAGTGGGCCTGGCGGGCATGACAATGGCTGGCCTTTCCTAGAGGCTGTCATGCTGCCGTATATACTCTCCGTACACCACTGACATTCATGACAACCTCTGAGGGAGGCATGAAGACCCTCCCGGTTCCCCAGACAAGAGACAAGGCAGGGGCGAGTCTTCCCCCCATTGGCTTTCCCGGTGCCCAGAGCTGGTGGGTCTGGCTCCCAAGGCTGGGCTTTCTGATGAAGCTTGGACTTGCGATGTTAACAGAAAGATGGCAGCTATCTCGTTTTAGATTGAAATTCCCATAGGAAGTTTTCCGTTGGGTTTTATGGGTCTTTGTTTCTGCTGCTACCCGTGTGGCTCGGGCCACATGGTGTCCTGCATGCAGTTGTCACAGTAGCCTCAGACGGGCGGGTCTGACGCTTCCTCCCTCCTACCGTTCTGTTTCAGATCTCAGCTGAAGATAAAGCGAAAACTTCAGTTTCCTTCCTCTTGTGGCCGCATGTCAGACCCCCGCCACTTCCGCACACTCCCGTATGTAGCAATTTCCTGTGTCTTCAAGGTAAGCTTCCAAAATCATTGAATCATAAAAGTGTCAAGAGCTAGAGAGAACATGAGCCCTCACTTACTTTAGAGGAATAAACTGAGTCTCAGAGAAGTTAAGAAATGTTAACACACAACAAGTGAATGATGCATCACCGTAAGAGCTCTGGCCCCTGTCAGAAGGATGGCTCTGCCTCTGTGCTGTCCCCGCTCAGAATACCCCCCGGGAGGTCTGGTACGCCACAGCTACATGGTGTTCGCTACACATCATTTGAAATTAAAGCTCACCTTTGGTATAGGCAGCGTGTCTCAAATGACAAGACCTACCTCTGAGAGCAGTAATTATGTTAAGGTATTGTTATGGAGAGAATGTTTGTGTTGCTTCCCCCCTCCCCCCAATTTATGTGTTGAAACCCACCCCCCAGGCTGATGGTATTAGGAGCTGGGGCCTCTGGGAGTGATTAGGTCATGAAGGTGGAGACCTCATGAATGGGATCAGTGCCTAAGAAAAGAGGACCCTTTCACCAGGTGAGGACACACAGTGCGGAGACAGCCGTCGCAGCTCAGAGGAGCGCCCTCCCCAGAACCTAACTGTGCCGGCACCTCCATCTTGGACTTGCAGCCTCCAGAATGGTGAGCAATCCATTTCCATTGTGAACAAGCCTCCCTGACCGTGGTACTTTGTTACAGCACCTGAACAGACAAGAACAGCTGTCCAGAAAAGATAGCAATAAATAGAATTTCAGTCTGCATGAAGGGGAGTTCCCAGGGCATGCGGTGTTGGACGGATGTTGCTGTGTGTTAAACCCCAAGCACGTGGGTCCTAATAACCCCACAGTTCTACCACAGCGACGTGTAATCAGGGCTGCAGCCCATGTGCGGTGCGTTTCCGTGATGCTCTTACAGTTACTTGCTTTAACTGTATGAACACAGAAATGCATGTGTGCTGCTGTTACTGCTCTTTGACTCTAATAAAAAGATTGCAGAACTATTTCCCAAAATGTTGTACACATACCACAGATGGCGTAGGAGATTATTTTCAGTGACGGCCCAACAAATATGTTCCATTGAAACATCTGTGCATTTATTTCATTGTATTAAAATATATTACAAAACACATATTTGATATAAAGTACTGGTACCCAAAATACACAAAGTTAAAAGTCAACAACAAGGAAACAACCCATTACAAAAATGGGCAAAGACCGGAACAGATATCTCACCACAGAAGACACACAGACGGGCAACGAGTCGATGAGAAGATGCTGTACACCACCTGTCAGTGGGGAGATGCAAACCGAAGCCACGCTGAGACATCACTACGGGCCCACCGGAAAGGTGCGACCTCTGCGGTGGTCCGCACACTGAGCACATTGCGAGCCGTGGGGAGCGGGAGCCGCAGGAACTCGCACTCGCTGCCGCTGTTGCCGGGGATGCCGTGTGGCCGCTGCCCAGCACAGCTCGCTGGGTGTTTTACAAAGGCTAAACTCTCTCACCATAGGATCCGGCAGCCCTGCTCCTTGGTATTTACCCACAGGATCTGAAGATTATGTCCATGAAAACACCTGTACACAGATGTTTATAGCAGGCTTATTCATTATCACCCAAACCTGGAAGTGACCAAGAGGTCCTGCACAGGTGATGGGTAAATAAACTGGGTCCATCCAGACCATGGGATGTTATCAGTCCTAAAAAGCAGTGAGTCACGAAGCCAGGAGAATTCACGGAGGAACTTGAAGAGCATGTCGCGAAGGACAGAGCCGGCCTGAGACGGCCACGAACTGCGTGACTCGAGCTCAGCGACGTCCTGGGAGACGCAGAGCTACGGGGATGATCAGTCACTGCCCGGGGTTCAAGAGTGGGAGGCCAGGAGAGGGGTGAATAGGTGCAGCACAGAGAAATTTGGGGGTGTTGGAACCGTTCTCTGTGCTGTAACGGTAGATATGTGACGCACGCTTATCAAAACCCGTAAAACCAAGAGTCAGCCTCAACGCAAGGCATGCAGTTTGGTTCATATGAATGTGTCAGTATTGGTTCAGTCACCATCACAAATGTACCAACGAATGCCAGATGCCATTACTAGCAGAGACCACTGATGGGAGGGCGTATGGAGCTCTCTACCAGATGCTCAATTTTCCGGTAAAGCTAAAGCTGTGAAAAGAATCTAGACATTGAAAACCCCCTCCGAGTTGTGGCTCAGTAAGTAGCGGTTATCTGTTGTTGTTACAGCAGCCAGCGTGTTCCTACCTCTGGTGTAGCCCTGGGGTCAGGCCCGCCCACTAGATGGCTCTGACCGCCCTGCTGCTGAGGACGCGCTGATGGTACGACCTGCCACCAGGTGGCGCTGCCGCCCCTCTCCCTCCTTCCTCTCCCTCCTTTCTCTCCCTCCTCCCTTTCTCTCTTCCTCTCTTCCCCATAATGCTTTTGCTTCCTTCATGCTTCCTTCCCCCTTCCCTCCTCCTCCCCCATTTCTTCTTCATTTTCTCAATTTTGTTCATCTTTCCCTTTTCCCATTTCTGTGTGTGAACTGTCATCCCTGGCTCTAATAACATGAAGGTGGGCCCCAGCCCCGTTCTTCTGGATGAGCACTGCCCACCCCCGGGGGGCCAGGGCAGGGCACGCAGGAGGGAGCACGGACTGATATTAGCCCAGAGCAGCCTCTGCACCTCGTGGGGAGCTGCGGTGACTACACAGCGTGCTGGCTGACCCTGTGAGGCTGCCCTGGATGGGAGCAGCTGGCCTGGGACCCACCCACACACCAAGTGAAGGGAGTGCAGTCCCACCTGAGCTCTTAACTGCCCCACCCGCAGCCCCTGTGCCTCACCCCCCTGTCCAGGTGGCTCTCCCGCATGGATTCCCATCCACACCCTGCCTGTGGGGTGAACCAAGTGTGTCCAGAGTTTCCAGCACGTTCCTCCTCAGACCTGGTTTTGCTCTTGGCTTCCCAGCCCCACCTGGGGTACATTCACACCCAGACCACCTCCCCCTGCTCCCTGTGTGGATCCTGAGTCTGAAGGGCCTTGCCGCCTCCTACAAATCCCCCTGTCTGAACAAAGGGATTAAAATCCTGAAGTCTAATGGGGGAAAAGAGACACTCAGGTAACCAAAGCAAGCTATTAGGAAACCGATGGCTGCAGGACGGAGGACGCCTCATGCAGAAGGGGTCAGGGAGAAAGCTGGATGTGAGAGGCATGGGAGGCCATGAACATCACTACCGTGGGAGTCACAGATGGCAGGGAGACACCCAGGTTTAGGAAGCCAGGAAGGGCCCTGGAGGTGAATGAGAAAGGATCATGAATGACATGATGGAAAAACTTGAAATCTCCTTCGGCTGGGGAAAAGACTGGTACATGAAATTACAATCAAATTAAAACTTGGATTTCCTGATAAAATATTAGTATCTATCTGATAAAATACCTGTATTTATCATATAACGTATTAGTATTCAGAATATACAAAGAATTATAAAGATCAATGAAAATACATAAAACCAAATTTTTAAAATAGGCAAAAAAACAAAACAACAGGCAAATCACCAAAAAGGAAAAGCAAATAAGAGGTTCAGCCTCACTAGAAATTCGGAAAACTCAAAACCTCACAGGTTAGCAAAGACTGAGAAGCCTGGTAGTACTTGTTGGGTACAAGGACAGAGAGCACCAGGAGTTTTCAGACACAGGTGGTGAGAATGTGAATTCTTGCAATCATGTTGGAAAATCACGTTAAACCCCAGCAACTCCGCTTCTGCAGCCCAGAATATTTATATCCACAGGGAGACATGTATAAGGGTGTTCAGAGCAATAGTATTTGTGGTAGCAAAGAAAAAATCGAAAATAGCCTAAATTTCATCAACAGAAGAGATTAAGAAAATTGCAACATAGCCATGCAATGGAACTGTTTGCAGCCATGACAATGAGGACAATACACATATCGTCACAACATGGAACGAGGAAACAGATGCCACCACTTACGGGAAGTGGGCAGAACGGTACTGCATACAGCTTCGAGATGTAGAGAGGGTGAGCACAGGAAGAGTAGCTCTGTGTCTGGGGCTGAGTGCCTGGAGAGGGAACCTGGGGGGCAGGGAGCACATGCAGGGCTGCTCACAGCTGTGAGGGTGCGTGGCACGACCCCTGGGCATGACCCTTGAAGTTGTGCAAAATAGTGGCCGTGAGGACACAGGCCTCCCAACTGTGATGTTGGGGCAGGTGCGGTGATGAGCGTGCAGGTGTTGGTAGCAGTATTTATGCACTTGTGTGCAGTTTATTGTTACATGATGTATTTTAAAACAGATTTTAAAATCCAGAATGCAGGAATTGGCAGCTCCTCGGAACAGTTTAGCTTAGAGTGAGAAGGTCAGGTTTGAATTTTGGAAAGCTCACTGCAGGCAGGATGGGGGATGAAACTGAGAAGCGTGTTTAAAGCCGGGGCTAATTGGGAGCTCTGGCGGCCAGGCTGGGGAACAAGAGATGGAGCTAAGATTAGCAGAATCTGGTGACCAACTGTAAGTAATGTTTCAGACATCGCTGTCGAGACAGCAGGGACCGTGCAGGAAAGCCAGCAAACCGTGTCCTGGGAGCCAATGTCCTTAACCGGGACTCGAGCTTGGCGGGAGGAAGGCCAGTCCAGGTGTGGTAGGACGGCTTCAAAGTGATGCTGGCACGTGGCTGTGGGAAGACCAGGCAGGTGCTGGAGGGTCTCCACTCGCAGGGAAGGGGAAGGGGCACAGCCCGAGCAGCTTGAGAAGCGGAGAGTGCGTCGCCGAGGGTTGCTGGCTGAGACACCAGCCGGACTATGGGGGGCAACCCAGCACCAGGTGTGGCTGTGGGAGACGGGGAGTCAGCTGAGCAGGTGAGTGGCCACACGGCGACCAGGCCTCAGGGAGAGCAGGGCAGCCGATGAAGAGAGCAGTGCGGTGTGGGCCCCACTTGGGTGTTCTAAGGAGTTCTGGGGGACCTGAGAAGGGAAGCCTGGCTGAGAGTGGCTTTAGGAGATCTCTTATAAGTTCTGCAGTGGAGGTGAGGAGTAACCGGGGAGCTGCACTCCACGAGTGTGATGGTGGGTGGGCCCTGAGGTCCTCACAGAGACCAGGAGATGGACAGGAAGGGTCAGTGGTGGCGGGGCTTCGGAACCTGCCCCTTTCCTCTATCACTTGGCCCCAGGGTAAGCTTCCCAGGCAATGGGCTGACTGTGTTTAGGATTCAAGAGGAATGGGGTAGGGTGCTGTCCTCTCTTTCAATGTGGCTGCCTCTGTGCACTTGACCTCCCCAGAGAGGGGCGCAGGCATCACTGAGCTGCGTAAATGAAGCTGGGGTCTGCTGGTGAAGTGAATTGTTGGCACATTTTTGTTTTTATTATAGGCAAGTGTGACTCTCACGCCTGTGATCCACGGGCAAGCAGGGAGCCCTGGAAATGTACATGTTCAAGGACCTTTACCCACTATCCCAACAGGCTTTTCTTAAAAAAAACAGTGTTTGAAGTTTTATGGTTGAAGCATAGAGCAGTGATAGAATATTAAAACTGCGTAGGGACCTCAGAGAGCCACTAGTTCAACTTTCTAATTTTACCATTTGAGACCTAGAAAGGTGAAGTGATCTTCCCAGGGTCACACAGCCTGACATTTGAAGCGAAAAGGTTTCTGTCAGCAGCCGTGAGGATTCTATGGGAGAAAATGTACCGGAAGTGTGTAAGCTTCACAGAGCCCCTGTCGCAAAACGTGGGCTGTAGAACGTTGTGAGCTGAGTGTGCGTGAAAAGGTAGAGCTCACGGTGCCTCTGCTGCCTTGCACTTGGGCAGGTGTGGCTGGGGGTGGCTTCTGCTGGTGGGGAAAGGTGCAGTTGACATACGGCCTCTTATTTTTAGGGGAGACTTGAACAGATGCCCCCCAATATGAGACATGATTAAGAACACTTCTGTGTTTTAGCTACTCAGGAGAAAAAAATGATCAGGGCCTTGCTCCAGCACAGAATGAAAACAGCCTCTCCATTTGCCCGAAGAAGAACCGGTAGAAGGTGTCAGGCAAGGCTGAAGGCGCCTGAGCTCAAGCGGTTGCTGCAGGGCAGCATTCCTACGGAATTTGCCGGAAGGGCGGTCCTTCGTGTACGGATTGCACTTTGGGAATGCTAGTTTATGTCACATTGCTGTTACTGCTCCGGGGCGTTTTCTGGAAACAGAAATTCAAAAGATTTGTGAGTGCAGTTGAACAGCATAATGTACATGTTGTTTCGCTAACTGGGAAGGATGGCTGCAGATTTGGGGAAGAGTCTATGCGGCTGTGTCAGGAGTTAGATTCAGTTGCCCCTTCCTGGAAGGCCTGTCACCTTTTTCGAGGATGTGGCCACTGGCGAGTTTGTAGCCACAGGATGCCCAGCGCTTCTTCCTGTGCCCGAAGACAGCTTCCCGGTTCTGCGAGGTGCGAAGCAATAAAATGAAGAAGAACGTCGCCGGATTGCGGGTCGTTGATCCACGTGCCTGTTACACGTCCTACCGCGTCCTAGAGTAGGGAATGGGAGTCGCAGTCGAGCTAGGTATTTCTGCACAACCCTTGGTGCAGGTGCGTAAGGGACGAAATATGACCTAAGACGCCAAGAGGCATGGAGATGGAGCTGGTGCGCGTGCGGATCGCGTGGACCCCCTTGGGCTGCAGATCAGAAGGGGTCTGGGGAAGAGCTCTGCTCTTTCTTTCTGGGAACCTTGAGCAAGAGAGTGACTTCACTCAGGCCTCAGCGTCTTCGTGCATAGAAAGGAATAACACTCCTTATCTACGTCAAACTGGATTATAAGGATCAAGTGAGAGCACAGACAAGCATTTTCTAGAAAGGGGATAAATAAGTATTATTCGGGGAGACTGCGACATTTCAGAATGCCCCCAAATTGAATTTAAATGAGTCATTGTCCCTATTGTTAGGATAATGTGAAAATTTTCTTCAGGATTTTGATGTTTTGCCTATTCTTTCTTTAGCATTTCAGAACTGAATCTATTCGTACAGTTTGGGGAGTGGACACTGAATCTCTGTAGTAAGTAGTCTTTGGCATAAAGAACCTACCATCTGCATTCTCTTTTCAACACCATTTTAACTTTATGGTAGATAACCTCCATGTCCCCCCATTTCTCTGCTCATTACTTTGGCAGACACAGGAGTGACAGAGCTTGTCTTTCATGCGTCCTTGAAGAGGGTGACATGGTGCCTGGCGTGCAGTAAGCACCCATGGGACAGTTAAGGAGGTAGACGACAGATGCAAGGCAGACAGATAAACCAAAGCAATCTCCTACACAATCCCACGGCGGACTTGTCATCATTCACAATAGTTCTGCCCTCTGGTGTTTTAGAGGCCCGACGCTCATGGCAAACTTTCTTTTCCCACCTGTTCCACTCCATCACCACCACTGAGCATGTCCTGTGTCCTCATTAAGCCTCATTCTTTCCTTATTATTCAAGACATTCACACATCATTTGCTTTCTTATTTGAATGTTTGAACATCATTCCTCATTTCCTATCAGCTGATTGTGCTTTCTGAAATCACACTGTCAGGCGGGAGATCGCGTCCCCACCTTACCTCCCCAGTCAGCTCTGCCAGTCCTCACAGGCCCCCTTCCATGTGGACTGTGCCCATTTTCTTGGGCTCCCGTGTGCTTCCGAGAGAATCACGAGTCAGAACCGATTAGTATCACTATGAATTCCAACTTGGACTCAGCAATCATTAAATTCATCTATTTATTGTCTTATTATAGCACTGTTGTTTCAATTATCATGTTATTTCCATTTTCTTTGGTGTCAAACTAAGTTTATTTCTGAAACTACTCCAAGCAGCTTCAACATCAGGTGGATTTCGGAGTCTAGTTCAACATGCAACCTGCGCATTTAAGCGACTCTGGAGTGAAGTTAAATTCGCACTCCCAGATGTTAGTTTCTCAGACTATGAGGGATATACTTTAATTTGCTCATCTGGTGTAGGAAGAGGGTACAGCTTTTGGAGACTTAGAAGCCTGCTTTCCAATCTGAACTCTAATACTTACTATGTCATCTTAGGCAAGTTATTTAACCTCTTTCAATAAACTTGTAAAACGGGAGTATAATGCACGCCACTAGTCCTGGGGTAACTAACAGAGATTAAACATGTAAATGTGCCTGGGGGCACATGATGGATGCCCAGTGTTGTGTTTTTTTTTCTTTTTCATTACCCTTAGCTGGAACCTATCTTGGAAACTGAGAAACAAAGAACAACAACAAATTGGGACGTAGCTGGTGAAGCGTCTGCCTTGGGCTCAGGTCATGATCCCAGGGTCCTGGGATGGAGTCCCACATAGGGCTCCCTGCTCAGTGGGGAGCCTGCTTCTTCCTCTGCCTCGGCCGCCCCCCCCCCCCCGGGGTTGTGCTCTCTCTCTCACACACACACACACACACACACACAAATAAATAAATAAATAAATAAAATCTTAAAAAAAAAAAACCACAAAAACCCAACAGAACAACAACAAACTGAAAAGCCCGAACAGTGTAAGGCTTGGAAAGTGTGCTAATGCTGAACCTTCCAGCAAATTCAGGAGGAAGGAGCACTTCAACATTCAACCTAGAAGACTAGTATTAGCATAATACAAACACCAGAAGAACACACTATAGGAATAAAAACAAAACCAGAAGAGCTACAGGCTGATATCCGTCACGAACACAGATGCAAAAGTTCATAAGAAAACGTTAGCACGTGCAATATTCATTCGTGACAGAAACTCTCAGTCTAAGAAAAGAAGGGAATGTCCTCAATATGATAAAGGGCAACTTTAGAAAACCTGTAGCTAATATCCTAATTAATAGTGACAGACTGAATCCTTTCCCTCTAATATCAGGGGGAAAAAGACGGTTGCTGTTACTACGTCCACCCATTAGTACTAGAACTAGTTTTAGAAGTTCTGGCCGGTGCAATAAAGCCAGAAAAAGGAAACAAAAAATGGCGCCAGGTTGGAAAAGTAAAACAGTTTATTTTCAGAAATCATAATCATTTATTTACGAAAACTGTTTTGGAATCTACAGAAAAAGCTAGTATAACTTTTAAATTTAGCAAGGTTTCTGGATAAACGACCAATATAAAAGAATAAAGCAATCGATTTGACACTAGATAAGCACTGTGTTTAACATGACATAAAAAATATGAACACTGAGGAAGGGTGTATTCGACAAAAGACGGACAAGACCTGAGCCCTGGAAACTACAGAACACAGCTGAGAGGAATGAGAAGAGACCTGAGTAAACTGGACGAGATACTGTGGTCATAGACGGGGTAACTCCGTATGGTTAAGGTGTGAATTTTTCCCAAATCAATTTATGGATTCGAAGCAGTTCTGTTCAAAATCTCAGCTGGCTTTTACATTTTTTTTTTAATTGACAAGCTGATTTTAAAATTCAGGAAATGTGTGTGGCATTGGAGATAAGAGAAATACAAAATGTAATAGAACAGAACAGAGTCCAAAATAGGCCTGTACATACATGATCAACTAATTTTAAACAATGTTGACAAGGCATTTCAATGGAGAAATAATCATCTTTTTATCAAATCATGCTGGAGCAATTGGATATCATGTTGAGGAAATGAAACTCAACCCTTACCTCATACCATACTTAAAATCAACCATAATGGAGAAAGACCAAAATGTTACAGCTAAAACTTGCCAAAGAAAACACGGAAAATCTTAATGACTTTGGGTTTGGCAAAGTTTCCTTGAAATGACACAAAAAGCATGGAACAATTGATAATGTGAACTTCGAAAAGCCCAAGGACTTATGTCATTCAAAAGACAATCTTATGGAAATGAAAAGGCAAGCCAATTACTAGGAAAAAATATTATAAAACATATACCTGACAAAGAAATTGTATTTGGGGTATACAAATAACTACATCTCAATGAGAGGACAAACAATCCAATTAAAAATTGGCAAAAGATTTGAGCAGACAGTACATCAGGGACAATCCTTTAATATGTGAAGTTTGTTGTACATCAATTATATTTCAACAAAGCTGTTAAAAATAAAATGAGGCACAATATGAATTTAAGACATGAGTCCTGGGGCGCTTTGGTGGCTCAGTCGGTGAAGCATCTATGGACTAGATATTAAATATATTAAATATATTAGATGATCGATACTTTTCCTAGATATAGTAAAGATATCATGGATATGTAAGGAAAGGCAAGTATTCTTAAGAGATTCATGCAGAAGTAGTTAGGGGAAAAATGTTGTGATGTCGGCAGCTTATTTCAAATAGCTTGGCAAAAACAAAAAAACAAGAAACAAAAACCACACACACAAAAACAAGACAATAGAAAAATAGATAAAGCAAATATGGCAAAAATATTAAGACTGTTGAATCTAAGTGTTCCGTATACAGGAGTTCATTATACTACTTTTTCAACTATTTTGTATGTTTGATAATTTTGTCATTAAAAAGCTGGAAAAATTAACCAAGTAGATTTGAAAAAGAACCAAATTATAAAAGATAAATAAAACGTGATTGAATTATCAAACTCAATGGATAGGTTTAACTGAAGTCATGGCAGAAGATAAAATTGGAGAATTGCAAAGTAAATCTTAAAAAAATTATCTAAGATGCAGTACAGAGAAAAAGAGAACATATGAAAGACAAGTTAGGAAAAATGGAGAATAAAATGAGCAGGACTATTGTACGTCTGGCTGGAATTCCAAGAGAAAGAAAAAGAATGGGGCTAAGGCCATCTTTGTAGATATAATCCCTGAGAAGTCCTACGGAATCCCTGAGTGTATAAACGAAAAGAATCCACACTTAGGCACACTGTGATGACTCTGCAAGGCACCAATGGCTGAGAGAAGGTCATAGAAGCTTCTAGCGAAGAAAAATGACCTAAAAAAGAAAGAAGACTGAGAACCGACTCGTCATCACTTAACAACAAAAGATAAGCTAAAAGTGAGTATTTTCAGTGGATTGAAAGAAAATAAGTGTTAACCTAGAATTATCTAACCAGAAAACGTATCTTTTAAGAATGAGGGCAAAATAAAGACATTTTCAGGTAAACAAAAAGATAGAATGTTTGCTGCTAGTCATGTTCACTCAGTGAAATTGCAAGGGTATATATGAGACCGAAAGAGAGAGAGGAGGTGAAGTTTGGAGACATAAGGAGTATAGAGGACAAACAATCGGAATATAAGTAAATTGGAATATATAAGTATATCTACACAAATTAGACTAAATAAAATAATAGTATCTTCTGCAGTTTAAAGCAGAATTAAAACACCAAACAATAGTTTATAAATTAGAAGAAGGGTAAAGATGTTAACCTTCTTTCATAAGTTTTTCATCTTGAAGTTTCTAGGTTACCCTTAACAGAATGAGTATATAACTTTCCAACTAGCAAAGGGGAAAAAGGAGAATGAGAAAAAAAAAGTCCAAAAAAAAAAAAAAAAGGAAAGAAAGTGGAGAAAAGTAAACTTAGCCGACATGGGACAAATTGAAAGCAAAAAATAATAAATATTTTTCATCCTACATTAAAAAAAGAAATCGACACCAGAAGGCAAGTGCAAGAATAGTCATAGCAGCATGTCTGTGAAAAAACGAACAACTCCACATGACCTGGAAGTCTGTTGACAATGGATTGAATGAATGAATGAATGAATGAACTGTGGCATAGTCGCACAAGGAAATGTTATACAGCAGTAAAAATAAACGAGCTACAGCTATGTGCACCAGCATCAGTGAATCTCACAAGACAAGGCAAAGATGCAAGTCACAGAAGAATCTGGAAAAGCTTTGAGAAAGTTGAAAAGCTGGACCAAATGACCACTACTTCATTTATTGAAAGACATCTAAAAGGACTGTACAACCATAAAGTCAAGTGGATGACTGACTTAATGGCAGGAGAGCAGATACCTCAGGGAGAGGGTGCCCTAAGGAGAAGCACGTATGGGTCTTCCAGGGTGTTGGCCCTGTTCTCTAGCTGAGCCTTGCATGGTGATTCTGGGAGCCTATGTTTTATGTCCCCTCTTTTTTGTCTGCTTTAGTAATCAATTTAAAAATGAGATGGGGGGGCGCCTGGGTGGCTCAGTTGTTAAGCGTCTGCCTTCGGCTCAGGGCGTGATCCTGGCGTTCTGGGATCAAGCCCCATGTCAGGCTCCTCTGCTATGAGCCTGCTTCTTCTTCTTCCACTCCCTGCTTGTGTTCCCTCTCTCGCTGGCTGTCTCTATCTCTGCCAAATGAATAAATAAAATCTTAAAAAATGAGACGGAAGAAAAGATCAGCCCCCCATGGAATCTTCTGAGACATCCAGGAGGATTAGTCTAGAAATGAATCTACATACAACCTACCAAGACTGAAGCATGAAGACAGAACATTTGAACAGACCAATGAGTAAGGAGATTAAAACAGTAATAAAAAATCTCCCACCAAAGAAGAGCCCAGGAGTAGATGGTTTCACCAGGGAATTCTACCAAACATTAAAGAATAATATGAATCCTTCTCAAACACTTCCAAAAAACTGAGTAGAGGGAATACTCTCTAATTCATGTTATGAGGCCAGGAGTACTCAGATACCAAAACCAGGTAAGGATACAAGAAAAAAACAAAACAAAACAAAAGGCCAACATCCCTGATGAATATATGTGGAAGTTCAATAAAATACTAGCAAACTGAACGCAACAGCACATTAAAAGAATCGTACACCATGATCAAGTATACTTTATCCCTGGAAAACAGCGCAAATTGAAGTGACATACCACATTCAGAGAATAAAAGATACATGTTCATCTCATTAGATGCAGAAAGGACATTTGATAAAATTCACCATCATGGTAAAAGCTCTCAACAAATTGGGTATATAAAGAATGTATCTTAACATGATAAAGTCCATCTATGACAAACCCACAGCTAACATCTTATTCAATGGTGAGGTGTTCAGAGCTTTCCAAGATCAAGAATAAGACAAGGGTGTCCACTCTGACCAACTCCTATTCAACATTGCACTGGAAGTCCTAGCCAGAGCAATCAGGCAAGAAAAAGAAATAAAAGGCATCCAAATCATAAGGGAAAAAGTAAAGTTGTCTCTGTTTACAGATGGTATGTGTGCGTATGGGTGGTAAAAAAAAGAAACAATCCAATGAAACTACATAGGGATACAGCTGTTTACTATGGATAAGTGAGAATTTTGTAACTAATCACATCTGCTTCCTGGGCTAAAAAACCTGGAGTTGAATTTCCTATTCACCTTTCATAACCATAGGACTTTACTAGTTTAGGTACTTTATTCCCTTTGATTTTCTACTTTCTTCCTTTATCCTGATTTCCTCATCTATATTTTACTGATAAAAATTGCTTCCAATCATTTTCAGAGAATACGGTACATTCATACACATTAACATCCAAATTGACTTACAAATGACCCAAGATTACGATCTGCCATCTTCTCAGCCTTATTCCTATGCTAGCCCTGATTGCATATGTTAATACTGTAATATTTTGTCTAAATTTATGTGTATTTGTTTTGACGCACTGTGTACATGGGATGAACAGGTAAGCAGATTTCGTTTGCACCTTGGACTTGCTTACAGGCTATGTACCCTTAATCAAATTACTAGGCCCCTCTGAACCTCAGTACCATCATCTGTAAAACGGCACCTTGCAGGATTATGTAAAACGCTAAAATGTAATTATTAACAGACGTTAATAATTAACATTTGCCATTTGTCGGCTAGCTGATGTTGGAGGTTAAGCTTGTTTCAGATAGGATTATCTGCCTATTTTTTTCAGTATTTGGTTGAATGTATGTAAACAAAAGGAAAGCACCAGACAAAATACTTTTTTCTCCCCGTTTTGCCCTGTTCCCTCTACCTGGGAAGCCCTTTCTTACCATCTCTGTTAGAATGCAAGCATTTACTAAGTTTCAGTTAAAAGAGTGTCTTTCCTATTTATTTTTCCAACCATATTTATGTTGTCCTCAAATTTCTCTATCAACTTTTCACATCTCTATACTATATTGACCAATTTTGTCTTTCTTCTCCCATTCCGAGATTTTTGGGGGAAGACATTGTTTTCCTTTGTATTCCCTCAAAGCACCTTGCATGCAGTTGGTAATCATTATTTACTGCTTTTGATTGATTTTCCGGAGGATACTAAGACCGTTAGACTCCTTTCTTTGGCTTACTTGAGCAAATGATCGTTCCCTGTGTTTTAACGTAGCCTCTCAAAGCCTCCCCGACCTCTGTCGTCCTGTTCCTGTGTCACAATTTTGTGGAAGCTAGTATGAGCAAACAACAATAGAAATAAAAGATGCACACATCTGAAACTGTACGTTTTAATGTATTACACCAGATGATCGGGTCTTCCTCCGTCTAAGACCCTGATCTGTTAGTGTGGGCTCCCGGGACTCTGCCCCTAGAAGAGAGTGTGGGGCGCGGATGCGCTCAGAGGGACCCTGGAGAACCCTGAGCCTGGTGTTTCCTGCACTTAAATGAACACCGTAAACACAGGTGAGCACATCCGAAGCACCTGGCACATCAAGGACCCTTGCTTTGCCCCTTCTCTTCCACCAGCATAGCTCCTCCTTACCACCTGTGCCAGTTCAAAGGGCACCTTTCTTATTTTCCTGACGGCTGTCCCAGCTGGAGACTTTGGCTGGACACATACTGAGTTGCCCCGTGCAGGCCAGGGCCAAGGGGGGCCGAGGGTGACCAGGGGCGGCCCGCTCCCCGCAGGCTGGCCTTCGGGGCCAAGGGGCTTCAGGGTGACCACGGGCCGCCCGCTACCCACTCATGCCTTTCGTCGGGGCCGAGGCGGACCCACGGTCATCACGGACCACCCGCTTCCCGCAGGTCGGCCGTCGGGGGCAGCGGCCGCCAGGTTGACCGTGGCCCTCTGTCCCTCCGTCCGCACCAGGCCCGAACGGCGGAACGCGCATGCGCACGGCGCCGCTCCCCGCCCCCACCTTGCGCCCGCGCCCAACGCCCCTAACGCGGCCCGCCGAGCCATGGAACCCGCCGAAGTTGGTGCGGTTCTAGCTCTCCCGTTCGCTCAGTCGGGCGACTTCCCCCCGTGACGCCCGCGGGCGCTCAGG
>NC_048231.1:103993046-104091597 GCF_002007445.2 Ailuropoda melanoleuca
CGCGCTCGCTGCGCGGCCCCGGCGGGGCCCCGGGAAGGGCCTCGGGCGCGCGGGCCAGCGGGGGCGGGCCTGGCGGGCTCCTGCGGGGGCCGGGGAGGCTGGGGGGACGGGGAATCCGGGGGACCGAGGGCTGGGGGCCGGGGAGGCCGCAGAGGCGGCTGCGTGTGAGCTGGAGCCGGGGTGGGGATGGAGGGGATGGACTCCTGGTACTCGTCCCCTCGCTGGCGGGTTCCCGAGCTCGGGGACTCCGGGGTCCCCTGCCCTGGGGAGGAGTAAGTGGGACTCACTGGAGGGCTGGGGCCTGGCGGCGGGCTCTGCTTTTCAAAACGGAGAAAGGTCAGATCTGGGACCTGCAGATCAGAGTGTTTGATTTTGCCCTTCATCTCATTTAGGAAGAGAGGGGCAGACTGGGAAATGGTGTGAGCTTACTGACGGGACGGACCCAACTAGGCATCATTACTGCTGTTCTCTTAGCCCATCAAGTTAGCAGACACGTAATTAAGGAAGTGTTAGAATAAAGAGCATATGAATTTGAGCAAGACTCGACACACCTCGCCTAGCTTTTCAGGAGCTGAGATGTTGGCTGGGGAATAATGCAGGTCTGCGGGTTCCTAGTTGGAGGGTAACAGCTCAGAATCCGGATTAGTGGCTGCTGGTGTCTGCAAGGAGACCCTAAAAGCCTGTCACTGCTCCCGTGTTGGCCTTATTTTGTTAAGTGTTTTAATTTTTGTTAAGGTTCCTTCTGCCAGAAATAATGTAAGGTGCAGTGCCTCTCAGTTACTTGGAAGAAGGTGTAGGTTAGACCGTGGAAAATTCACATCGATTTAAGGCTGGGAACATAATCCCCCAATCTTTCCCATCTTCCTAAATGGCATCACTGTTCACCTGGGTTTTCAAGCCCCAAACGTAAGAATAATTTTCTTTCTCTTATTCCTCAAGACGATTCATAATTAGTCTTGCAGCTTCTGCCTCCAAAATGTATTTCCAGTCAGCCCTACTCTTCCCAGGTCTGGTGCTCCTGGCTGGTTCAGCCTTCCTGTCTCCAGGTGGCCTTCTATGGGGGCCTCTCGCTGGTCCCAGGTAGCCTTGCCCTATTTTAAGTCCATCACCCTCCGCCTGGAGGAGCTCTTTAAAGTGTAGATGAAATGGCCACACCCTGATTAAAACTCTTCAAAGGATTTCTCATTCCTTAAGGTAAAATCCACATTCCTGTGGGATCCTAATTGATCTGGCCTTGTGGAGGGCTCCTTTCCCTCCTGCCTTGCTGTAGTATTCTGTTCTCTGGGTTCCTGGTGGAGGCCGCATTTGTGGTGAGTTGAGGCCTGTGCTCTTCCTTTTCTGAGAATCCACCTGCTCTTGCTCATTCCTTAGGTGTCAGTGCTTCAGCTTCCTGAGGGGCCTTCCTCACACCTGGCTGAGAATAACTTCACCCCAGTCTTTCTCTGCACTGCGGTTCTCACAGTGCGGCTCCTGGAGACACACGGAGGGCTCTGCAGAGTAAATATTTTCATAGCAATACTGTTTGGTTATTTCACTTGGTTAACATGTGCACTAATCATACGAAAACTATTAGGGTTAAAATTGCTGACGCCTTTGCAGGAACTCAGGCGGCGGCGGCACCCAACTGTGAAGTGCGGGTCTTCGTGCATTTCACTCCATACAACGTACTGAATATATTCCAAGTAAAATGATTTGCAGGAAAATAGAACACAACATACTGCAGCAGAGAGAATGCAGGGGCAGACATGAGGGTCCACTTGTCTTCGACTAAGCCAGACATTAAAAAGATTTATAAAAGTAAAAACTCTTCTTACTGCTTTTTTGGCAGATATATTTTTCATAAAAGTGTGTATTTGCATTAACATACAATAGGTTTGTTTTTAAATGAATATTTTAAAAAGCGCTCAGTTTTAATTTCTAATAAGGCAAATGACAATGTAATCTGTATACACTTAAGGTCTTTGGGGTCCTCAATAATATTTAAAAATGTAAAAAGACCCCGAGATCAAAATGTTGGAGGACTGTTGCTCTGTCAGTTCACTGTCATAACAATGTTCCTCATTATCTGAAATGATTTTGTTTTCTGTGTTACCATTATGCATTTTATTCCTAAGAAGAACCTGGAAGTTCGGTGGGGCTTTTTACAAGTGGGGGGAATAAAGTTCAGAGAGCTTAAGTGATTTGGAAGGTCCACCCAGCTAGTGCCGGCGTTGGGATTTGAGTCCAAAGTGTGCATTTTATTATTTTGTCTTGATAAGTATAAAGCCCTACATATGGGTTAATGAATTTATTCAGCAAATATGTTCAAGCACTCCCTGTGATGGGTGGGATGGGTGGGCAGTGCTAAGGGCGGGGTCGCAGATTTCAGCACCAGAGAGCAGGATCTCTGTTGTGGCTCTTGAGGACCATGATGATGGCGGGAATACTGTGGTGGCAGGAATACTGTGGCAGCAGATCGCAGACACTTGCTGAAGTCTAGGATTCCCAGAGAAAAGGATGTCAGAATGGAGACCTCAAGAAGAGATGAGGAGTAGGCCCACTGAAAAACATGTCTTGGAATAATAATTAGCATAGAACATAAGTACAGTAGTCACCCGTCTCCGTGGTTTCAGTCCCCTGCGGTCTGGAGCAGGTGGTCCTCTTTCTGACATATTGTCAGAAGGTCTCGGTAGCCTAACCCTGTGTCACGGTGCCTCGCTTGATGTCACAAGAAGGGTTGCGTGCAGCACAGTAAGAGACTTAGAGGGAGAGAGACCACATTCGCTCAACAGCTACAGTGTGTTGTTGGAGTTCTCTGTTGTTACTGTTGATCTCTTACTGTGCTGATTTCTGAGTTAAACTCAGTGATAGGTGCGTGTGCGTGTGCAGGAGAAAACAGTACAGCTAGGGTTCAGCATCCTGCGGTCTCGGGCGTCCACTGGGGCTCTGGCAGTACACCACCTGTGGATGGGCTCCTGAGGCAAAGGAAGTGGGGGTCAAGGGGGGCCGTGTTTATTGGGCACTTGTTTGGTGCCTGGCACTGTCCTGGGGATATAAAAGTGAGATCGGACTTTTTCTTTATTGTACTTATGTTAGTTTACTCTTACTAAGTAGTAATGTGACCTTGATGGTCTTGTGTGGTTTCCATTTGTTTTTTCCAGTGCGGTGGTACAGATTTTTTTCCCCGAGCTTGTACCTTTAGCCGGCCTCCTGCTCAGTTTTTGTTTTCTGTTGGAGGAATATTTGTAATACTTCATTTCCAGAGAGCAGAGACAAACAGACCTTGAGCCAAATGAATAAACAAGTCCTCTCTCGCTCAGATGATCAGTTCGGGCCATTTTAGCCGTGGATGATGTTGGGAACTCTGCTTTTCTCCGAGGGGGCTCGACTACTAGGATGAGAGCTAAGAGCCGTGCAGTTTCACACACAAGGTGGCAGGGGTGCCGCCAGGTTTAAAGGTGACTCATGCTTCAGAGCTGCTAGGGAGGAGGGGAGGACGGATTCTGCATAAACTAATAACTTTCTAACAGTATCGGGTGTCCAAGGATGTTCATTCTCCATAATTGAACTTTTTAGGTAGGGAGACTTGGACTTTACAGTATTTTGAGGAAAGTGTGTTAGGTAACACAACAAATTTAGAGATTTTATGATCCTGGAATAAAGTAGTGAGTTAACAGGAGTTCAAAATCTTGGTCTTTCCCACAGTAAAAGAAAACTATTTCATTATAAGGATTTATTAAAAAAAATCTTGGTCTTTAACACAAATACAGCCTGGGAAAACCATACGAAGCTCTAATTCTTCGTGAGATGAAGTCAATTCAGCAGTTTTTAAAATAGTGCTTATCCTACACCAGGGTCTTTCTATATTCTCTGTGTACAGAAACCGTCTGTGCCAAGCAATTGGTGTTTCCAAATTACTTTTTAGTCTTAGAATTTATTACCCGAAATAATTCAGCAAGGTCTCAGGTGGTGGTTTTCACTCTTGGCAAACATGATGGAATTACCTGGGGGAGCTTTTAAAGATCCCTGTGAGCAGGCCTTGAGTCCAGGTGTCTCTGAGCCTGTGAGCTGGGACCCAGGCATCACTGCTCTGAGGGTTGCCCGGCGGGGCCGCCGTGTGGGCAGGGCTGCACACCACTGGTCTGCAGCAAAGCAGTTCTGGTGGAAGGGCAGGAGATAGAGGGGTTCAGCAGCCCACACCACTGCGATGCCTTCGCCCGAAATCTTAGTGGAGTTGAAAACTATTGCTTTAGTGGATTAAAATGAGTATTTTGTATAATAGGCGGCATGAGTGGACAGTGTGCTCTTACTACAGGTCAGACAGCTAAGGCGAACTCAGGAATCAGGTAAAGGTAGTGGGTGACAGGTAATAGCCGGGTCTGCGGATTTCTGAGAATTGCTGAGCTCTTGTTTGGTCCGCAGGGACATGCTCCTGCTCTGCTCCAGGTAGTTATTGCCACAGCTTAGGATTTTTCAAGAAAGCCAGATGTCTGCATTTTTTTGAAACCTTTATTATTGTATTTTAATAATGATGTTAATTGAATAAAGCATCTACAGAGAAAAGTGCACAGACTTTAACGTGCTTCTTGAATTTCCATATGTAACCAGCACCTAGGACGTTGGCAGGATCTCCAGGCTCGTTCATTCCTTCCCAACGACTGCGGCCCCCCCTCTCCGGCTCCCCTGTCCTCTTCTGATACCACAGGGTAGTTTGACCCGTTTTCAAACTAAATTGAATTCATAGTGTGGACCCTTTTGTTTCCTTCATTCAGTGTTTGTTTTTATGAGATCATCCCTGCCATTATTTGGCAGAAATAGGTGCATTTACATGGTTTTATATTATTCCATATATAACGTACTGTCAGTTTATCCTTTCTGCTGAAGGTACTTGAGTTGTTTCCAGGTGGGGGCTCTTACGTACATGTGCTGCTATGAACTTCTGCATTTCTGGGTCATAACAGACTGTCAAACACAGTTTTCCAGTGAGTGTACTAGCTTCTCCTACTCGCGGCATCGGAGAGTTGCATTTACTCTGTCCTTTTTAGCATTTTAGCCATTCTGGTATGTGCAGTGTTATTTTGATTTTGTGCTAATAAAGACCTTATATCTATTAGCCATGTGTTCTCTTTTGTAACACTATCATTTAAATCTTTTCCGATTTTCCTACTTGGTTGAATATTTATTTTTTATTATTTTAGTTAATAGACTACTTTTTATAGCAGTTTTAGGCTTACGTTAAATTGAGCAGATAGTACCTAGTTCCTGCATACTCCTTATTCTCCCCCTCAGGCTGTCCCCTGTTGTTAACATCTTGTGTTAGTGTGGTACATGTGTAACAATTAATGAACCAATTTTGATACATTATTATTTAATAAATTCCATAGTTTACATTAGGGTTCACTGTCTCCATAGTTCTGCTTGCTCTCCTGGCATAGTTGGAATCATACAATATGTAGCCTTTGCAGACTGCCTTCTCTTACTAAGCAATATGCATTCAAGATTTCTTCAGGTCTCTTCAGGGCTTGACAGCTCATTTCTTTTTATTGCTGAATAATATTCCATTGTCTGCATGCACTAGAGTTTATTTACATTTGAAGGATATGTTGGCCGCTTCGGGTGTTTGGTAATTATAACTTGCTGTAAACATTTGTGTGCAGGTTTTCAGCTCATTTGGGTCAATGTTGAAGACCACTGTGCTGGATGGTACGGTGAGACTGGATGGTGCAGGAAATTGCCAAACTCCTGCAAAGTGGCTGGGCCATTCTGCATTCTCACCCGCAATGAATGAGAGTTCCTGCCGCTCCACATCCCTGTCCACGTTTGGTTGATTTGATTGATTTTTTTTAAATTTTAGTCTTTCTCATAGGTGTGTCCTGGTATCTCATGGTTTGAATTGCAGTTCCCTTATGAGATATAATGTAAAACATCTGTTTGTATGCTTCCTTGCCATCTGTCTGTCTTTGGTGAAGAGTTCTGTCTTTTCATTATTGATGTGTAGGAGTTCTTTATATGTGCCGTATATGAGTTCTTTGTACTTTCCTGTTCGCTCTTTTAAGGGTATCTTTTCACGAAAGAAGTTGCTAATCTTAATAGTGTCTCATTTATCAGTCCTTTCATGTTTAGTACTTTTGGGACCTGTGTAAGGAATCTTTGACAATTGTAAGATCATGAAGACGTTTTCCTATATTTTCCTCTAGAAGCTTTATTGTTCTACTTTTCACCTTTAAATTGATAATCCGTCATCTACTGTTAAAGGGCATTTCCATTGTTTTTATTTGCTGGCTGTTGTAAATAATGCTTCTGTGAGCATTTTTAAACGTGTTTTTGGTACACCGACGTACACATTTCTGTGGGGCTATACCCAGGAGCAGAATTGCTGGGTTACAGGTCTGTTCAGCTTTGGTCAATGCTGCCAAATGGTTTTTGAGAGAGTGTAGTGATTTTCACCCTTTCTAGTGGGAAATGAGATTTCCGGTTGCTCTGCATCCTCCTCAGTCCTTGTTTTTTTCTTTTTTTACTTTTAGCCTTCCTAGTAGATGTGCAGTTTACTTTTCTAAAACAGTATTTTTGGTTTCATATTTATCATACCTTGGGTTTTCACAGCAACCCTGTAAGTACGCAGGATGGAAATCATCCTCATCTTTGGATGAAGGATGGAGCTGAGCAGCGGATGACCTGCTTTGCAGAGACCTTACTAACCACTTGGCAGGACTGCCATTCCTAAAGCTCCTGACTCCCAGTCCTGCCTTCATCACCGTCTCCCTAATCTGTGACCAGTAACCCATGTTTTAATCTATAGATACCATTTTTTTAAGATTTGTACATTAAACATAGTATCCCTGTGCATACGTACTTTATTGGAAATTGGGACAGAACCTTGGCCTGGGCTCTGCACAGTGGTCTGTGGTGCCCTTTAGCTCTACGTGATTGTTGCTGCAGTGCTAACATAAATTGTACGTTTGCGGAGACGAGACACAGAATAATGGCAGCAGATAGATCAACAAGAAATTATTCTATTACATATAGAAAATTAGTTTTTTGTGTTGTCTAAGGACACATTATTCTCAGCAGTACACTCCCGGATCATTCTCAAAAAGGCCCTGTTACTTCTAGACCTTGGGCCTTGAATTATTTTAGCTAGGTGGGGAGACTGTACTACTGGAGGTATTATTTGGTTATAATTTTAACGCAGCATGGTTTTGTTAAATTTGGATAATGTATATGGCGTCTAAATATACATCCACCTGAGTTTAAAGTCTTCTTTAGGAATTAAAATTTACAGGTAATAAAAACAAATATTTGAAAGAGGATTGATATTCCTTTTAAAAATAAGAGACAGTGTAGTAATAGGCTTGAAAGGGAAACTCCACACAGAAATACTGATGAAGTGGGCATATTGAAAGCACACCTGGTAAAAGTGAACTTTACTGTGGGAACATGAGCGACCTGACCCTGTTAGGGACCATTTGGTGAGTCTCTGACGAGGTATTTATCATTGAGTCTGTGTCACAGATAATATTTCCTATCATTTATCATGAAACCAGTATCAGTGTTTCAGACTCTAATTGTCTCATTGAAACTTCTCATGGTTTTGGCAAGCAGGGTACTTTGGCTTGATGCTCAGTTGAATGTATTTTATACTGAAAGAACCTAAACAGAGTTAGGCTTACAGTTGATGTAAAATATTATTGATAAAATCCAGGTTCATCTGCTGTTTTTACAGTAGGCACAAGGTTGAAATTGGGGTCTCATCTCAGAAATCATGACCTTGAGGGGCATGGAAGCTTGATTAATAAGGAGAGAGCCTTGAATTATGAGTTGAAAATTACTCCCAGTTCTGCCCTAATTGTGTGATTTGGACCAAGTGGCTAAATTTCTCTGGGGTCTTAGGTTCCTTAGCTGTACAACGGGGATGGAGTGTATAACTCACCTTTCCCCCCAAGTAAATTTTATTTCTTTTTTATCTAACTCCTTTTGAATAGGTAATACATTATAATGCTTCAGAATTTAAAAAAATGAAAGTCCCTTTCCTAGCCCTATTCCCCAGATAGTTACCTTTTTTACAGGTAACCAATGCTATTTTTTTCTGTAGTTTTACAGGGGTATTTTATGTACATACGAGCAAGTCCGTGGTATATCTGCCCCACCCTCCCTTTTTTAAAGGAGTGATGCACCTAGAACATACTGCTTTTTTCATTGACTACATTTTGAGGAATACTTTTTTATATGAGTACATTTCATTTCCAAATGAATAGTTACTAATAGTAAATACGTTTGAAAAAATAATGGGCGAAATTCAAACAGTGCCAGTCTTCCCTGGTAGTACACCTCTCTGGGTGCAGGCACCTTTGAGTTGACAGATGTTTGTTCCTTCTTAGAGGGAAGCAGGTGCTTGTGGCTGGTGCTATGAACTCGAGCACTTTCTTTTCAGACAGAGATTCTGTGGAGAAAATAATGTAGATGCATTTCAGCTAGCTCCTAGGAACAGCCAAATGGTTAAGGAATATCTGTACCAGATGAGAATAGTTAGTGGGTACAAAACAAGATGGACGGATACTAACTTAGGTAATTTTGAGGTGAAGGGCATGAGTCAGGCTACAAGCAGAGATTAGACATGCTGGTCTTGGGTGCTTCGGACGCCTGGGTAGAGACCAAAAAAGTCATTAGCTTTCATCTTATCTCTGACTATTTGGTAAATATTTGCTAGGTGCTTAGGATGTGCTGGGCTTTGTGCAAGGCTTTGGACATCAGTGACCAAGTAGAAAGGGCTCACGGGCCCAAGCACTGCAGAGTTTTACCTGAAAAAGTCCAGCCGTGCTTAGACCTGAATGCTGACCAGTGTGGGAGGAACAGGAGAAAACAGGAGAAAGGAGAAAAGGAGAAACTAGAAAACAGTAAAAATAACACACACACACACACACACACACACACACAGGAAAGTAAAGAGGAGGAAGCATGGTAGCTGAAGTGGGACCCTACTTGAAGTGGGGGCAACAGCTGTCAGACTTCCCGAAGGTCTGTTTGGTGACCTCGGAAAGCATCATAATGTCAATGGAAAAGCAGAGAAAGTGCCTCCATGGTTAGAGAGCTGGGCTCTTGGGGACAAGATGTTGGAAGACGGGGACCTGGGTGGCTCAGTCGAGTAAGCATCTGCCTTTGGCTCAGGTCATGATCCCAGGGTCCTGGGATCGAGCCCCACATTGGGCTTCCTGCTTGGCAGGGAGCCTGCTTCTCCCTCTCCCTCTACTGCTCCCCCTGCTTGTGCTCTCTCTCTCTCTGTGTCAAATAAATAAATAAAACCTTAAAAAAATTTTTTTAAATGCCTCAGCAGGATTTATGGGTAGCTGAGATCTTCAATGCATAGTGCTTAAGGATTTAAGTCAGGAGATGGAAGTTACAATTAAATCAATGGAATGCTATAAATCATCGTATCATAGACATTTTGTATAAGAGATCAACTTAGCAGGGTGGCTGGCTTAGTGGAGCAGGCGTCTTGATCTTAGGGTTGTGAGTTTGAGCCCCACATTGGGTGTAGAGATCACTTACAAATCTTGAGAAAAAAAAAAGTTGATTTTAGCTCTTTAGATCAGAGATAAGGACAGACCTTTGCCATTACGATTTAGCTGCTGGGGCTGTGCACGCGCTCCTGGGAGAAGAGCAGTTCGTCAGACCGCTTGTCCAGTCCACACTATGGACTGGGCCTGAATGTCGCTGTGGCAGAGTATGGTTATGGAGGGCCAGCTAGGGCCTTGGGCGGCAAGGCTGAGCATTAAAGAGATGGCTGTGTTCCTAAACCATGGGTAGACTTGTCTCAGTAGCCTCAGGAAGCACTCTCCTATTTTAATCTGCTCAGGTCTGAGATCGGCTGTATGATTTGGGGGTTGGTTGATAGTTATTGTTTTATACTATTGAGAATCTCCATGTGAAGAGTTAAATTGATTTTGAAACTAGTCTTCACATTTGTTTCAAGAAAAACAAAGGTGCTCAAACCATTTTTGATCTTTGCAGCCAGTTTGTGTTTACATTTGATAGTGAATTTGAGTTCTTGGTATCAGGAAGGGTGAGCGGTTGAAGAGAATGTGGTCACACCTCTGTGTGTGTAAGGTGACTATCTGGGGACACCGGCTGGAATCAGCCTAGAGTCTCCCTGCGTTCCCGAAACCTCACAGTGATCCCTCCCCTGCCTCTGGGGGCGGGCCGAATCCTGTCCTGGATGAACTCCTTGATTTGAGCACTGCTGAATGCACTGAGATGGTTCTTCTCTTGTGTGTGTGGAGGGGGGCTGCAGAGAACACCTGTTCTGATTCGGGAGGCATCAGGAATGTATGGTGTCACCATCTCATGGAAGTTCCTCTGGCTGCTCCTAGGAAATGCAGCCGTGCTCAGGAGGGTACCAGGAGGCGGCCTTGGATCTGGCCAATCTTACACGGCTCCCTGGCCCTCAGAAGTCTGGCGGCCTCTGTGGCTGTGCTTTTACCCTCCCCAACAATGGGTGATGCCTGGACAGGGAGAGTTTGCATGAAGTTTTCACAGGGCTCATGGATCTCCCGAAGCGTGTCCTAAGGATACATCAACTTCGTAGACCTCTTTTTGGAAAACACACACTCTGGGGACCAGAAATTTGAATGAGCTTGAAGAGGTGATGGGCAAAAGGGGTTATATTAAGGCTTTGGACACCACCCCCACAGAAAGCAAAGTGTGGATGAGAGAGCCCACCTTGCCCTGGGAGAAAGGCTTGGACTTCTCAGTGCAGAGAAAAGGCACAGTTACAAAGTTGTTCCCTCAAAGCAAAGTGAGGTCTGGAGTCGCTGTGGATTTTAAAATTATGCACAATGTGTAAACTAAAGCATGTTTTTTCCCCTTTCAGTTACACTTTAATTTGAATTAGCATTGTTTTAAGTTTGTCTTTGAACCAAATTAATACTGTATTATCACTGCGGGAAGGGACTTAGTGAAAATGTGATTTTATTATGTTTTGAGCTTTGTTAAAGAGGGAAATCTTGTTTCTTAAGATAAAAATCTTTTTTGGAAAAGTTTTAATTCATAAGCAAAACAATGTCATTTTTGGTTTTAAATGTATGGTTTCTTATCTCTTAGGGTTTTATCTATTGGTTGCAGTTAATTATATCCTTTCTCATTTTGGGGTGACATTAAGCAGTTTCAACATAGAGGCTGTGAATATTGTTTCATTCTACATCCTGAAATTGCCTTTTAAATTTGCCCTTTAGTGAGGAGCTCTCTCATGATTGTGTTCAGCCATTAGGTGGAAACACTCGCTACTGAATTTTTAAAACACAATTTTCAACAGATATTTTACTTGAACATTCCCAACCTCTAAACTATTTCTTTCCATAGTATAAACTTTCCCAAAAGGAATTCTGTATCAGTTGATGTGGTCCCAACAATCGTTTCACTGGGGCCCAGAGAGCATAAAACATTTTGTTACTAATTTAATTAAAGTGGAAATTTTGAATACATGGTCTTTGGATAGAATGTGGATATAGCGAGGAATGAATAGAATATAAGTTACGTGTATCTTTTCTGTGGTGGCCCATTCTGTTTCTGGGTGAAGTTGTTCTATTGAATTATATTAGTGTTTCTTGAAACTGCAATGTGCTTTCCTCAAGGATCTGCTGTAAGAATTCCTGAGGGGTCTCCAGCCTTCTCCTTGGCGCTCTTCTCCCACCTCCTCTGTGGCCGCTGCCACCTCCCGCCTGGAGAATCTCGCAGTTGTTGCTTACCGCACATGCCAGTGTAGGGGAGGGGGCCTTGTGGCCAAAGCTGGACTGCAGGCTGTTTTCTCAGAGGAGGGGTTTTTAAAGGTCTGTTGAAAATTTGGAATGCCTGTGTTTACCACACGGACGTTTGAGAAATAGAAGACTGTCTGGAGCTTCCTTGAGTCTTGAAATCAACCCTACTTTACTGTCCAGATACAAAGAATTGTATGCGATGTATTTCTCGTCTTTTTATCATTAATATGTGTTATAAATTTGTGCCTAAATTATAAGACTGGGGGTTTATTATTTTACGTAACTGTAGAGGTTTAAGACATCTTTATTTTCCGAGATTCTTGAAAAATTTTTGTGATTATTACACTTTTATTTGAAAATACTTTTATGTTTGTAGCTGTTGACCTATGTGTCTATAGAAGCACATCATGAAGCCTAAGGACTCCTCAGAGCACTGTGGACAGAGGTCTTCCTAAACCCTAACCATACGGGAGAGCAGAAGCTTTTCCTCTCTGACTTAATATCGCTCTGCGGCAGTTTTCAGAGGTAGATTGAATTAGTGAATTAGCTTTTATGCTTCTACTTGAGTTTTTTTTGCTGAGTGACTTAAGGTGAACAGTGTGGGTTGCTGATGGACTCTCAAAGCGACTTAGGGATGAAATGGGTCTGTGATTTCCAGTGACTTTGAAGCCATATTAAGCATGAAGGCAAGGCTGAGAGACATCATGGCTTTTGCGTGTCTTGGGGTGGATGTCAACTCAGGAGTTTAGTTTCAGATTTTTAAAAAGGCTGCCAGCAGGTTCTTATAATCCCGTTGTCCTGTGCCTCAGTCTTCCCAGCATTTCTCATTTCCAACTTAAAATCATGTCCTTCAAAAAAGTGAAGATATCATTAATTTCTTCTAAAATTCTCTCGTAAATCTCTGACATAATTTGGTTTCTGAACAATAACCAAATAATTTATTTATGTGATGAGAATAACAACTGGTATTTATTGTCTATACTTATGCAATTTTATAGATGGAGTTTTAACATTGAATGCGGAGAACACTAATTATGCCTATCAAGTTCCAAACTTCCATAAGTGTGAAATCTGTCTGCTATCTTTTCCAAAAGAGTCCCAGTTTCAACGCCACATGAGGGATCACGAGCGAAATGACAAGGTATGTATTCTCAAGAGGGATGTCAGAAATGTGAGCGTTGAAACTGGAGGTATGGTGACAATCAGCATGTCAAATACAAATTTTCCTTGTACTTTAGATTTCTAAATTGTGGGGCATTTTATCTTACGTGAATACATCCCCCGATGTTTTGTGCTTAGTCGTAGTCGTATTCCTAAGCCTTATATTGGTTAATGAGATCAAGTGAGAGCTAGTCTAGTGAATCTCTGTGTTGAAGTTCTGTGTCCGTGGACGAAGAAATCATCTGAAAACAGGACGTTCAGTGGTTTGGTTTCCCTGTGCCGAATGCAGAATTGTTGTATCTTGATGTGTTTTTCTCCAGCAGGGAGTATTATCCTGAAGTGGTCTTGCATTTGAACATGCTATTCCAGAGATTTTAGATTGCATTTCAGCAGGGAGTAACACTGTCTTAGAGATTTGAATCCTTTTTTGCAGGGCTCCTTGTGGGCTAGGTTAAGAGTATTAGTGTCTTAATGGAATGATCTGCCTGATAGATAGAAAGTGGCAGTTAAAACTACCATTAAAAAACAATCGTTGACTTTCCCTAGGTTGGGTACGCCGGTGAGGCATTTGAGGTCAGGAGAATGCCAGGGACCTCCTCTCTAGGTAACGGGACACGACTAACTCTGGCTTTGTTTTCAGTGTGAATATGATACAGAATGTATGTTCATATATAATACCACTAGTCCTGATGTCAACTGGTATTACCCTCCTAATTGAAAATCTGGAAATACTGACTCTTTAGTGTCTGGATATTCAGAGAGAAATACCAGTGATTACTTTATCTTTCTGCAAGTAAGTGGCAGAGTACCTTTCATTTGGTGAAAATTTTAGACTGTGATAAGCAACTCTCTTATAATCTAGTAAACGGTTTCATGATTACTAATTTTACTTGAAGTGATTCTGTTTAGAGCAGTGGAGTTGGTCAGAAAAGAAGAGAAAAATCCACCCCAGTGAGTTGAAGTTTCTCATGTTTATTTTCATAGAGACTATATCTTGATACATTTATATGCAGCATTTTATTAAAGATATTTTCTGCATTCCTTATAATCCTTTGAGAAATTCTGTAAGGAGATCTGCTGTGTCCATTTTGGATTTATTGACTTCAGGTCCAGAAGAGACTTGCGAAGTTCCTTAGATTGTCTGTAGATTATGGTACTTGTGAATATTGCATGGCATTCATTGTGGAAAGATTGTATTTCAGTGGCTTCTTGACTTTTCTCTCCAAATAGCCACATCGATGTGACCAGTGCCCCCAAACATTTAATGTTGAATTCAACCTGACACTTCATAAATGCACCCACAATGGGGAAGATCCTACCTGTCCTGTGTGTAACAAGAAATTCTCCAGAGTGGCTAGTCTCAAAGCGCATATTATGCTACATGAAAAGGAAGAGGTAATTATTTTGGCCTATACTTTGTTCATGGATTTTTAAAGTGCATCTAATCCTTAGGGGGATTTTAGGTATCAACTAGTTTAAAAAGCCTTTTGTATAGATTTCAAGGAGTTAATTATCATTCAGTGTGCCTTGCCTAATTCTCCACTTCAGGGACAAAACATTTTATTTCTGGCTGTCAGTACCTTAGGGGAGACACTTCAATGTGTAGTATATTTGGAAGATCCAGATTTGCCCAGGTAGGATTCTGCCGTGGTCAAAAGTAGACGCTGTCTCTCTGAAGACGGCAGTATCTCCTCACTTGGCTCCTGGATCCCCTGACTTGTGGGAATGTGGGAGAAGAGAGGAAATTCATGATGCCCCACTGCAGTTTATACACCAAAGTGAGCAGTTCTGAAAGGGCCACAGCTGTAGTCTCTGGATCGCACTGGGGATGACAGAGCTACACTGCTGATGTGTGAGCGGGGGCTCCCTGTTGCCTGGGTGGGTGGGCCTAATTTGAAGTAAAATGGCTGTTACTTAAAAAATATTAACCCTCGTATCCCTGATTATTATTGTGTCAAATTAGGAAAATGCAAACAGTACAAAGGAGAATATAATAGTCACCTTTAATTCTACTGTGACTGGGTTATAGCAAACTGGTATACTTTCTTCCTGAGACAGAAAAACAAATACAGTTTTTAAATTTTGAGTTCATACTTTCTATATATGTTTGTCTCTTCTTTTTATATATGTCTTTACTTTTTAATATAAACTAGTTTATTTTTATCTTTTAAAACTTATTGTATAAATAAAATGTGTGTTTATTTTGGAAAAAAATTAGAAACTAAAGGTTAATAAGAGTAACATTAGAAGAACCAAGAATCACAACATTTGGACAGAAAGCACACATAGTCTTTCAGACTTTTTTTTGCTATACGTGCTTTCCATAATAGTTTATTTATTTAAGAATAGCTTTTTAATTCAAAAATACTTATGCTACTGTTTTGTAACCTGCCCTTTTTCCTTAATATATTTGTAAATCTATCTTTCCCCATTTCACTTACTATGTTATGAATGTTTCCCCATGTCAGCATTTTAAATTACTTTATTATTCTCCTGCATCTGTACATAGCATAATGATATGCAGTCATTTCTTTTGTTATTTAACATTTATTTATACTTTTTAAAATTATACATAATGCATCTTTATATGTATCTTTAATTATTTCATTAGGATAGATTCCTGCAGTTGGATTTAGTGAATTAATGCTACTTTTTCAAGTTCTTTGTAGAATGCCACATTATGTTCTAGAATGTTCTAGAAAGCCCGTGCTGCCTCACACCTTCTCCTGCAGAGTGTAGGTATTCCTTGTCCCACTGATTGTTTTTTTGTTTTTGCTTTTGTTTTTTAAAAAGCAGAAAGTGCTTGTGTTAGACGGTATATTAAAATATTCTGGACTGAGCTCTACATGCGCACAGTGAGAGATCCGAGTAGAGGAGGGTGCATGCAGAGCATGATTCTCCCCTGCTGGGAGCAGCTTCTGTGACCTTCCCCGGGCATCCGGGCACATACACATCTGTCTGCTGCCTGTTAATACAGGCCTTTGTCTTCGGTGAGCTGCACCTTGGCTCTTGCGACGCGTCCGCGCCTCGTGCGGCCATCTCATTCTTTCCAGCAGCACACGGCATTACGTGGTGTACACACGTGTCATAATCCACAGGTTGCCAGGCAGACACGTAGGTGGTTTTCCGCCTTTTGTCTATACAAACAGACCAAGCTACAGCGGGCACTCTGTTCATTTACAGATAGAGTCCGGTTCTGTGACTTGCTTAGAAATACTTCCCAAATCTGAAATGATCATTTCTTAAAATCCTACCGCATCTTGTAGCACAGGCCCACGTGCGGTGCAGCGCACGTCGGAGTGCACACCGATCCCTCCACCGCCAGTCCCTCCTTCCGGGACTCCTGCGTGCCTCCCTGCCGTCCTCCACTGTGGGCACCGGGGCCCCAGCACTGGCACGCTCGCTCAGTCCTTTGCTGTGTCCTGTCATTGTCGCTGGAGTAGTTTTGCAGTAGCCTGGCTCAGCTCACTGTAAGTCAGCCTACTGAATGTCACCTAGGATCTGAAGGACATTCAGGGCTCTTGGGTTCAGCCCGCGTCCTGTTTTAGGCCCACCCCTTTCCTGTGCGGACTGACTGCCCTTGACCTGGGTCCAGTCTGTGTGACCACAAAGACAGTCCAAAGCAGAGTGGGGTTGAGGGCGGTGTGCGGGGGGGGGGCGTGAGTTTCTCTATCTGGATAGTAACTGACTATTACAAGTCAAAGTGGTACGAACATGGAGCATCAGAAGAGCCGAAGCCTCCTGTACTCTCTGCCTGGCCCTCCCAGGGTCCCCGGGCACTGCCACCTTCTCGTGCTTCATCTTTGCCTTTGCTGTGTTTTGTGCATGATAAGCAAATGTTCATATGCTTCCTGTTTTCCTTTTCTGGTTTATTATTAATGGGAATGTTTGAATTTTGCCTCATTAAAGATCAGTTGGTACTTTTCCTTTGATTGAATTAGAGTTTTAGATTGTTACAGGGGAAAATTGAACACGTTTATAGTATTGAATCTTTATCGTCAGAACATCTCGGTGGCCCTCCACTCTTCCCCATGTGATAGGTGACAGAAACCGGATTGGATGACAGGCACAGGGAGGGTTAATCAGATTCAACAGCCCATAAAACCCCCTGGACTTAGAAACTCCAGTGGCAGTCCTCTAGGGTCCCCTCCCTCCTCGGGAGCTTTGTACTGTCGCTTTACTATCACTCAATAAACCTCGCTGTGCTGCCCACTGAAAACCCCCCAGAAGACAAAAAACATCTCGGTAGTGTTTGGTTCATATGGATCCAGTATATTATTTAAATTCTTCAGTGTTCAGGATTTTTATTGCTGTCATTTAGGGGGTCTTTCTGTTCCGTGTTTGTCACTTGTCTGTGGGAAAGGAGTGTGTTTTTGTATGTTAGTTTTGCAGCCTGCCATCCTACCAGGTTCTCTGTGGGGTTTCAGCTCTATAGCCTAGTCTACAAATAGATGTTCTGTTTTCACTAGCGTGGGGGGGGGTCTAAAATAAAATCAGCCGTTGATCCTTTTAAGTCATCATACTCTGTCGTGATAGCATATCCCCCTGACTTTTTATTTTGAGAAATCTCACACTTGAGAGGTTGGTACAATGAATACTGGAGAGCAGTGAATCCTTTACCTGGGTTGATGTTATTAAAACTTGCCAGACACCACCCTGCCGCCCCACCCCATCGTCCTGTTACAGCTTCACCTCTAAACACTTCCGTGCATGTCTCCTGAGTACAAAGACGTTTTTCCTCATGATCACAAAACTGTTCTCAGACCCGTGAGTCACCGTTGCTGCCGTCATTCATCTCGGAGGCCCTCACCTGGAGGGAGGGGTGAGGACTTGCTGGAGGTGACTTGGGAGGCGGAGACCCAGCTCTCCCTTTGGCCTGCAGGTGAGAGCGGGAGTGGATTCGGGGGGAGGTGAGGATGAGGTTCAGGCAGGGACCACCGGGACAGCTCTTCCTGGGCCGCAGCGGACTTCCCTCGCTGAATCCCTAAGCTTTTCCGCTCAGGCCAAAACCTAAGGGTGGTTTTTGTTTTTATTAAGTGCTTCGATCCCTGCAGCGAGCGAGGATTTGTCTGACTAACTTAGCAGTCCCGGGAAAAGCTACCGCACTGAACTGGGCCTGCAGGCTTTTTAACCCGGCATTTCCCGTGCCACGCTGACTTTCGCTAGGTCCCTGCCTTCAGCCACCGCGGCTCCGAAACCCACCTTCACAAAGGTAGGGATGGAGCTTGTCGTGCGCCCGGGGTACATTTCCCTCGAGAATGTCAGCGACTCTCGCCTCCTCCACGTGTGTGTCCTGGTGACGCCGGGCGCCTGGCCCAGCGCCTGGGATGCTGGCCCGAGAGCCTGGTTCGTCCCTGTGAAATGGAGCCACTGCTCTGTCGTTGCCAGGGGAAGACACCAGGCGGCTGGCAATGGGTGCGGGAAGCCCGCCTGGGGAAATGGGAGCAGAGCCGGGTCCGAGCCAGGTACACGCGTTGTATTACATGGAACATGTGGGCTGTTGCCGAGAAGGAGCCTGGGCGCCCGAGGCCAGCTCAGTGTGTGTGAAGCCCGCGTGATGGCGTGAGAGGGGCGTCAGGGCAGTGGGGATGTGGGTCTGGGCTGGGAATGGGGTGGGGGTGTGCGGCTGCTCTGGTGGGGACGGCTGGGGCGCGTGCTGGCCTTCTTCAGGGCGCCCGCAGAGGGTGGCGGTGGCAGGGAGGCCTGTCCCCTCCCAGGGGCCGGACTCTCTGTGCCTCACGGTACTGCTCCTTCAGGGCTGCCTTCTAAGATCCACTCTTTCTCCGTGGCGCGAAAGGGGAACAGTGATTTATCATTTCCAGAAATTCTTAGTTTCTTGGACATTAGTTTCAAAAATCTTCCCTTGGTTGTATTTTCTCTTCCACACACTTTGTCCGTCTTCTTTACCCTGTTGTTCCTCCAGATGGGCTCACCGTCCTTCCCTCTGATGACGGTCTCCTCTCTCCCTTCCTTGGCTGGTATCTGGTTTTGTGGGTTTGAAGCTGTGCAATGACATCATCTCCTGGAAGCCCTGTTGTGCAGGCAGCTAGCCTCACCTGACCCTCGGTGTCATCGGTGACACCCCAGCTGCCTTTGCCTTTCGCAGTCATGGTTGTGAGAATGTCAGTGTTCCATCATTTGACTCTTTTTTTTTTCCCCCTAAAAAGATCTTTGAGAAACGTGTATTTCCTGATGAGTAGACTTTACATTTCTGTTACTGTTGCTGTCCTGTCTTCTCTGAGTCTGACAGACTCCAATCTCTCAGATCAGCGAGTGATCATCAGAGAGGAAGGGGTGGACAATCAGTGGGCTTCAGTGGAAGGGGGGTCTGCAGCAGGTGGCAGGAGGAGTGAGGATGCTGGCCCAGAGCCATGGCGTCTACTGCCAGGAGACGGCTTTTGGAAGCTGGGGAGAGATACTCAGTCACCTGACTTCATCATCCCACACCGGCAGGAATTCCTGATGCGGCTCTTCCAGGGGCAGAAGCAAAAAGCTTTGCTGTGCTAACTTCAGATGTGAAAATGCATTGGCCTTGTGTGAAAAATAAGGCACTCTTTTCTTAAAGGTGGTGTTAGGGCCCAGGTTCGGAGTTTTCCTCTGTCACCGATCTGGCCTTGTGCAGTTCCGAGTGGGTGGGCCACTGTGCCCTCCGAGGCTGTCCGGGATCCCCCCCTGCCCTCCTCTCTCTCTGAATCTTACCTCTGAGATGTGGCTCAGTGAGAAGGGGGAGGGAGGGCCATGCTTCTCCTGAGAGGCCCAGTCTGCAAGTGAGAGAACACAGTCCTCACCCAGGGTGGTGGGAGTGGGGTTTTTAGTCAGCGAGCCCTACGCTCGGGAAGGCAATCTAGTACTGTGTAAGAAAAGAATAGATGTTGCAACACGAGTGTCAGTCTCTCCCACATATGTTGAAACAATACATTTTTGGCTACCTTTTTCTATTTGGTGTGTTTTTATTTCTCAGTGACTTGGTATGGATATGATACTTTAGTAATACTTAGAGGATGAAGGCCTGACCTTCAGTTACATGCAAAATAACCTGTAAGAATCCAGCCAACATGCAGAAGCCTTTCTATCCCAGCCTCCCACCCCCTTCCAACTGGTTCCACCCAGTTGATGGAAGGCTGTGCACAGCGGGAAGAAGGCTGGCAGCCGAGGGGCCTCGGGACTTGAGGGGCAGTACGGCAGTGAGTTCCTCAGGCTTCTCTTCCTGCCGCAGGCCTGGACAGTTTGCTGGAGGAGCCCGTAGCCTTCTGCTAACAGGCGCAGACGAAAAAACGCTTCAAGAAAAGCTAGTTCCCCTGAGCCAAAACTGGCAAAAGACCGGGTTTACCAATAGAAAATCTTTTTGACAATGCCCACCCCACTCGAGCCAAATACCGACTGAGAAACTGCTCCGCAAGGCTGTGAATGGTCTGCCACCCCATCCTGTCCTGTTCCTCAGAGACAGGTGGCCTCTGATCCCATGACCGCCTGGGATTGAGTACGGAGCTGATCTTGCCTCCCTGTCCTGGCAGAAAGAGGTAGAACCCAGGTTCCCCCGCGATGGTGTTAGCAGAGCCAGGCTGGAAGCTGACCTCTCACACTCCGCCTGGCAGAAGCAGGCAGAGTTCTGGTGTTCTGCCGGACTAGTGCCAGTGGGTCAGTGGGGCGCTGAGCCCCTGACAGCAGTGAGATTAACCAGATGATGCAGGGCGGACTGGTCCTCACTGTGCTCCCCACCGCCCCCGGGGTGCGCAGGGCCCTGCGGTCAGCCCCCACACTGGCGTGCTGCTAGCTGCATTAGGCAGAGTTACCGCCTGCTGAAAGCTTAGCAGAGATCTAGGCTCTCACAGCACGATACCCTCAGTGTTCAGGATACAGTTGAAAATCACTCAGCAGACCAAGAACCACAATAGTTCCAACTGTAATGAGAAAAGATAGCAGATTCCAGCACTGAAGGGACCCCGATGTTGAAATTATTTGGCAAGGATTTTAAAGCAGTCATCATAAAATTGCTTTATGACTTGTTTGGAAACAAATGAAAAAATGGAATAGAAGAGAGAAGAACCAAAGGGAAATTATAGTGAAAAATGCAGTGAACATAACTCAGTTGAAGGGCTTGGCAGTGGAGTGGGGAACCTGGAGGCTCCCCAGGAAGCCTGGGGCAGGGGGAGGGCATTCCGTGCTGGCTGCTGGCGTCTGGAGGGTGTGAGTGATGGTCTGATAGATGGGGCCGCAGGGAAGGGTCATGTGGTCGCCCTGAGTGGGGAACTGGAAGGGCAGGTGTTACAGGGGGAGCGGCCTTAAGACAGTTAGTATTTATCATATTTTCTACTCTGACCTGTAAAAATTAGACCTTCAGCAAGATGGGGGCTGATCAGAATGCCATGCAGTTCTGCTTGTCACTCTTCTGTGATGGAAATTACCCAGAAGGGTCTGTTTCTAGGGGAGAAAGCAGTCACTACTTCTAGCCTCCAGGATTGATGTCAGCTCTGAATATGGAGAATGCAGGACAGGGGAATGTCCCTTAGCGGTCGGTGAAGGAAGCAAGGTATCAGGCCGTTGCTGGGGTTCCTCAAGTGTTGCCAGCCAGAGGAGCGGGGGTGGGGGGGAGCCGCGGCCAGGCTCCTGGGGCTTTCTGGGTGTGAAGCAGACAGATTTGACACTCTCCACCACGTGCTTTTTTGCTTGTGGCCCTGGGGTACTTGCCCTTGCTTTTGCTAAATGAGGGAGCTGTGCTCTGAGAACGGACAAGTGTAGATAGATCCTGAAATATAGTAATCTGATCATTTGGTAAAAAAGTAAGTAAAAGAGGATGGGCCTAAGCCAGAGCGATGAAAGAATAAGGTGAGGACAAGACAGGTCTGGGGAGCCAAGTTTTATTTCACAATTACAAGAAGGGACACCTGGGGCAGTCCTGAGTGAAAATGAATATTTTGCCATACAAATTTAGGAGTGGTTTGGTTTTGTTTTGTTTTAAAGAGATGCAGCAAACTTTGATAGGTATTTTTTTCTTTTTGACAGTTTCCTGAATAGAGTTTTCTTTATTATCAACAAGATGCTGACAATTTAGTAGCTCATTATTTCCTTAGATTATTATATAATAATACTAACTTAAAGTTATTTAAGTTGAAATCGTTATTGGATTGCTCAGAATATTCCCTTCAGCTCGTCTTTTTTTTTTGCCATAGATGCTCTCAGTATCAATGAACTACTCATTTTAATGGGGTTTACTCACATTTACAGGGCTGTTATGTACAGGAATTAGAAGAAAGTCTGGTGGAAGAACTAGCTCAACTTATATGTAAATAATATTTTGGATATATTTTCAAAATAAAATACATTAAAATTTATTTTATGTTTTTTGTTGTTATTTGGAAATAACAGTTTCTGTTCATTGACAGGTTACACTCATTTTCTTCCCTGTGTTTGGACAGTCTGTGTTGAGGATGGTTTAAAAACCTGTGTGATGGGACTCTGAGTCTGCTTGTCCAGCTTCGTCTTCAGCCCGTGGTTCCTCCTGCCAAGAGCCAGGCTGACTTCTCCCTCTGTGCCCTGGTCTCTGTTGAGCGTCTTACACGCGTCATTTTATTTAACTTTTGGATAACGCTTTTGGGGCAGGTGCTATGACATCCCCGTGGTTAACACCCAGATGCCATAGCTAGTAGTGAACCAACCCAGCTCCAGGACACATGGACCGCTGTTACCTAATGGACAGAGGAGTCATTTAAAATTTAGAGTAGCCATATTTAAAAAGTTAAAAAAAAAAAACAGATGAAATAAATTTTATTTTAATATATTTTATTTTGAAAACATATCTGAAATACTATTCACATGTTAAAATTGAGCTGTTTTACGTTCTTTGCTTTTCTCAGTAAGTCTTTGAAATCCTGGGTGTATTTTATACTTTTTCCACCACGCTATTCAGACTACACCTGTTTCAAGTGCTGGGCAAGCTGTGTCTGGACTGAGTCCCTGACTTCTCCGTGAGAGGCTGCCTGTGAAACACACTGAAACAATGATAAGTGTTTCCATTAAAAAATTTATGGGCTGTCGTTTTGTTTTAAGGTACTCTATTAACTCTAATCTTTTTTTTTTTAAAGATTTTATTTATTTATTTGACAGAGATAGAGACAGCCAGTGAGAGAGGGAACACAAGCAGGGGGAGTGGGAGAGGAAGAAGCAGGCTCACAGCAGAGGAGCCTGATGTGGGGCTCGATCCCATAACGCCGGGATCACGCCCTGAGCCGAAGGCAGATGCTTAACTGCTGTGCCACCCAGGCGCCCCTATTAACTGTAATCTTAATCTGAGTTCTGTCCTGACCCTTCTGTGGCCGTGAACACCTCAGCACAGGTGTTCCAAATGCCAGGTACCCAGCAGCCAGTATGTGCTCAGAAATGGCACTGTTCTCATCCGCTTTCCTGTTTCTTTTTCTTCCAGTCAGGGTGATTTTTATATATGCGTATTTGGACATAATGACACATTTTTTCAGAGTGAAATAGTGTTTGTTCCAGAGGAAAGTGTAATCTGTGTATTGACCATTTGCAGTACCAGTTGTTTTGGGACGTCATGGCTTTGAAATGTTTGTGCCACTCACGGATGGTCTTTGCTTTTCAGAATCTCATCTGCTCGGAGTGTGGGGATGAGTTCACGCTGCAGAGCCAGTTGGCCATACACATGGAGGAGCACCGCCAGGAGCTGGCCGGGAGCCGGCTGCATGCCTGCAAGGCCTGTAGGAGAGAGTTCGAGACGTCCTCCCAGCTGAAGGAGCACACGAAGACTCATTATAAAATTAGGTATGAGCCTGGACTTGGGCTTGGTAAAAAAAGAAGAAATGTATACAACATATTAAAAATGGGTGTACTTCGCTATGATTGCTCAAAAATAACATCTGCTTTAGAAATAGCAGCACAGCGGCTGAGCTGGCGTGCTGTCCGGAGAGCCTTTAAAGCGTGTAGTCCTGTGTACGGTGAGGAGCAGAAGCTCAGAAGTTTAAAGTAGGCATCAGGCTGCGGGGGTAGAGATCGTGAGCGAGTGTCGTCGTGTTGAAAGTTGTAGGACAAGGTGTGCGCAGAACGTCTTCACAGGCGGGTGGTGAGGTGTGTAGAGCAGACCCACAGGGGCCAGGTCGGCACCCTCTTTCACACATGGGTCTATTTATGCCGCCTGTTCAGAACGTCTGTGTTCCTGACCCTGCGTTTAGTGTGCATATAAACCTGTGTGAATAAAGCTTAACCATCGCAAGCAGCCCTGTCGGACGAGGAGACTTTACGTCCCCGCTTTGGGCGCGAGCAGCCCTCGGTACGGGACCAAGTTACTTTCCACAGTTTTACAGCTCGGAGGCTTCAAGCCTCAAGGATTTAAACCCTAATTGCCTGGTTTTTGAGCTCATAATATTAGCAACTGTGACTGTATTTAAGTACATTTAATGTATTTATTTCTAGTAAAACCTAACGTGTCTTTCAGAGTTTCATATTTGGTTTATTCCTGGTTATATATATTTTTTGAAGCATCATTTCCTCAATGAAACGAAATACAAAGCGCCTTCTGGCCCCTCGTGCTCCGGTCCCTGCTCCGTTGTCACACTCGTGGGGCGAGCTTAGGAGTGCGTGTACTTTCTAACAACAGCTACGACCACGACCACAGTTTCCACGCTGGTTAATAACGTGTATAAACCGCGTGAAGACTCCGTAGGATTTGTTTACCCTCTCAGGCGCTGTGTTATAGCGGTGTGGACCGCACCCCCCCCAGGGCCCGCGCTGCCTCGCCCTTCCCGCTGCAGTTGTCTGATGGGTGTCCGGACCATACTGCATGCGATCCGTTGCACTAGGTTTTTATTGGATGGAGTTTTAACACAGGCAGTGTGGGTGTGTCTCCGAGGGTTTTGGAAAGAGATGAACCTCGTCTAGGCGGCCAGCATGCACTCGGCCGCCCTGGCTTCTGGCCCTTCTGGGATGGAGGGACGGGCCAGCCAGACAGCCTCATCCTCGTGGGGTGCTGGTTTATTCAGGAGATGAGTCAGGGTGACGCTTCGGGACAGTGCTTGTGTGGGGAGGAAATAAGACTGGATGGCTCTGGCGCGTGCCGGGCGGGCGGGCAGGCTGTCGGGCTGTTCGGGCCCGAGCTGAGAAGGGTGTTTGAACTGAGGAGGGCCCTGCGGGCTGCGAAGGGCGTTGCGGCAACGGGGAGAGCGGTGGCCACAGCTCAGCTGCGGTGAGGAGGCTGGCGCTCGGGAGCCTGCTGTGGAGGGGGTTGCTGGTACTGGGTGTGAGGGAGGCAGAGCTCAGGGGCTGAGGGCCTCAGGCAGCCATCCTGGGAATGAGGATTGTATCCCAAGGGTGGTGGGAAGCCTGCCCCAACTTTGCCTGTGGCGTGGCTGCTGGGGGTGGCGTTGAGGCAGGGAGGCCCGTGAACCATCACAGCAGACAGTGGCGGTGTGAGGACTGGAGAGTGGAGAGGCCTCAGCGTCTTTGGAGGTGTTTTGAGTGAAACCAGTAGCTTTTGGAGATGGACTTGAAAATCAGGGGTGAGAGAGAGGGAGAATCTGGGGCGACTCCTGCGGTTTAACCTTGCCCAACTGGGAGCTCCTCCTTCCTGTCTGGGAGAGCAGCGGGTGGGGGATCGACAAAGTCCTGTTGGGTTCACCCCAGCTCGCAGCCGCCAGGGAGCCGAGTGCAGAGACGGCAGGCAGAGAGAGCGGTGTCTAGGGTTGGTGTCAGGGTTGCTGGAGGGAGAACTTGGAGATCATCTGCCTGTGGATGGTGTTGAGAGCAAGGAGACCGGCGAGCGGAGCAGGACGCGGCAGCGCAGGGATCGTACCCATACACGCCTTCGCGTCCGAGCAGCACGGGTAGAGCTGTGTCCAGAGGGACGTTCTCACCTCTCCCCTCCGAGAAAACAAAGCAACGTTTATCTTTTCATTAGGTCGGGAAAAAGGAATTTTATGGCAATGAACACACAAAACAGCTGCATGTCTGTGTGTATCTGTGTGTGTGGACTCACACTTCCATGTGATTGATTTCTCATCAGAGCGTGTTCTGACCACCAGTCAGCCACACTTGCTGGCAGCATTTCAGTTTTGACATTGTCATGCAGAGGTGATGACTTCATCAGTATTTCCCCCTGTGTTGTACTAGGGTGTCAAGTACAAGGTCTTACAATCGGAACATTGACAGAAGTGGATTCACGTACTCATGCCCACACTGTGGAAAGACGTTTCAAAAGCCGAGTCAGTTAACTCGTCATATTAGGATACACACAGGTATGAAATACATTCCCTTTTGGGCGAGTTATGATGCGGCTTAGAGGAGAGAACATGTGCCTTCCAGCTAGCTAGACCTGGAAGGCAATGTTGGCTTTTCTGTCCTTTGCAAACTCTGACCTTGGTCTTAACTTCAAGATTTTGAGTAGGCAGTCAGATGCATGAGTCTACAGTGTGGGGCCGTGTTCTGTCTGGACAGCCAGGTTTGGGGTCTTGGGTTTGGGGGTAATGTGTTTTTCTTTAACCCATCGGATGCTCACCCAAGTGGAATTACATTTTGATCATTTTTCTTCCTCTCTAGGTGAAAGGCCATTTAAATGTAGTGAATGTGGGAAAGCTTTTAACCAGAAGGGGGCATTGCAAACTCACATGATTAAGCATACAGGTGAAAAACCCCACGCCTGTGCCTTTTGTCCTGCTGCCTTTTCTCAGAAAGGGAATCTGCAGTCACACGTGCAGAGAGTTCACTCGGAGGTAACCGTCGCACTCGGGTCCGTGTAGCGCTCGCGGGGCTGCCGTAGATTGCTCTTGAGTTGATGAGTGAGCCTGAGAAATGCTTTTCTGTTAAAATGCAGATTGAGAGTTTGTGCAGAGCAGACTTTGTTTTATTTTATTTTATTTTTTTTTAAAGATTTTTTATTTTTTATTTATTCGACAGAGATAGAGACAGCCAGCGAGAGAGGGAACACAAGCAGGGGGATTGGGAAAGGAAGAAGCAGGCTCATAGCAGAAGAGCCTGATGTGGGGCTCGATCCCATAACGGCAGGATCACGCCCTGAGCCGACGGCAGACGCTTAACCGCTGGTGCCACCCAGGCGCCCCCAGACTTTGTTTTAAACAAGTTGGGGCGCCTGGGTGGCACAGCGGTTAAGCGGCTGCCTTCGGCTCAGGGCGTGATCCCGGTGTTATGGGATCGAGCCCCACATCAGGCTCCTCTGCTAGGAGCCTGCTTCTTCCTCTGCCACTCCCCCCTCGTGTTCCCTCTCTCGCTGGCTGTCTCTCTCTCTGTCAAATAAATAAATAAAATCTTAAAAAAAAAATAAAAATAAAAAAATAAACAAGAAAGCAAACAAATATATATATCTCTCTCTGTATGGACACCTTTTTGGCTTCTATATGGGAGAAATATAAAATACTATCTTTTTGTGGTCTTATGGATGCTCTTATGGCTTTGATGAATAAATATTTGAAAATAATCATAATACGTTTGCTAGTTACGATCCATCGATCTGATTGTTAACATTTCATCCCTTTAGCCAACTTGAAACACAGACACTATCAAGTGTAAGAAATTGAAGGAAAAGAAATAAATTGAGGAAAAAAAGTATTTTTCCTCTTACTATTATTATTGCCAGACTCAGCCCATGGCCTCCTTCACATTTTTACAGCCAGAGCCCTGGTCTGTGTATTTCCCTGTGTGTGAGCTATTTCAGTGAGACTGATGGTCACCATTTCTTGTTGTCTGCAGGTCATACCGATTTGTAAAACGTCTGGAAGTATTTCTCTTAAGCAGGTTGACCTTTGCTCTTTCCTGATTTGGTGTTTTATTTATAGTCTAATTGTAGAATATAAATAAACATTTAAGCGACACAAACACTTTTATCACATATTTTATTTTATGTAACTGTTTTGCAGAATGAAGACTCATATTCTTAAAAGCAAATGTGTATCTTTTTAATTTTTCGTTGATGCCTTCAGTATCACTGAAATAAAAAGCCCTGCATCCTTCACATAGTTTATAAACACATTCAGCCTTCCATATGCGAGTTACTTTTTTTTTTTCAAGTATTCTATTTATTTATTTGACAGAGAGAGAGAGGGAGAGAGCACAAGCAGGGGGAGCAGTAGGCAGAGGGAGAAGCAGACTCCTCTCTGAGCAGGGAGCCCGACATGGGGCTCGATCCCAGGACCCCAGGATCATGACCTGAGCCAAAGGCAGAAGCTTCACCGACTGAGCCACCCAGGCGCCCTGCGAGTTACTTTTTAAAACTAAGTTTTCTATTCTAAGACCCAGACACATGGAGGAACACATAAATATTAGTGAGGCAGTGATCGTGTGGAGTGAGGTTTCCTTTCGATCTCAGAAGAGTAGAAGGGGGGCCTGTACTAGTTATTCTGGGGGGCTGCCTCTGTGCAGACGATTGCTGCAGGATGGCCGTTTGCTTGCGTGGCAGCCAGAGAGACCTCGCTGGGCCCCCGTGCAGCCTTGTGAGATGCTCGCCAGTGCTCCTGAGGTCGGGAAACCCCTCCAGGAGGGTGGGGGCTCACCCGGCACCCAGCCTGAGACCCCCTGGGACCTGTGTTGGGGCAGCTGGCCGTGTTCCAGAAACAACCTCTAAGGATTGGTTTGTAAATATTATCCAGTCCTATGATGAACCTAAAGCCTTAAATTTGGTCCTTAACAAGGTGCTAGAAATGGAACAGAATGTCCATGTTTAGAGAAGGCCAGTCTGTTTCCAAGCCAGACTTCAGAATTATAGGAATAATTACTGCTGGGCTTGAATAATGGCGAAGGAATAGTTCAGACGCTTTCTGTGTACCCGGAGGTGCAGCTTCATCTCCCTCCTCTCTGGGTCCCCTGTTGGCTTTATCATAGTAGTACAAAGTAGTTGCTGATATGAGGTATTGGAACTGATGATGAAAACTTACACGGTGTGCAGCCCTCCTTCCCAGTGTGTATATGGTGGCACGCCAAAGACTCAGAGTGCTGCTTACACCTGTGCTATGCTGGTGTAACCACTGACGGAATTGAGAATGTAAGTCAGCTATCTTATTTTCACCAAATTATAATAACTAGAAACTATGTCTTTTTACTTCCGAACCTGTTCTAATTTATAGAAAAGACTTTGAAATTTCAATTAATTTCACACTGGCAAGGTTGATGCAAGAGTTGGGTCATTGATTTCAGAGCTATCCAGTTGGAAAGAAAAAGTAATGTTAAATGGTTAGATTGTTTCTGCCATTTTTAATGGAATGGTAAATTATGATTTGTTTAATTTAAATATTTTTATGTAATAGTTAATTGTAAAAAAATCATGTCTTCTTTTTTGTTCTTTAAGGTCAAGAATGGCCCCACCTATAATTGTACAGAATGTAGTTGTGTATTTAAAAGTCTAGGTAGCTTGAACACTCATATCAGCAAGATGCACATGGGCGGACCACAGAATCCAGCAAGCTCTACGGAGACTGCTCACGTTCTAACGGTGAGTCTGGCAAGCTGCTTGATAGGGGGATAACCTTTTACCAAAATCGGCCATCTTAACTGTGACCCATAAAATGGAATATTATTTAGAATATTATTTAGTACCACAAAGGTGCTATGAAACTTTTCTATAAGGAGGTAAGGGTACTTTCTTATTTTTTTAATTAGTGAAAGAAAATCGATCTGTTTAAACCTCACAATAGTATCAGATGATCCTGAGTTATGGACTGTCATCTGAACCAGTGAAAATCACACAAAATGTAACCATGAATTTATGAAATTGTAATTCCTGCAGTGTTATTGATGAGTACTATTGAATATTCTTTTTCCTTGCATCATGATTGAAGAAGCAGTTTTCCTTTTAAAATAATATTTCTCCGCATCTGATGGGACAGTGGCAATTTTTCCTGAGGCCCTGGCCTTTTGGGAAACTAAATTGTGTAAAGGTGTAGGACACACGCTCCCACGCTTGTGTTGGGTTCTGGTGGGGGTCTTCAGCTCTGCCTTGGTCTGTTACCTCTCCTCTCCTCGAAGTTGGTAGGCGGTGGCTGAGTCTAAGCGTGGAGCAGCGGACCGTGCATTCGCACGCTCGTGAGCTGGCTCGTGGTGGTTTGCCTCGTCAGCACCTGCCTGCAGCGTGGAAACTTGTTAGTGTTTAGTTCGCGAGCTTTACATTCGCATTTACCGTTTGTGTTTTCTCTTTTCTCACAATATTGGCAGCTTGGGATGGTTCCTCACCTTACTCCTGATGAGGGAGCCTGTCGTCAATAAGTTCTAAAACTGGAGAATGATTAGAGTCTAATAATGAAGTCTTAAAATATTATTTTGGATTGTTTCTTAAATAAGATTTCCAATGTGTGAATCAATCAAATACTAGATTTTCACCATTTTTTTTGGCCATATGCAAGTCAGTATGTTGATGTGGTGAATCACCTGGAATAATCAGATCATCTTAAAATTTTATATTTTCAATAAAAACCTGAAAACGTTTGGAAACCTGGAATCTGCCCTACCTTCTACCTGAGTTTGAGTGTGAAAGAGCGTCTCAGCCAGGTGTCGTGTCTGGGAATCACTGCACAGCCCTGGGGCGAGTTCTCTGTTTGTCTGATTCTGCCTCTCACAGTTCCTGACTCTTGGTCGTCTTGTGCCACTTTCGAGGGTTTTCTTCAACTCCGTCTTATGACTCTTTCATTGAAATTTTTTCAAGCTGCTAAGACTTTTAACTTCTGAGAACGTTCCTTCGTGATCTGATTGCCTCTTTCTCTTCTGGTTTGGTGCCGTTTCTTCTGAAACCTAATTCGTGTTTCCTTTTTAAAAGTTCTCTTCTGCTGCTTGAGTGATGGGCCTTGGGTCTCCCCGCACCCCTTCCTGCTCCACATGGCCTGTAGTGCGTGGAGTCTGGTCTGTGTTTGAGAACGAGGCCGCAGTCCCTGTGTGGGGGCTGTCCGTGCACGGATGGAGCTGCTGGGTGCCCGGGGAGCCAGCTCTTAAACTTGGGGTCCCTGGTGGCAGGATGTAGAGACGTTTTGTTTCACTGGGGAGCTGAGGGCCCCAAAAGGTGCCCCGATTCTCCCCAAGTATTCATTTTTATCTCTTTTAGAGGCGATCCCCCATTTTTGTTGCCTCAGGGTAGGTACCCATCATCCCTTCTGTGGGGAGAGAAGGCTCATGGTCAGTCCTAAGTATTTTTCTGCCACTTCCATTTTCTTACTTAATACACTTTCTTTCTTAGAGCAGTTTTGGGTTGACAGAGGAGTTGAGCAGAAAGTACAGAGAACGCCCGCATACGCGCCCCCACCCTCCCCAGAGCCACAGAGTGTCGCCTGGTGCCTGAGCCTCGCCCTGGTATGGCTCCAGGTCCCGGCGGTGAGTGAGCGGGGCTGTGCGCTCAGCGACGGCATCCCTGTGCGTTAGGCCCGCCCAGGTTGTGTGTCCTGCGGCCACCTTCGCACATCACACAGAATGCCGGCTCTGACTTCCACCTCCCTTCCGGGTGGCGTTTCGCACTCCCGAGTGTCTGGGCAGCCAGAGCGGCTCTCTCCTTGCATGTTCTTGGCTGTGGCTTTCCCGCATTTATGCCTCCAGTGCCCCTCTTTTCCAGAAATTTCCTGTAGTATTTTGTCCACAGTGGTTTTTCTCTTATTTTCTTTATTTTGTAATCCTTTTGTTTCTGTGTTTTAGTGGACGAGCAGGGAGGTGAGGCCTGTGAGCTCACGCCCCCACCTTGAGCTGATCTCTCCTGTCACTCAGGAAACCTTTGAAACGCGTGATGCGACAGTTCATTCAATATGTTCCTTTAAGAGCCCATATTGTGCCTAACGTAAACGTCAGTGAGGCATTTTATTTAAAATCTATGTTTGGGATATTGTCAGATTTTAATGCTCATAAGGAAGATGTGCCTGTTCTTTCTGTTTTTTTTTTTCCTTTAAGTTGAAGTACAAATTGATGTACTTCTTACATTTTCAATGACAATGCTGCTGCGTTTCAGGCCACGCTGTTTCAGACGTTACCTCTCCAGCAGACGGAAGTTCACGTCACGTCTGCGTCGAGCCAGCAGAATTCCCAGGCCGTGACGGACGTCATCCAGCAGCTCCTGGAGCTCTCAGAGCCGGGGCCGGCGGAGTCCAGCCAGCCCCCGCAGCCCAGCCAGCAGCTCAGCATCACCGTGGGCATCAACCAGGACATTTTACAGGTGAGGAGCACCTTCCTGCTCTCATCTATGCTTGTCCGGAAAATACTGGGCAGGGCTTGTCCAAGTAAAGGAATCGTCATTAGATATGCATCCTAATTGAAAACATTCTGTTGGAACAAAGTATGCTTATGGACAGTGCAGAATTCTAAACAGTTAATCTATAAATTTAAAAAAGGTTTAAAACTTAATTTACTGTGTAAGTGATTTACTTAAGAAGAAATAAATAGGCTTTTCCGAACTTCTTTTATCTCCCGTAACTATTGGAGTCAGTCTGCCTCTCTCAGCAGTGTGTGAACGGGCCACGCCCACGTGGGAGAGGAGAAGGAAATGGGGCAGAGCACGCTTTTCTAATTTTTCTACGCCAGTCCAGCTTTAGCCTCAGATCTTTCATTTGCAAAGAGAGCTGGCCTGCATTCTCCTCCCTGTTTAGTGACCAGCTGTACAAACTAACCTGTCACCTACCTGTACATTTGGGGTGACAAGTCGGTGTAAAGAGTCTCAGGGACATGACAGCCGAGGTCTTAAGGGTGAACCCACTATAACTTAAAACAGTGATTCCCAGATCGGTTTAGAGAGAACCAAAGAGGTCTGAGGTAAAGTTTCTAAACGTCAAATTAACTAATTCCGGTTCCTTTTAATTTACCATACTGTATTTTGGGGGGAGGTGAGCTGTCAGCTTGCAGAAAGGACATTTCAGCTTCAGGGAGTTGGGGGTCTAGCCTATAAATGACTGTTGGCAGAGCGGATTTTTACTGCTAGTAGGGTGGAATTAGGATTCTGGGGGCAAAGCCTGATTGCATCTCTGTAATTGATTGTGGCAGGCAGATTCGGGCCTCCCGCCTCCTAACCTGTTAGTTCTGTTCTGTCTCAGCAAGCCTTAGAAAACAGTGGGCTGTCTTCAATTCCAGCTGCAGCGCACGCTCACGACACCAGCCGCGCCAGGACGCCCTTGGCGCAGGGCCAGAATCCCGACGCCCCTCACGCTTCCAGCGAGCAGACCCACCCCACCGAGGCAGAGCAGGAAAAAGACCAAGAAAGCCCAGAGAAGTTGGATAAAAAAGAAAAAAAAATTATAAAGAAGAAATCACCATTTCTACCTGGTAATTTTAATATGCTTGAAGGTTTATGCGTTTTGGAAGGCATATTGCTTATTTTTTCTTTTGAAGGTGATATGTTTGTTGAATGTTCTGATAGTATCGACCTATTTGTTTGATATTTAAAATTAAAACCTCAACAGTTGTAAAATTTGGGCTGCCTTTTTCCCTGTGATTAGTGTCTCCTCCTGGCAGTCCCCCTGGCTCGTCACCAGGTCATCTTGGCCGCTTCTCCCTGCAGCCACATTCTGGCCACTTTTGCCCCTTCTTCACTGCGGCACTGCCGTCTCCTGACTTGTAAGTGTGGCTCCTGGGCTGGACCCTCAGCTGTTTCCCCCGTGCTCCCCTCCAGCTCCGTGGTGTGGGCTGTCGAGCTTTCCATAACCTGTACCGTGTGCGCGGCCAGGCCCTGTCCTGGACTTGGGGACGCAAGCTGATGTCACAGTGAGGCTGGGCTCCCACGGTGTGCGAAAAGGCCATCCTTCCCATAGGCTTTCTGTGATGGAAGTGTCTCCTTTCTCCCCTTCTCTCCCGCTGTCTCAGAGAGCTCCGGTGGTCATTGAACCAGAGCAGACCCCGGAGGAGACTCTGGGCTCTGCCCTTCCTCTTCTTGGTACTCGGAGCACTTGGAATGTTTCTGACCCTGCAGTCCCTCGTGTGGACCGTTGTACGGCCAGAATACATTCTTTTTGTCTCTGAAGATCCCATGGGCTTCAGTATGGCTCTTGCACAGGCCAGGCATCACTAAATCCTTCCCCAATGACATAGGTTTCTGTCTTTTGGGCAAGAGTGTTCCTCTAGAAATGTTTTCTTAGTGACTCTGACTATTCTGCTTCTCCCAGGTGTCTTGGGGAGTGAATGCTTTCTTGCTGCAGAGTGTGGAGTGACGTACGCTCTGTTCTCTGCGAGCACTTCCTTCTGAGCATGTCTTTTCTCAGTGTTGACGTGTGGTTGTGAGATCCCTGTTTCCACCCACAGAACATGGCAGTTCTACTCCCCTTTTCCCTTGATCTGCCCCCTCATCCCCAAGTGAAACACAGGATGATAGAATCAAAGCGGTTTATCATCTGGGGATTCCTGGTGTCCAGAGAGGAAAGAAGGGGGAAAAGCACCTTTTCCCCATGTTTTTATTTACGATATGAAGCCTTCTAGGTTGTAAGTTACCTTGCGTTGTCTTTGAATATCTGCTTCTTGCGCTTCCAGTAAATGGATGGAAATTCCCAGCCTGTGAAGCCTCTCCTGTGAGTGAGCACTGGCTGCCGTCTGTAGTTCCTGCACTAAAACCTTCGGAGGCGCTCTGACCGGGCTGCCCGCAGCACAGGCTTCTCCAGATCAAAGGCCAGTCTTGCGCAGGACCCCGAGCAGGAGTGGCCCCGTAGACGGAGGAAGGCGCGCTCCATCCTGGCTGCCACTACACGTTCGCTCGTGCCCTGAGCATTGGGCGGCGGTTTCCAGATGGGGTTACCGTTAGCACACGTGATTTTAATGGGGAGCATTCCGCCTGTAGAGGCTGCAGAGGTTCTGGCCGTTCATTTTTGAAGTGCCTGAATAAATTACATACGTGCATAGACTACTGAGCAGGTTCGTGTGATTCTAGTGAATTTTCCCTTAAATGTGATCCTCAGTACGAGTTTAGAGCCACCATTTTTTTTCTTAGTGAGCCCTCACGTGTCGTGAGAGAATTAGTGGGGGTGCGTTTCTGTGGAAAGGTGTTTCTTCTGATTAAAACTTTGTAGGGAGCAGAACACATTTAATGTAGTGACTCTTTCTGGGACTAGCTGTGCAAGGGGAGTTGAGGGCCGGTTGGCACCCTGAAGAGATGTGAGTGTAACCTCTTCTTAGCAGCTTCAGAGTCACCTTGTGCGTGTCCCACGTCGCACGCACTCTGCTGTTTAAGCTGTCACTATTCGGCTTACTTAGTTGAGTGAGAGAGAAGGGTTTAGTAGAGTTCGTTTCGTTATTTTAAGAGGTATTTTGTATATTAATTCAAAATTTAGCAAATGCTTTTGTATTTATTGTATGACTTGTGACATATAAATCATCATTACAAAGTTTAAAATTTATTGCAGTAAAATATTGGCTCTCTAGAAATCACAAGGAAAGGTGTTTTGGAAAGCTGGTGACTTACTCTTTCAAGGATGACTATGGCACAGCTATTCTGTGTGGAAATCTTTCTTGAGGCCACAGAGATTTTACCTTCTTAGACCAGAGTCTTTTTTCTTTATGACACATTTTTGAATTTGCTTGGCCAATATTCTTTTTTTTAATTTCACTTAATTAAATACCTTTTTTATTAAAAAAATGGGTAATACCCGTACTTACTTTTAAATCAGTTAAGTTATAAAGCCATTCTCTTTTATAGAGTGTGCGCTGGTGTTAAAACAAGAAATGCTATCTAGAAAACACTGCTCTTGGTTATTGTGTCCCCTCATACTTCTGCAGCGTTTTTATGTGCAACAGTTTGAGTTGGCGTGTAAGCAGCTTCTCTGGTTGTCACTTAGCTGTATTTGGGGAGAATCACACCTGTTTTAGAGAAAAGTCATAATGTGCAAGAAACTCAAAGCAGTGTTAAAAAGATCGGTGTGAATGGCACAGAAAAATCCCTTCTTTATAAATCGTTAACTGAGCTCCCTGGCAGGCATCGGAGAGCAGCTGTGACGGCTTTCCTCTCCAGAGGGACACCTTTGAGTCATTTTTAAGAACTGTAGCGTCAGGCTTCTGGAGCACTTTCCAAAACTTCTGAATTATTTCTGGAGCTACGTAGGAGGGGACGTGTTGTTGTTGAAGACCCAACACTTTGGGCTCCCTTCCAGGGTCACTGGACCCCCAGGTGAAGCCTGCACTGCGTGGATCTGTCTGGTTAGAGGTGCATTCTGAAGGTGCTGGGGACCACGCAGGGTGCTGTACTGAGGAACAGACCCAGTGGACCCTGCTGGCCCATCTTTGCCTACCTGGAGTCGTACCAGCTTGGAGAGGGCAATAGAGCGCATCCTCTGTGCAGGAGGCTCCGGATGTCGGACTGCTCCTTGGTCACGTGCTCTGCACCCTGCTTGCTCTGACTAGGCTCCTTCACCGTTTGCAGGAAGGCAGCACGACCCCTCTCAGAAACAGCGGATTGGTTGTTTCTTGTCGGGGCAGCACTCCCAGCATTGCACGAAGCAGATGCAGGACCATATGTAGTATAAACCAGGAGTCCTGTGTCTTACCTTTGATTAAAGGCATGAACTCCTGGAGGTCTGGTGCTTCAGGCTTGGAGTGAGTGCTCTGAGGTGGATGGGATGAGCAGAGCTTCTTCCTCTAGGCGAGTAATCATGGAAAAGAGGAGAGTGGGAACTCCCATTCTGAGTGTCCCTTTGTAAGGGACAGTGAGAGCTCGCAAGAGTGTCTGCGAGCGGGCCAGATAAACTTTGGAACTGACACATTCTTTCTCATTCTGTTGCAAAAAGCTTTGTGGGTCTCATTGGCACATCCAATGGCGTGCCTTCCGTCTGCTGGAGATGCTTGCCTTTCTTCATCGTGCGCCAGCTTGGTTGTTCTAAGAGAATTTTAAACTTCTCCATGAGTGGCAGTTAGGGGCTGCCTCACTGAGTGCTTGCTTGCCTCCTGCTGGGTGGTCACTGAACAACCAGCATTCCAGCCATCTCCTAAGTACGTAACTGATCACAGCTGCTTCCTAAGGACTGCTCACCATTGCTCACCATTCTCAGGTGGACTAAGCTCTAATGAATCTGGTATTCTATTCAGAATACCCTCAGCGAAAAGATTCTTTTGTTTGTTGAGAGAGTCAACAGATCTAGAAAGCAGGTAAGCGGTTCTCCTCTGTACTTTTGCCACAGAAGGCCCCAGATGCCCGTGACCCAAGACAGCCATTAGTGCGTGAAGGACATGTTGGGTTCAACAGCGAAAACTTGTCCTATCTGCAAGTTTCGAAGAACTCGGATCTCCGCGGAGAAGAATGCACGCCACTGTTACCCAAGCTCCTGTCCCGTTCTGCAGAGCACTGGCTCTCGAAGCCCCATCTGAGAAGGGAGCGCCGTGAGATGCTGGAAGAGCTTCATTGCCACCCCCACTTGCATAAAGCGTGTAGCCCACCCGTTTTCAGTGTCCGACTGAGGCCCAGCGCGGAAGCTAGCAGTCCCTCTGGGGAAACTGGAGTGTGCCCAGCAGTGACGTCAGCTGTTTTGTGTTCTCTACAAACGTGGCTTCATCTTCACCCTCATTTCCAAACCCACGTTCTTCATCAGAAGTCAGTTTTTCGTAACAGCCAGCACAATGGCCTCTGTGTTAGCTTTTGCTGCTCCGAGAGCCCTGTAGGCAGTTTCAAAATGTGAAGTGATCCTGAAAAACCCAGTAACGTTGGAGGAGATGTCATCTCCGTCGTGAGTTAGGAGCCTCAACCTGACAGCAGCACCCCTTACACCTGCTGTTGCCTCTTGGGCGTCCTTGATCTCCTCGTTCTTAATTTAGTCCAGCCAGCTACAAATGACACGCTCTTCCATTTCTGGCTTAGAGAATCTAGCCAGGAAGTCAACAGCGTGCTCTCGATCAATGCTGGAAAACCCAGGCGACTGGGACTGGACACAGCAATTCTACTAGGCTCATTTTATCAGCGTGTACGATTCAAGTGAGTGGTCGCACACCTCTTCCTGTGCCCGTTCTGTTGGCATGTGGCCGGGCAGCCTGTTTATAAACCCCGTCACTGGCCATGCAAGGGACATAAGCCCACCCACTTGAAGGCTCTGACACGTCACTGGTGGGAGCGTACAGCGAGGGGTTTGTAAGATGTAGCGGCACGAGTGCACCAGTTTGGAACGCGTGGTGCCCGCGGCGAGCTTTTATTCGCGCGTTCCTGCAGCCTCTCTGCTCTGTGCCTCACACCGTGACCCACCAGCTGAGTCCATGGCCTCGAGGATTCAGAGGGGCAGACCTCCTCCCCAGGGTTTCTGGCCACTGCTGACAGAATGCCAACAACAACAACAATAAAAACCAGACTTGGGCCATGTTGTGAAATATTCTATGACAAGGAGTAAGGGAAGACTAGGGCTGCTTTCCTTCGTTCGAAGGTCTGTCTCTTCGGAGATCCAGCGTCTGAACCTGAATCCCAAGAAAGGAGCGTCTCCCTGATGAGTTGCTGTTGAACGGTAGTTAGGTCTGAGTATCTGTATTAAATTAATGTTTTGCTGCTTGAAAGCAGAACAACTTTCTGTGACTGTCATTGTCTGTCGCCTGGGCTGGAGCTTCTGCAGCACCTGTGGCCTCTGGGGAAATCGTTCGTCGGTGGAAATCAGCCAGGACCCTCTGTCCTGTGTCTGAGCCCGCACTTGGTTGTGGCCCCAGAATTGTCTGACTGTTTTCTGAGTACAGTGGGAGCCCTCTGGCCCCACCGAACAGTCCACAGGCATCTTCCTGTGCCTCAGTCATGCTCCCGCCTGCAGGGCCCGGGTCCCTGTCCCCTCGTCACCCTTGTCCTCCAGCACGGCCACAGTTGACATGAAGATGGAGCTGGCTACATCCGCAGTAGGTGCTCTTGTGAGGAGCCTGACCGAAGAGTGAGGAGGACACGTCTCGGATACCTTTGTTTTCCTCCTGCTGCAAATCTTTCGTGGTGCGCAGTTTTCCAGCATCTTACCCTGTCGGCCTCAAGCTTGGACTTGTGCTGGTCCCTACCTGACGTGCCGCACTCTGGCCTTTGTGGACTTTAAGCTTCCGGAACTTCATTCCTGGCTCTTGCTTCTTTACCTGGTAAAAGTACCTCAATACAGGCCCTGCTGTCTTTTGAATGCAGACTGACTTTTTTTTTTTTTAAGATTTTATTTATTTATTTATTTATTTATTTAAAGAAATTTCTTCACCTAACATGGGGCTCAAACTCACAACCCTGAGATCAAGAGTCGCATGCTCTTCCAACTGAGCCAGCCAGGCACCCCTCGAACACAGGCGTTTTTGAGTGTTCTTACCCCCATGGGATGAATCTGCACGGTGTCGGCCACGTACACGAACGCTGGGGCCGCTCCCAGCATGTGTGTAGCCTGTCTCCATGCCCTAGTCCTTTGCAGGGCAGGAACATGCCTACAGGGGTACCTGGTAAATGCTCTCCTTGAAGTACGGCTGGAGGACAGACTTTCCTGAGAAAAGTACACTCAGACTCTAGAAATACAGACTTCAGTATGTGCCTTGACTTTTCCATTGACTGGCACCTGACCTTGGGCAAGTTAGCTAACCTTTAAAATATCAGCTTTAGGGGCGCCTAGCTGGCGACTCTTGATCTCGGGATTGTGAGTTTGAGCCCCACGTTGGTTGTAGAGATGATTTAAAAATTAAAAAAATCTTTTAACAAAATAAAATGTCAGCTTTGTCATCTTTGAAATGGGGCAATGACAGAAAAAATGGGAGAGACCCGAATGAGACAATCCATGGAAGCCGTGTAGAATGGTGCCTGACACATGGTAACTGACTGCTTGAAGGAATACATATATTCTAAAATTATTTTTTTAAATAGGTAAAACTGGCTCATGTCACATAATTCAAAAGATCTAAAATGGTGTATGGTGAACAACCCCTGTTCATCCTTGTCCTCCACGAACCCCCCGCTCCCGCCCCAGCGCCTGGGCAGCTACTGGGCTGTCTGTGTTTTTTAAATGAGCAAGGGCATATGGTTATATATTATGTATTATATTGGTTTTTAGCAGGATGGGGGGGCATACTGTATACGTATATCTTTTTCGCAGTTTACTTCCCCCCCTTGCTATCTTATTTTACGAAATGTGTAGGGATTGTTCCCTTTTATGGATATATAATTATTTAGATTATTTGCAGTCTTTTGCTAATACAAACAATAATAAATATAAATTTATCTAAAACCCCTTTGACCCTAAATACTTCAGTGTGTATTTCCTAAGGCCAAGATAAACTGTCTTAGATAATCATAGGACGGTCATCAACATCAGGGTGTTAAAATTGGTCCAGTCCACAGATCTTACTCAGATTTCATTAGTTGTATCACTAATGTGCTTAATAACAAAGGAAAAAAAATTCATGCATACTTAAAGAATTGTGGTATATATTGCTGACTTTCCTTCCGGGCAGTGGTGTCCGTTTATTCTCCCGACGACATGTAGTGGAGTGCCCGTTTGCTTGTAGCCTTTTGAACGGGTTGTTGTCCAGATCTGCGGATCCTTTTTCTTCATCGATAGTAAACATACGGTTTCTTACTGCAGTTTAACCTCATCTCTCTTATACGGACTCAGAGCTTGAGCAGCCCTCCCTGTTAAAGAGCCACCTGCAGTTTTCCATTTGGCTGACTCTTGACTTTCGTTTGCTGTAATATATTGAGGATGACAGTATTTTGAGAGTGTATAATTCTCTTCTAATTTGTCTTTTTGAGTTAAAAGGGAGAAATGTGTTGTTTTTCCATAGCTAAATTTGTCAGTGTTCCACAGATTTTGGACTTGTATTAGACTCAGACTTTGATGCTGACGTTATGGGAAATAACCTCTTTTATCCAGCACTTCCCTACTTTCATATTTTAAACTAAAATCTTTGACTCAGTTTTATTTTTTGTTTCCAGGTGGACACCCCGCTGTCCAGACACCATGCCACCATTCTGTTCTTTACAGCCACAGACCCGTATGGGTCTTGTGGGACTGTGTCCTGGGCACGAATCTGTCTTTTCATTCATGTAGCTCTTAGAATGCCTTCGTAACTCGCAGGCCTAGTCCTCTGCAGTACACCGTTTTCAAAGTGTATTTTTGACGATTGTCACGTACTTACTTTTTCATGTATACTTTACAATTGTCTGCTAAAGTTCCAGAGCTCTAGTTTTTAAAAAAATCCTCTTGGTATTTGTATATAAGTGATTTAACCAGTGAGAATTGATGTCTTTATAACTTTTAGTCTTTGTACCAAAGAATGGGGTGTGTATTTCCCTTTATTCATACCTTTCTTTGTGTTTTTTTCATATTTTAGTGGTAGTTTAAAATTTTCACCTGGATTTTGTTAAATATGAATGATGTTGATTTCCGGGTATTAAAATGCGGGCCTATTTCTTAGTTTTAGGTTTTTTAAGGCATATAATCATATTATTTGTAAATAATGATTTTACCTTTTTCTTTATAGTTTATACTGTATATTTCTATACCTTATCTAATTTCATTGGCTTGTATCACTATAATACAATAAATTCATGGCAGTGATAGTGGACTTTTTCCTGACTGTGATAGGATTGTTTTTACTCTTCTCCTATTAAGTCAAATGTTGTATTGAGATATGTTTATTCAGCTCCTCCTGTCTTTAGACAATTTTTTAAAAAGACTAGATGTTAAATTTTTAGTAATTGCCTTTTCATCTTGAAGATGATTCTAATGCATGTTTTTTTCTTTTGCATTTATTAATGTGTTGGAAGAGAAAGGCAGTTGCCCAGCATCAGGGGCAGTTGCCATGTGGGAATGCGGATCTGGTTTTCCAGGTCTTTCAGTTTGTCAAAGGGTTGAAAATCTGGATTTAATTTTTTTTCTAATAGTGTGTGGGCCAAACAAAACACATGCAGGCCACATTTGGAGACATCTGCAGGGCTGCTAGTCTGTAATTTCTGTTCTAGGCGATTCCCAGAAATAAACCTGATGGGGTGGGGATTTCCCATGTTTAGCTGATAGGTACTACAGTTCTCCCACCTTTTTATACCTTGCTTTTCTGATTTGTCATAAGACCATTAGGTAATTACTGCACTTTTATGAGTTAATTTTTATTTGTTGGTGTTAAACAGTCTTTAATTTCAGAGTTCTGTAATATAAACAATATCACCATAAAATAAATGTCTTTCTCTCCTTTTTAAAGCCACGTTTCTTATTTCCTGCTCTTTTCCTGTGGTTTGTCCTGGTTTCCATTGTGGCACTGTTTTTAAAAAAAATGTTCTTTTTTTAATTGTTTACCTAACTTCATTTCCTATGTTAATTAGTCTTGCAAAGAGCATGGTATTCAGAAAAATACATTCTCTTTTCTTATAGATTCACTTAACATAAGGAGAATTCCTTGCATTTACTGATAACAAAGAGAAGCACACATAAGATTTTCCCCTAATAAAGCTATGTCTGTACAGACACAGTTAAATAAACAGTTAACAAGTTAACAAGTGTAATTTCAGGTGCGTTCTTTACCTCGTCGTAGATGTCTATTTAATTTCAGATGAGTAAATCTAATAAAAAATTATGAAAGATAAAAAGTGATCCTACTAACATAATATAATAAAAAATCATTTTTAAAAAAAGTGATCCTGCTGAATTTTGCTTTTAAAATTTTTATAATTTAGAAATCATTTATTATATTTCCGTAAATTCTGCTTGTGATTTTTCTTCTGATAGGAATGGTTTTAAACCTGATTGAAAGTTGAGTAATAATATTTAAAGTTACAAAAGAACCTTTTATATTTGATCACGAACGACTGTATGTCATACATACTGTTTCTTTGTCGTAACTGTTTATGAGTGCGTTTACAGCACAAAAAATCACCATCTCCTAATTATTTGCACGTGTATTATTTTTATTCATGACATCAGATAGATTCAAACAATGCTTATTCCAACTTCTTTCCTTCTCTTCATATTCTTTGAGTTAATTTTGGAGTCGTTCGCTCAATCTGCTATTATTCACATTTACAGTGGACTGAGTTTATGTCACCAGCTGTTGATTTGTATCCCCCGTCCAGTTAGCATTCTTCCCTCTCACAGGCTGTGGTTTGTGTTCTCATGGGACTGTCAGATTTTCTGCAAGATTAAATCATAGTCTTCAGTAAGTTCAGTAATCATGGAAATTTCAACTTTCTTCATAATCGATCATCTCTCTTCTGCTCTGGCAAAAAGTGTATAGCTTTTCATAGGTATGCTGTGTTGTTTTAATGCAACCCTAGGAAGACATCCAAGGGTCTTAATATTTGGTATCCTAGCTGGGCTGTTGCTGTGTTTCATTTGGCTGCAGGTTCAATCCGTGAGGAGAATGGCGTTCGGTGGCACGTGTGTCCCTACTGCACCAAGGAGTTCCGGAAGCCTAGCGACCTGGTGCGTCACATCCGCATTCACACCCACGAGAAGCCCTTCAAGTGTCCACAGTGTTTCCGGGCCTTTGCTGTGAAGAGCACCCTGACCGCTCACATCAAAACACACACGGGCATCAAGGCGTTCAAGTGCCAGTACTGCATGAAGAGCTTTTCCACCTCGGGGAGCCTCAAAGTACACATCCGGCTGCACACAGGTGCCACGGGGCTTCTCCGGGGTCACGGGGTCACCGTGGTCTGCAGAGAGTCGCTGAGCGCTTCAAGGGCTCGCGTTCCGTTCTTTAATAAGTACCTACGCTTGCCCCCTAGAGGCTCAGCTCGGGGTGCATACTGCTGAAGAGAGCCCATGGGGCGTTGACTCTCAGGGAGCTGAGGGCTTCATGAGGGAGGCGTTAAGCAGAACCGCTTAGGGTTGAACGTACGGGGCGGAGCCACGAGAGGGGTGCTTGTGGGCGACCGCGGCTGGATGTGGAGGAGGTGGGCCTTTCGTGGAGGAGACGCCTCGGGGGGGGGGGGGCACTTGTCCTGAGGCCTTGAGCAGCGAGGGAAAGCCTAACACCTGCTCTACCTTTCGGGTATTTTGTAATCGGTATTAAGGCATGAAAATGTTCACGTTTAGGCAGTAATTTTGTTTATAATAGTTTTATTGAGATATAATTCACAGATCATAAGATTTAGAGTGAATTGTGCAACCCACACAACTGTCTATTTTCATCATTTTTATCCCCCTTCCCTCCCGGAAGAAACCCCATGCCCATTAGCAGTCATTCCCCACGAACCTGGGGTTCCCGGGCAGAGCTGACCGTGTGGGTGAGGATTTGAAAAGGCTAAAATGCATCAGTTTTGTTATGTGCCCTAAGTTCTTAGGAATCTCCAGTTTCATTTACCAGTGGAACTGTAAGTGAAGGACGTGTCCTTCGGGAAAGCGAATTGGTAGTGGAGAGTCGTGAAGAGGAGATTATTACGGTCGGTCGTCGTCATGGGCAGCCCCGTTGTTTACAGTTAATAACAGCCGCGGTGTCCTGCTTGTTTGCTCCATGCTCAGAGCTGCGAAGTGCTGCTTTGACCCCAGCGTGTTTGGGCCCTGCAGTCAGCCTGGGGGCAGGCGCCGTTATCCCAGTTTACAGATGGTGATGTGAGAGAGCGCAGTCTCACGCACTCTAGTATTCTCGAAGACTGAATATTCGAATATCCTAAGGTTTAAATATTTTACAATGCGGAGTTAACAAATGTTCTTTTTTACTTAAAATGCTCTTAGTACGTCTGAATATGCACTGTACGCAAAGGAAAATAACTCTAATTTATAATATCCCTGAAATTACAAGCCTGAAGCGATGACTGTTAAATCAGTATTAACATACTAGAATTTTATGTTGGCATTAGTTGTTGAGATGTATTTTCTTGAAGTAATTCTACAGTGTACTTTTATTTTTATCAGGGGTCAGACCTTTTGCTTGTCCTCACTGTGACAAAAAGTTTCGCACCTCAGGCCATAGGAAGACTCACATTGCTTCTCACTTTAAGCACACGGAGCTAAGAAAGATAAGGCAGCAGCGCAAACCTGCAAAGGTGCGAGTCGGCAAGGCCAGCGCTCCGGTCCCCGATATTCCTCTTCAAGAGCCGATTCTCATAACTGACGTAGGTAAGGTGCTCTTCCCCTTTGTGCTGTGTGAGGATTACATAAATATCTCGGGCTACATGCTTTCAAGCATGGTGTTGATGAAGTTTTTGTTCGGCATTTTTGCTTTATGGCCTAGTATGTTCCACAATCAAAATGAAGATCCTAGCTCTGTCTGAACTACTGCTCAGATTGTGTTCTTGGTTAAGGAAGAAATGACGTGTACAAGTGAAGGTGTTAGTATGTAAGTTCTCACTGAAGAAAGATTCCTGCCTCAGTGGAACTAACAAAGTGGACAAGTGTTCTCTATGTGTGATACGCAGTGCCTTTTGTTATTTTTATATTAAGATCCCTACGTAGTATGTAAAGATTATTGTATGGCTGCTTTAATCTTTGGACTGAAAAGAAAAATTGCCAGCTTTTAAGGTTTTTTTTTTAGGCTCAGTGTTATTATGATCAAAGTAAAGTATGATTTTGTTAACTAACTAAAAAGAAAACATGGCTTATGAGAATCTTCGGAAAAATGATTTTTGTAAGTGCTAAACAAAATTAAAGAAACTTCATTAAATTCTGTGCTAAAACTTTTACTTTTGTGCAGTTCCTGTATTTCATTTTGTCTTAGGCAAGATAATCCAGTCTATGAACAAAATTAATACCATGTACAACTGAATATAAACAAAGGTTAAATGTTGTATAAAGGGGATACTTTAGATTAAATTACTTATACTCTGCTAATAAGATGATCGACAATTATGGATCTTTATTTAGGAGCATAGCATCAAATATATAAACCAAGAACAATTAGAAGTAAAGAGAAATATTCGAATTCTGAAGTATAGTGAAAGATCCTCAATTAGATCGATTTAACTAAAGAGTGAAACTAAAGAGAATTTAAGTACACATGTAAAAAGGGATATTTTATAGCTTTTTAGAATCTTTTACTCTCTAATACATGCTCTTTTTAAATATACATGAAATAGAAAGTTGATCAGGTCCTAGGATATAGAAAAACTTGAAATTTTCAGAAGTAGATATTGTACAGGACACAGTCTTTGATTCTAGTTTAGTGAAAGCATAATAGAACGTAACTAAATGTGTTAGCTACAGTTCAAACAGCTGACACATTTGAAAATTTAGACAAAACAGACCTTTTCTAGAATAATGTACTTATCATAATTGATTTGTAGAAAAAGTGGAAAACTCCAAAACAGACAAGTTGGAGTCATCCTCCCCAAAGTATTGTTCTCTGATGATTTTATGTCTGAGTTCTAGGCTTCCGAGGAGCTATGATTCTTAGGGTATTAGTAGTTCAAAGCCTAGAAACTCATCTAAGCTCGCATGGGAGGTTAGAATACTGTGATGTCCTTGTCCGCTTTTGGTAGCTCACAAAGCAAAGCAACAGACCAGTTTTACTTCATGTGTGTTTAATCTTTACTATGATGTGTAGGTTCTCAGTGGTTTGTGCTATACCTGAAATGCAGAAAAATCCCTTAAAGTCAGGGCAAATTCGACATTTATTTAGTGGCCCCAGAATTATCCTTAATGCTTGAGAGTTACCTTCAAGTTACCAGTTTTTTCAGGTTGCCATTAATCAAATTAAATACCTGTGGGTTTCTTGACTTGAAGTTTGTAAACCCTTAGATGAGTTAAACTACAGTCCTAATACTCCAGACGTTTTCTAAGGTTAAATAGGGTACATTTTACTTGTTGGTTTCATAGATGCTTGTGAATCAAAACTTGGACTAATTAGTGGAAGCAGAATTCTCCTTTGGTCTGGGCTGAATGAGATACACGAGGGAAATGATTCATAGAGTGGCTTCACATTGTAAAATGTAAAATATTGTAAATATTTATTTTCATGCTTAACTTCATTATTATTAAGTTTATATTTGTGTCTGTCTCTACTTTCAGACTCTGAGATCCTTGGGGCTCTCTAGAAAAGTCGAGACTTTAATAACCTTTGGGGGACAGATTTTGATAAAAACGTGACAGAGTTTTAGCATAGATTAGTTACAGTTATTTGACTTCATTGGGAGATGAGCTGTTCTAGTTCAGCCTGGTTACTTAAAACACAATATGTCATTTAGACTTAGACTGTCACTTAGGAAAGTATTAGAAGGCATTAAAATGACTGTACCAAATCATTTAGTCTGCATATGAAGGAAGCGCTGTTGGTGGTATCGTACCATATGGTCATGAAAACTTTTAGAGCTGTATAGGAACTTAAAAATAGTCATTCCAAAACCTCTCTGTATTCCTCATTTGTACAGATGAAAATACTAAGCTCTAGAAAGAGTTACAATGTTGCTTTTAGCATATACAACCAGTTTGTACTCATGGTAGAACTAGAATTTGGATCTTCTGACTTCTAGACCAGAGTTGTGTTCAGTAAAATTCACTTCCTCTGCACACCCATTACCGTTGCATGCCCAGGCACAGAAGTGTGGAAGAGCACGCCGTGATTTTCAAGTAGTCATTGTGTCTTGGTATGAAGCAGCAGCAGTTTTTACTGAACCCGAATATTGTGAAATTTATTGCATGTTAGGGATTGTATTTCACTAGACGTTGTGTCTTATACTCTAAATGTTTTTTCTTCTAATTCAAGAGCTAAATTTTAAATACAGGTATGTGCAGACTGGGGAGGTATTGGAGTCAAGCTGATCATAATATTCAGAGGAAGTTCATGATTACCATCATAAAAAGCTGAGAGAGTTTAATATCACTGGATCTTCTTATAAGAAATACTAAAGGATTTCTTTGAGTGGAAGTAAAAGAGCAATAATTAACACCATAAAAACATAAAAAAATAACATAAATCTCATTGGTAATGGTAAATATGCAGTCATAGTTAGATTCTGCAATATGGTAACAGTGGTTCACTTGACTAACAATTCTCATTTAAAAGTTTAAAAAAAGAGGCGATAGTAAAAATAACTATAACTACAGTAATCTGTTGTTACATAGTATAAAAAACATATAAATTGTAACAGCATAACCTAAAATGTGAGAGGGAGGAGAAGTAAAAGTGTAAAATTTATGAATTCTATTGAAGTTATTATCCATTTAAAATAAGGTGTTATAAGTTTAAGGTAGTCTTTGTAAGCCTCATGGTAACCACAAGGAAAAATCCTATAGTAATTACACAAAGGAGCATGATAAAGAAATTAAAACATACTGATACCAAAAGGCATCAAAGCACAAAAAAGACAGCAGAATAAGAGACAAGGAACATTGGATCCAGAAAACAATAAAACGGCATTAGTAAATTCTTACCTATCAATAATTACTTTAAATGTGAATGGATTAAATGCTCAAATTAAAGGACATAGAATTGCTGAGTGTATAGCAAAACAAGACTCAGTGATATGCTGCCTGTAAGAGGCTCATGTTAGCTTTGAAAAGATACACATAGTCTGAGAGTGAAGGGATAGAAAAAGGCATTTGAAGCAGATGGTAACCAAAAAAGACAGGGGTACTTATACTTGTATCAGACAAAATAGACTTTATGTATTTATTATTTATTATTTTTTTAGACAAAATAGACTTTAAAGTAGAAATGGTAAAAAAAAAAGACAAAGAGGTCGTTACGTAACGATAAAGGGGTCAGTACATCAAGAAGATAAAACAATGGTAAATATTTGTGCACCCAACATGGGAGTACCTCAATATATAAAGCAGAAACTATCAACTAAAAGGAGAAATAAACAGTAACACAGTAATCATTGAGGACTCTAATCCTCCACTCTCAACAATGAACAGATTGTTCAGATGGAGAATCAATAAGGAAACAGCAGCAGACTTGAATAATACTATGAACCAAAGAGACCTAACAGGCGTATACAGAACATTCTGACTAACAATAGCAGAATACATATTCTTCTCAAGCCCACATCAGACATTTTCTAGATTAGACCATATGTTAGGCTACAAAAAAAAGTCTTAGCAAATTCATAATAATCAAAAGTCTTCCAACATAGAAAAGCCCAGGACAAGCTGGATTCACTAGTGAATTTTACCAAACATTAAAGAAGAATTAACATCAGCCTTTCTCAAGCACTTCCAAAAAATTCAAGGAGGAAGGAACATTGCCAAACCCATTTTACCAGGCCAGCATTATCATCATACCAAAACCAGAAAAGGACACTACTAGAACAGGAAACTACAGGCCAATATCCCTGATGAACATAAATGCAAAAATTCTCTATAAAATACTGCTTAACCAAATTCAGCAGCACATTAAAGGGATCATTCACCATGATTAGGTAGGAATTTATCACAGGGATGCAAGGACGGTTCAGCATATGCAAATCAATCAATGTGATATGTTACATTAACAGAATGAAAGAAGAAAATCATATGATCCCAATAGATGCAGAGGAAGCATCTGACAAAATTCGACATCCAATCATGATAAAAAATGTTAACAAATTAGGCAAAGAAGGAATATATCTCAACATAATAAAGGCCATCTATGACAAGACTACTGCTAACAATATACTCGATGGTGAAAGGGTAAAGGCATTTCCTCTAAGATCAAAACAAGACAAGGGTGCCCATTCTCACCACTCCTATTCAACATAATGCTGGAAGTCCTAACTAGAGTAGTAGCATCTAAAACAGTAAAATATTTAGGAATAAATTTAACCAAGGAGGTAAAAAATCTGTACCTGAAAACTAAAAGACACTGATGAAAAAAGTTGAAGAAGATGCAAATAAATGGAAAGGTATCCCATGTTCATGGACTGGAAGAATTAACATTGTTAAGATGTCAATACTGTCAAAGCCGTCTATGGATTCAGTGCAATCCTATCAAGATTCCAATGGTGTTTTTTACAGAAGTAGAAAAATCACTCCTAAAATTGATATGGAACCGTAAAGAATCTGAATAGCCATGGAAATCATGAGAAAGAAGAACAAAGCAGGAGTCGTCACGCTTCCTGATTTCAAGCTGTACTGTAAAGCTGTCATCATTGATGCAGTGTGTTCCTGGTGTAAAAACAAAGAGAACAATGGAATAAAATTGAGAGCCCAGACATAAACCCAAGCATATATGGTTAACTAATATTTGACAAGGGAGCCAAGAACACTCAAAGGAGAAAAGTTCCAGAAGAAAACATGGGAACAAAGCTCCTTGACATGGGTCTTGTTAATTATCTTTTGGATATGACACCTAAAGCACAAGCAACAAAATAAAAAAATAAGTGGGACTACATCAAACTAAAAAGTTTGCGCACAGCAACAGAAACCATCAATAAAGTGGAAAGACAGCCTAGGGAATGGGAAAAAACATTTGCAATCAATGTATCTGATAAAGTGTTAATATCCAAAATACATAAAGGACTCCTACAACTCAATGGCAAAAAAGAAAAAAAAAAATAACCACCCAAAACCAATAAATAAATAAATTTAAAAGAATTTAAAACTGGGTAAACTACCTGAATAGACTTTTCTTCAAAGAAGATTGTCAAAAGGCTGACGGGTATATGAAAAGATGCTCAACATCTCTGGTCAGTAGGGAATGCAAATTAGAACCACGGTGAGATGGCACCTCACAGCTATTGGAATGCCATTACCAAAAAGACAAGAGATGATGCATGTTGACGTGCGTGTGGAGAAAAGGCAAATCTTGTGCACCATCGGTGGGATTGTTAGTAGGTATAACTGCATTGGAAAATAATGTAGAGGCTCCTCAAAAAATTAAAACTAGAACTACCATGTGATCCAGCAATTCCACTTGTGGGATATATCCAAAGGAAATGAAAACACTAACTCAGTAAGATAACCACACCCCTATATTCATAGCAGAATTGTTTACAGTAGCCATGGGATGAAAACAACCTAAGTGTGTATCAGTGGATGAGTGGGTAAAGAAATTTTGGAATATTATTCATCCATAAAAAATGAGGAAATCCTACCATTTGCAGCAACCTGGATGGACCTTGAAAGCATTTTGCTAAGTGTAACAAGTCAGGCAGAAAGACAAATACTGTATGATCTCACTTCTATGTGGAATCGAAAAAGAAGAAAAAAAGAAACTCATAGAACAAGAGCTCAAATTTGTGGTCACCAGAAGAGGGGAGAAGGAGGGAGGAAGGGGAGGGAGATTGGAGGAAGGGGGTCCGAAGGTACAAACTTCCTGTTGTAAGATAAATAAGCATTAGGGATAGGATGTGCTCCACGGCGACTCAGCTGTGTGATGTCCAGGAGAACTGTGAAGAGTCAGCCCTGAGAGTTCTCGTCACAAGGAGAATGTTTTTTCTTTTTTTCTTCTTTCTTTTCCTTTAATTGTATCTTTACGGGAGGACGGGTGTCAGCGGAGTCTGCTGTGGCAACCGTGTCAGTGGATGTAAATCAGCCCATTCTGCTGTACCTCTTAAACTTCTGCAGTCGTGTGTGCCGGTTATTTCTCAGTAAAACTGGGGGGACAAGACAGAAGGAAAAGAGATTCCCATGTGTAGTTGCTTCTCAGTTTTCAGATCACAGATTGATACATATATACATGACTGTCTGTGTGTGTTCGTGTAGTATCACCATTGCTTCATTTTGTGTAGCATAGATGCTTGAAATATCTTTTCTCTGAAAGTGAGCCAGGCTTTGGTTATCTATTATTTTAAACCTCAGGGCTGTAATGATTGATCTTCCAAGTTTATATTCATATTTTAATTATATCGATATTAGAGCATTTATCTTTTTTAACACATTTGTCTAACTTCATATATTAAATTTATTTTCTATGTTATGTACGGTACATAATGTGTGTAAATGTTTGTCATCAGTTTATTTTGTTGTATTTGCATTTTCTTACTATTACAATATGTGAAAGCTCTTCTAAGACTTAAATATATTTTCCCCAAACACTGTAACAAGATAAAGCTTTCTCCTCTGTTATCATAGAAGGAATTTAGAAGGTTTTTTTCAAGATTTTATTTATTTATTTAGAGAGCAAGGGGGGGGGCGGTGGGGGGGAGAGAAAATCTCAAGCAGATTCCATGCTAAGTGCAGAGCCCGATGCAGGGCTTGATCTCAGAACCCCGAGATAATTGACCTGAGCCAAAACCAGGAGTCAGAATTAACCAACTGAGCCACCCAGTTGCCCCGGAATTTTAGGAAGTTTTAAGGACATTTCCAGTTTGTTTTTGAGACACAAAATTAATCAACTAGAATTTATTCATGCCTTTCTTTGAGATTAGTAGTTTCCTTAAAATAATACATGTATATATTTATATATATGGACTGATATATGTATCTATATATGACATAGACATATTTGCATGTCTAGTAGAAATGACATATTATCACTAAGACCGTAGGACATTTATGTATGTTTGGTTCACCCTTTATTTTTTTTCTTCAAAGATTGAGACCTTGTAATTAGCCTGTGTAACAGAACTTTGTGTTCGTAAAATTACTAGAAGTGAAAAAACATCTGAAAAATGAGGTCTATTATTTTACTGCCTTAGTAGCTCAACGTAGGGGATCTCTGCCCCCCGACACCTACTTGTAAAGGACTCAGAATCATCTAGGGATCTGTTTCTAAGCATATACGCCTGGACACCACCCTAAAGCTTATAATTCCGTGGCTAGGGGGGAAATCACTGAGGCAAGCAGTTGTGTAGACTCGATTGTTGAAACATTGTGGAAGTCTATACAGTTAGAAGCGCTAGAAATATTCCTCAGAACTCTGTAAAGTGAACGGGATACATTGGTCCAGTGGGATGCCTTACAGACATCAGAAGGATAATGAAGATGATGTCCCATGTAACTGACTTGGAAAGACAGTAAATGTATATATATGACGTATAAGCACGACAGGGCGCATGCTTGAGCCCACTTGTGTTTGTCTATAACACACTCTTGTTAGAATATACACAACTGTTGATATGATTATCTCTGAGAGCAGGTTCTTCTGTTTTTCTTTTTATGTGCTTCCTAATTATTTGAGAAGGGGCATTTGTAGGCTGCATGAGAGTTGGAAACAGGGCCCTGGCTCATGGAGCTGCAGGCAGGATGGGCAGATTGAGAGACCCAAGCCAGCCCAGAGCGCAAGGCTAGGGCTCCTCAACTCAGAGCAGAAGCAGTCACTAGAAGTCAGAGTGCCAGCTTCAAGGGACTGGCTGTTGACCGTAGACCCACTGTTATAGAAAAGAAATGATGAACTAGACATTCTGTGAAGTTGTTTATGATGGAGAACGTAGGTTCCAGAAGCCACAGGAGAAAGACTTATATGCTTGGAGGTTGCTGCAGAGGTAGGTGGCTGGAGCGGGGAGCCCGTGTAGACGAGGCCTGTCGTGCAGAAGGGCCGGGAGCTGGGAGGCCCTGTGCAGACAGCCAGTGTGAGGGCTCTTGGTCAGATTCCGGCATCCAACTCCACGCTTTGTGGAGTCTGCTTGAAATTCTCTCCCTTCCTCTGCCCCTCCCGCTCTCTCGCTTGCTCTCTCTAAAATAAATAAATAAATAAATCTTTAAAAGAAAAACCATTCTATTAAGTTCAACAAGGAATAAGAAAATGGATTATCAGATACTATTTATTTGGAGTTTATGATTTTAATGAAGTGGTACTTTTATGCTAATAGTTATTGAGTCTGTTTGCATAAAATCCCAAATAATTGTGCCTGAGATTTGCTATTATGCTTTCCCCAAGAGACTTGCTGTGTAAGCATTTGAATGTCACGGATTCCTAAGCTTAGTCGTGACCTGCAAAGTTCCTCTTCTCACTTACCTTTTTGGAGAATATTCACATGTGCTTTCTGTTCTGTTCACCTAATTTATGGTGTCATATTACCTGTCCTCCTTGGCAGGTGTCATGGGCTCAAGGCTGTGTCCCTGGGACAGGTCCCGTATTCAAGCTATAGCCAGTGCAGTGGGGAGAAGAGTTGGGAGAAGGAACAGTGACAAGTGCTGGGTTTGCTCAGAAAATAACGAGAGCATAGGGATCTAGAGGGACAAGATGAAGGGTGGGTGGTAGGTGGAGATGGAGGCTAGCCAGTGTTGGAATGCCAAGCTGAGCGGTCGCAGTAATGGAGTCCTTGACAGGAAGCCACTGAAGGCATGTGAGCACATTGCTCACTTTAGGAACAAAGTCTTTGGAGGCTAGCATCGTCACGGTGTTGGTCTCCATCAGAATCAGTAGGAGGGTCCCAGGAAAGGCGACTCAAGCCGTTTGTTTTGAATGGGAGCGGAGTTGCTAGGAAAAAGCCGGGGAGCGTAGAACAGCGCTGGAGCTGTGGAGAGAGGAAGTCTCTGAATGGCCCTGATTCGGCTCCGCTTGTGAAAACGCAGTGTGAGGGTTTGTGCTGTGGTTGAACACAGACCACAAGGAGGGTTCTGAGCTCCCTTTGAAAAGTAAATGGGCTTCTGACGCAATCTGATGTAGGAGTGACGAGCTACTGAGTTCCCCCTGGCTTTGTCATCATTTTCTCCGTTGTTTGAGATTCGTGGCAGCTGAATAGAAACGGGGAAACAGGTTCACAAGGCACTGGAGAAGTAGGATTGCCAGGACTGGCCAATGACTTAACAAGACAGAGAAGGGAGTTTTCAGTAGTGGAAGACCCGGCCCCGTATGACTGGGAGGAGGGGTGTTTCTCGTGTACGACAAGGAGAGTTGGGAGGGGGAAGTAGGTTTTAGGGCAAAGAGTCGAGCCGTAGTCTGGGTGTCAGGGGAAGCTGGGACCGCAGCGTGTTGAGAGGTACCTGCCGAGAATCCTCACACGGAAGTGACTGGCACAGTGAAACGAGCAGGGAGGTTGGGGTCTGGGCCCAGATCCTGGCGGGCAGCTGTGCTGTCCTGGGGGAAGGAGCAGCCGCCCAGGGGGAACTGACAGCGGAAGTCTTCCTCTTCATGTGCCAGGTGAATGTGAAGTAATTCAAAAGGCTCAGGTGTATGTTTGTCCTGAATCTCATATTTAACTCAAGAGCTTGATCAAGACATATTATTACATAGTCAATCTAAGGGGATTCTGCCTTTATTGAAAGTATGTCAAACCTGAAATACTGAAGTTAGCAGTTTTGCTATTCACAGATAACCCTTTAATAAAATTTCTATGAAAATGCTGACTTGTTCTTAGAACAAAAGATCATGATAGAATCATTTGTGTTTTGAGTTTATTAGAGTACTTAGGGTGGAGTCTTTATACTGAACAAATAAGGGATTTAGTGTCCTGATTAACCTACATTTTGGATATAGTTTAGATTCCGTGCCAGCAAATGTAGGAATCCATTAAAAATTGACTCTAGAACCAAAGGAAGTGACTGCAATGTACAGATAGTCCTTATGTTAGAAAATATCTGTCTTACATTAACTTTGTGTTTCCCAATGGGCTTTTTTTCTAACACGATTAAGATAGCATATAGCAGCAACACTGGAATCTATACTTTTAACTCCTCAAAATTTTCATCTTCGGGGGAAAGCAGATGCTATTTGACATTTAACTTTTTTAGTAGTATTAACAGTGAATTATTCCTGATTTTCTTTTGGTTTGTAGGTCTTATCCAGCCCATTCCAAGAAACCAGTTTTTTCAAAGTTATTTTAATAATAATTTTGTAAACGAAGCAGATAGACCGTACAAGTGTTTTTACTGTCATCGTGCATATAAAAAATCTTGCCACCTTAAACAACACATCAGGTAAGGTAACAGATTCGGAAATGGAAATGTAGAGGAAATGCAGTGATTTAGTGAGCTGGTGACGTGGAGTAGTAAGGAGAGTAGTGTCAGCTTTGGGTATTTAAAATGTCGCACTTGACCCCAGAATATTTATTGGTGACTGATACCTTCATTCTTTAGTGTGTCGACCAAAACATTTTGCCCAGAAATTGTTCCTGAGTTTTATTGGCATTCCTCTTAGATTTCAGCATTTGCAATTTCTAGGACGCGTCAAACAAGTACTTGGTCTGTCGCGTTACAGTTCCGTACTTGAGCAGTTTTCAGGCGTGTTGATCAGCATTTAGATTAATGCTTGGTGCTAGCAACAGTGAAAAGAAAGCAGAAGCTCAGTCCTGAGAGATGGTGAAATGTCATGAAAACGTTTAGAACGTAGGGGCAGGCTCTCGAGACAGCGTTGTCTCTGCTGTGTGCCAGCTGGGTGGCCTCGGGCAAGTCGCTCGAGCTCTCTGAATCTTGGCTTTCTCACGGCTTAGCTTTAAAAAGTGGTGCTCAAGTGAAAGAACATACGAGTGCACTCTAGAGTATAAAGCATTATAAAGTTGTAAGAAGCTTATTCATGAAAATTTTTATTCTTTTTAGATCACATACAGGTGAAAAGCCTTTTAAATGTTCTCAGTGTGGAAGAGGCTTTGTTTCTGCAGGAGTGCTCAAAGCACACGTCCGAACGCACACTGGACTAAAATCTTTCAAGTGTCTGATATGTAACGGAGCTTTCACTACTGGTGGGAGCTTACGGCGACATATGGGTATCCATAATGACCTTCGTCCCTATATGTGTCCCTATTGCCAGAAAACATTTAAGACCTCACTAAATTGCAAAAAGCACATGAAAACCCATAGGTAGGTATAATTCTGTGGTCACTTTTTAGTAATCTGTAATTCCCAGATAGTGGTGGAGAGTGTTGTTAAGAAATAATTGTCTTTGATTCCTATAGTATTACGTCTAGTTTGAGGTGTATGGGCTGAAGAAACTTTTATGTCATCGTATAAGGATCTGTTAAGAGCCACAGACTAAAACGTTAACGCTTTTATTTTTAGTGTAATAGCGATGTAGTCTGTACCGGGCTACCTGCTCTGTAAACTCTCTTACAGAAGTCTGTAGTAGCCGTAATGCTAAACTATGGCTGATATTATTATTGGGTCATGAAGAGTGTAAAAAGGAAAATCTTAGTCAACCAACCCTGTGATTTCTCGGCATATCATCAGTGTGTCTGGATGGTCATTATTCCGTGTCGTTGACTTAAAAAGAACGTATGTTTTAGTGATCGCATAAATCCATCGTTAAAGCTAACTTACATTTTTATTTGATTAGAGGGCTATCTCATCTCTTAATGGAGGTGAGCCAAGAAGCCCTTGCAGAATGCATTGCTGGCTGTATCTGGAACTCATTCCTGGGTGTTTCTGGGAAGCCACAGTAGTCTGTGTTTTAACGGAACCCCTGGATGAGGCGACCACATCCTGGGAGACTTTGAAAGTAAGAGTCACTAGGTGAATATTTACTTTCAGGCAGTACTTTAACCCAGATATCTCTGCCTGATGTTACCAACAAAGCCAAACCCCAAATGGGAGAAGCAGCTAATTATGAGAAACGGGTGTGTGGTTTTATCCGTCTGGATGCCCAAGCACACGGATGCCTAAGCACTTAGGACACCGAAGAATTGTCTTCCTTGATGTGGCTCAGTTGATTACTTAGCTGAGAAGTTTAACTGCTGGAATATGATGTTGCCACGTGGTGTCAGTGTGGGGGACTCTTCCAATTTTATATCCAGTTTGTACCTTCCTGCATTTTATGGAGGAAATGATGGGCTTCACATGCATTTGAACTGGGGAAATAGTGGTGCCTAGATGTTCGGGGTCCTGTGCTCCCTGATTGCCATACGGGCTGCCTGAGAGCCATATGTGCTAAGAGGGTAGAGCCTGGACAGGACCTGGCCCGTGACACGCGAAAAAGACTTTTTCTTTGTCAGGAATTCAGGCTGTCTTAAGTCCGTGCACTCGCTGTGGTGGTATGGGGGTCCACGCCGCAGGCCTTGTCGTGGACGTGACAGCCAGGAGTAGAATTTCTGGGAAGTGGGTGAGCTGGTTTGGGCCAGGTCACCTCTGTTAGGTGGAGTGTCACACTGGCCGCTGATTGTCACAGCTTATACTGAGGGATGCAGGGCGCATTTATTACAGGTGGTGAGCGTGTGACATGGAGCTGACAGCGTAAGCACTGGTGGGTCTGTCACGTTGCAGGGCTGGTGTCCTCCTTCTCCAGATTGTGTACACTGTGGTCCCACCTGCAGGCAGCGAGGAGCTCCCGTGCTTCATCCCTTTGTTTGAAGTGTTGGGGACTCCTAAAATACCATACACTTAGGTTAAAAATAAGTGTAAAAGATAAAAGTATAGAAAGTAGTAAAAGTAGAGAAAAAAGTTACCACGCAAGACACACTTGCTCCCCAGCAGGGGGTCGTGGAGAAGCCCGGGGTGAACGTCTGGCACTGCTGAGTCGCCGTCGTAGTGCGTGAACGTGTCACCATGCACGTTTTCATACTTGGCTACTTCTCTTACATTTTCCCCTTCCTCAGTGAAAGTAGTCGAGAGGCAGCTATTTTCGATATTAGAAAATGAAGAAGAGAGACTTTGTTTGGAACTAAGAATGGAGTTCTAGGCAGGCACATGGTGCCGTGTGTTCGTGTCTGACCCTGGTACCTTAGAGAGGGGAGCGGACTGTTCACGTCCCCCATACTGGGCGGCAGTTGTTTGAGCTGCTTTTTTTTTTAAGTTCTATGATTCATTCACTGAATTCATTGTTCACTTTTCTCTTTCGAAGATAAATTGTTGACCCTGCTGGAATGTACTGGATATGTTTCCTATATAACAGCAATGTTAACATGAACATGGTCTTGCAGAAACAGGAACAGCCGCTCATATGCCTCCTACTCTGTGTTCGGTCACACATAGATCGTTGGTCAAATAAGGGGTCTTTGGCCCCAGACTGCGAGGGACAGCAGGTCACAGGACTCTGCCCCCAGTCTGTACACATAATACTGAAATGGGTCTGTAAGGGCATTGTCTTATTTTGTTCAATTCTTTGTCTAAATAACTCATTGCAGAATGAGTTTTAATTTTAATTTTGAACTGGGACAGTTTTACTTTGAAATATATGGTATCCTTTTATTTTTCTTTTTAAACTTTATATACTTTGGCGTGTGTTGTCCTTCTTCCTCTCCTTGCTGCTTTCATGTGCCTATCATCTGTGAAAGCGCTTAAAGTCAAAGGAACATGATTTTCCTTTAGAATAAATAATTAGTAGCATTTCATTTCAACTGGATTGCCACCCCGGCTTCAAAATGAAATAATTTTCTTAAGTGTTATCTAGTGATTGGCGGCTCACACAGCAGTACTTCATGGGAGTAGGTTTTGACAGCACCTAACTGTGCGGATTGTCGTTGATGTTTTGAAGATACGAGCTTGCCCAGCAGCTCCAGCAGCACCAGCAAGCCGCCTCGCTGGACGACAGCGCCGTGGACCAGCAGGGCATGCACGTCTCGACGCACATGCAGGTGGAGATCGAGAGCGAGCAGCTGCAGGCGGCGGCGGGGCCCGCGAACCCCGAGGCCATGCTGGACCTGGAGCCACAGCAGGTCGTGCGCACGGAGGACGCGGGACTCGGTCAGCAGTTGACGCATCAGCCTCTGGAAGCAGATGAAGGCAAATATCTCCCAAGTTCTCACTCTTACAGCAGTCCGCGTAGTTTTGCAGCCGTGTGCACTTACTCCTGTCTGGGTGTCTCTCATCTCTGACTTTGAACCCCAGTCTGTGCCGTGTGTGTACACCTGAGAGAGAGTTTGCTGTGCTAGAGAATGACACACATGGGACCGTCGGCACCTCCTGTGCCGAGAGTAGCTTCTGTTTTCAGTGAGTCTCCATGTGTCTGATCACTAGTGTTGTTACTGTGCAGCGGGAGTCTGGGGTGCGCTCCAGTGCGGGTCTGCGAGCCCTTGTCTCTGGCCGGCAGCCCTCCAGCCTTGCCGTCCTCATCGATGGAGTCTCGCTACAGAGAGCTGTCAGCTCAGCTGTAGCCAGGGAGCTTGGGGACGTGGTTGATGTGTGTCTGGTAGGACAGGCCGGCCGACAGACTGTTTGCCGGCCGTGTACGGTCTTACAGTATGGAAGCCCCAAGCGCATTTAGTCTATGAGCAGGGTTTGTGCTTTTTATCCTCTGTGTTGCCTGGAGCAATGCACATCTGAAAAGGTGTTAAATGGTCCTTGAATGTCATTGTACTCAGGGTATTTCCTTATAGGAGAACGTCTGAGTCTTAGGAAAATTCTGAAGTGATATTCTGGAAGTATAAAGATAATGCCTTAACTATATGCCATAGGTAAAAAAATATATATAAATTATACATATAATATATATCACATATTTATATATCAAATTATATATCTGTTAATATATACATATATATTACATATATAAATATATGTGTTTATATATTTATGAATATGTAATTTATATATAATATACATTTAATAAATTAATATATGCATGTAATTATATATATATATGTATATTGCCGTCCTACTGTCTTTTCAAAATAAGGAGGCTAAGTTTTGAAAACTCACGTAAGTATCCTTTTGGACACATTGGTAGATGTAAGTGTCTTTGAAATGTATGAACTCGCCGTCCGTCTGTATTTTATCTCAGATAGGTTCGTGGCCCCGCCGCCCGCCCTCCAAGGGCCCATGGACCAGTTCGAACAGCAGGCCCCTCCTCAGCAGTCCTTCGAACCGGCTGGCTTGTCACAGGGTCAGTGCTGGGTCCTGCCCGGGCGTTTCGGGGGTGGTACCCTGGTCGGGTGAATTTTACCACAGCCTGAGATGTTTGTTTTAAGGTCCTTCTGAAATTTATGATTTCAAACCCGGTAACTTTCCATGTGGATTACGTGTGCGTGTGTGTGCGTGCGGTGCAATTCGTGGTCTGCTCGGGTTGTGTGGAAAGCTCCTTAAGTCAGGACAGTGGGGTGGCCGCATGTAGACGGCTGGTGTGTGAGCCCGGCCGGGAAGGCCGTGAGCAGACGTTCTGAGAGCCAGCTGGCGAAATCTAACCCTAATTCTAGTTCCGAAGGTAGAAATCTTCATTTGTAAAACCAACTTTTGGGGCCTTTTTTTGGTGTGACTGCAGTCAAGCTCACATTTTCTGATTTGTTTCAGGCTTTACCGTGACAGACACGTACAGTCAGCAGCCCCCGTTTGCACCCGTCCAGCAGCTACAAGACTCCAGCACACTGGAGTCTCAGGCCCTGTCCACGAGCTTCCATCAGCAGAACTTACTGCAGGTCCCCAGCTCTGACGCGATGAACGTCGTGAGTGTCCACGGAAGGGGCTCGTGTCGGTGGCGGGCACATTCTGTTTTCCTCTGCGTTGTATGTGTGCACGTTCAGCTTCCTGGGAGGGCGTGCTCACTTCTTGTGGCCACAATGACCACATCATCTGTGAGGCCGAGATGCTCGTGCACGTCTTTTCCCATCAAACACTTATATTTTACCTACAGACTTCAATTCCATGATGTGGGATTTTACCTTTGGACTAAAAGTCAGGAAAGTCAGTAAAGTGCTGTGTAATCACATATGAAGGGTGTTTGTGGCTTTAGTGACACAACCTGAATGTTTTTATTGGTGGAATCTTAAATGTGGAACCTTCCACTTCAGAACGAAAATATAAGGAATGCTGACATACTAAAAATAAATATTTAAATGCATCATTTAAAATTTCTACTTGGTGTGGTTGGAGAAGTTTAAGTTTTGGTTTTGATTTTCCCATTTTGGGAAAGTTTTCACTAGTGATAGAAATGATCGGCCAATCAGTTGTTTTCTTTCTTTACAAGCCACCGTTGAGAAAGAACAGGGTCACTGTCCGTAGCTTCTCCGAGTGGTAGGCCCGGCCCCTCCCGTGAAAACCTTGGAGCACTTTTTCATAGCATAGAAGCCATGGAGTTCAGATGCTGCATCTGGGTGGGGTCGGGGCGGTAGGCAGCATGCCGTTTCGTGGTCGCTCGCCCCTTGCGCCAGAGTCCTCTGAGTGCGGCTGCACCCCCGACATGCTTGGAGCGGACTAGGGGTCCCTCTGCTTTGCTCACGGAGGTCAGGTGAGCCAGTCGCCACACCCGGGTGGGCTCGCCACCCTTCAGTCCTGTGCCTGTTGTGCATGTGCTGAAGGTCAACACTGGCAAGCAGTGTTTTCTGCAGTAGCCAGAAATCCTCGAGCCTGTCTTTGCTCGGTTCCTGCTGCGGTAGCCGGCTTGCGGTCCCTGTGTCAGGAAGGTGTGGTGCTGACGGCTGCTCCCTGAGGGCGTGCTGTTGCTCCCAGCGGGGGGAGCATGCTTTCTCTCCCTGTGGTTTGGTGACAGGCGGGGTAGTAGGACCATGTTCACTCTCAGTAACAGTAGAGCAGATGAATAATCTCTTTCTAAGATTGTAAAAAGTATGGAAAGATCAGTTTCATGCTTGGCTAAATTTTGTATTTAAAGCAAATTAATAGAAAGTAAGTATTGAATAAAATTGGTATGAATGGTTTTTATTATCAATCTAGTCAAATGCTTACAATGAGCTACTTGGAGTTTCTCCTTTGAATCTTCATTTATAAATTTCTTATCCTTAGTTGTTTGTTGTTCTGCATTTATTTATAGATACTCAGGTAGTCTGCTTTATACTTCTGCTAAATTTTAGACAACGCGTTTGATCCAAGAGTCGTCCCAAGAGGAACTGGAGCTGCAGACTCAACGTCCCGAATTCCTGGAGGACAGGGAGGACCAGAGCCGGCGCTCCTACAGGTAGCTGTCTGCACAGAGAGCTCGATGCCGCGGGGCTCTGCTGGCCCGACCACTATGCCCAGCGTGTGCTTCCCCCTTCTGGGCCTTTGCGATTGGCCTCTCAGAAACTCTGTGAACAGGGTCCACTATTATCCCCACTTTATTATGATCAAAGGATCTGAGACGAAAGAGGTTCACTTGCTAAGATTTCTACAGCTAACGTGACAGGACCAAGGTTGGGGAACCTGCTTGGTTGTGGCTTCCTGTTACCATGTTTTCAGGAATAACTGAAATTTACTGTGTGCCTGTTGTTCAGGGTTCTTTGTGGGCTTGAGGTATACCGTGATTGCAAGGACAGTTTTTAAGTCCACCATGCGTCCTTCATGCACCTGTCTGTTCAGTGGTACGTACTGCGTGCCCTCAGCGTGCCCGCGCTGCTCTGGACTCGTGGAGCGCGCTGCTGACACAGACTCCTGGCCCACTCACACTACGACGTGCACATTCACAGGGAAAAGATACACTTAGTTTTACAAAACTGAATACGACTGTATGTGTCACATACAAAGCAAAATGAGTACTGTGTTTATTGAGATAGTCTTAGCTTCATAATATTTTAATAGTTTTATTATTTGCATAAAATACTTTCGAAGGTCTAATAATTTTTTCCAAAGCCATTTAACAAAAAAAATACTTTATAGTTATTCTTTAAAAATGGCAAGCTGCCTTACCTCAAACGGGTGGTCCTAACTGAGGTTTTTGAAAATGGCTAAGTTTGCTGGTGCCCTTCAGCGTATAGTGTCTGAGAGGCCGAGTGACTCCGTTTTCGCATTTCCGTAGGACTTGTTCTTTGTGCGAGATCTCAGCACGTTGAACTGGTGTTCTTGCAGAGAAGCTTTTCCACCTTTGGAAGTGTATTATCCTGTGATCGTCATGAATTTGCAAACACAAAACTGTGTTAGAGCAGTGGTTCCTAATTTGGGGGGGATCCATGGATTCTGAGGGAGATACTCACAGATGGGCTTCAGGATTTCTGAGACTGGCCTCATATTTTATTCACACTTTCATCTGTTCAGCGAATATTCACTTGGTAACGTTTAATTAGGATGTAGCATTGGTATTTTTAAGTGAGATGAATCTAAAGTCTTCTCATGATTCCTTTGTGACATCTGCTTGGGTGTCTGTGGACTTGTAGGCTTGCATCGTTCATTCATGTATTCAACAGTTGTTAAGAACCCGTGATATGCCAACCACTGGGGCTATATTATTGAGCAAAACAGAAGAAAACCCTCCGTCCTCAGGAGTTTGTATGCTCGTGGGAAGAGATGGTGAGCAAAATGAGTAAGTGAGGCTCACGGCAGATGGGATATTGACATGGGCCGTGGGGAAAGAGAAAGCAGAAGGGGCTGCCAGGCGCTGCCAGCTGATGGGAGAGGCAGGTGCTGCCATCCTGGGGAGTGGCCAGAAGGCAGGACCCACCTTTAGGGGATTTATAACAGGTGGAGGTGTGAGAGGAAGGGACCCAAGCAACTGGAAGTTAGAAATTACTGTCCCTGGAAAGGGGGATTTCTTGGGGGGCAGGCTTTGGCGCTAAGGCCAACAGACTTGGTTTTGTATCATCAGGGTTGGTATTTGAGAAGAGGTGTCAATTTGGTTCGTTATACCAGGTTGGGATTAAGGGGAGAGGTCCAGCTGGAATCACACATTTGGGAGCTGTCAGTGTAGAGGCTAACCTTAAAGCCGTGGGGGTGCATGTCCATCAAAAAAGGAAGGGGCGCCAAGGTCACACCCTTGGCATGCCACTTAGCGGCGAGCAAGGTGAGGAGGGACCAGCCTCGAGGGAGGGCTGTGTGTGTGTATTGTTTATGGAGGAGATGGTGTCTCACTTTCATAGGATTCTCACGGACGTCAGGGATCCTCCCCCCAGACATTAAGAAACATGGAACCTGTAGCCTATAATTTCATTACATTTTTACCTTTTGCCCCAATATTATAATGAAAGTAGAGACTAGCCAAGCTCCCTGAGATGTGCTTCCTGGATACACGGGTGCAGAGGAGCTCCTTCTGTGGACCCTGCCCCTGGCAGCTGGGGGTGTCCCCCGTGGTGTGACGGAGTGACCAAAGGCTGTGCGTACCTCCGGCGTGGCGGCTCTCCGAGGGCGAGTGCGTCCTCAGTGTTGGCTTCTGTGATCTAGGTTGTCGGTGGACACTTGGGGAGAATAACTGTGTGGTCAGCAGAGTGGGCGGGGATCGTCCACGAGGAGAGAGGAAGTAGAGAAGGGCCCCGTCTCCATGGATGGAGCCTGGTCCTGGGGCGGGAGCTGGCTGGGGCCAGGTGGGGACTGTCTTGCTTCAGACTGTCCTCTGAGGGTGGCCATCTCCCCACAGCCTGCCGGTGTTGTCCGGGCGGTGCTGGTTGGCTTTAGCTCACAGGTGTGAGTTAGAGGGCCTTCTCAGCAAGCATCAGACGGCTTAGTGGTACTCAGTTCTGCAGATGGATGGTTTTGCCCTGCTGCCGTGCGGACCAGAACCAATCTCTTTCTCAGATCAGTTGATGAGTGCTGTTGGTTTGCTTTTCTGTTTTTCATGGGTACCCCCCTAAATCAAGCTCGTTTCATGGAGTGAGATTTCCAAGTGTGTTTCCAGTTTGTCTGTCTGCAGTTGGGCGTGGACATCAGAGGACCGTTGGCTGCCTCTGTGCGGGTGCCTGGTCCCAGAGACGGGGGTTTGGAATGTGACTAACGTCCTCCTACAGCTTCAGACTGGGAAATGGGAAAGATTTCTGAATCCTTTTTTTAGTGTTTAATAATATGTGAATAAGAATTTTAAAATAGTTCATAATTATTTCATCCTTGAAGTAATTTTAATATATTTTGTAACTTAGGGGAATATTATACTGTACATTTACATACTATTCAAAATAGCTCTAGGAAAATCTGTTTTATAAAGTATTTTATAAGCCTAAAGAGTATATGAATTGGCATTTCCAAGTGTCTGGACTCAGGAGCGATTCTGACCCTGAGACAGTGGAAGTTTTCACAGTGTCCTGTACGACTTCGTAAAGAAAATAGTCTGTAACACATTCTTTTCCTGTTAGTTTCTTTTTTTTTTCAAGATTTTATTTATTTATTTGACAGAGATAGAGACAGCCAGCGAGAGAGGGAACACAAGCAGGGGGAGTGGGAGAGGAAGAAGCAGGCTCCTAGCGGAGGAGCCTGATGTGGGGCTCGATCCCATAATGCCGGGATCACGCCCTGAGCCGAAGGCAGACGCTTAAGGACTGTGCCACCCAGGCGCCCCTCCTGTTAGTTTCTGATTAATCAGGTAGTGTGCCTGCTGGGGATTGCCATAGGATTTACTGAGAATGAAATAATAAAATATATGTTTATGACACACAGATACCCTGAGCAGAATTTGGTCTCACAAGTTACTATTGCTGATGTTTCATCATTTCTTCAACGGTGGAGAGCACAGCTAGCTTCTGTGACAGTTATGCCTGAGTGTTTAGTGATCACGGGGGAGGCTGTTCTTCCTCGGTCTCGGACGTCACACTTGTGTTCGTGCCGTGGACTGACGTGGCGTCTGCTCTCCGTGCTGTTTCTAGGTGTGAGTACTGCAGCAAAGGCTTCAAGAAGTCTAGCCACCTGAAGCAGCACGTGCGGTCCCACACCGGGGAGAAGCCCTACAAGTGCAAGCTGTGTGGACGTGGCTTCGTATCCTCCGGGGTCCTCAAGTCGCACGAGAAGACACACACAGGTGACTGTCTGCCTCACTCAGGGGACTTTCTGGTTTCCAGTGTGTTGATGGAGGGCTGCGGCCATCAGTACCACCTCCGTCCTGGCCAGAACACGCTCTGTAGCTGTGAGCACTCACTCCCCATTCCCCTCTGTGCCCCCAGTCCTCGGCAGCCGGGGTCTCCTTCCGTCTCTGGATTTGCCTGTTGTGGGCATGCCATCGAAACACAAACATGCAGACACAGCTTCTTTTCTGCGCACGTGTCCAGGCTCCTTCCACACTGTAGGCAGCACGCCACTCCTTTGTGGAGCTGAACCGTACTCCACTGTGTGGACGGACCCCCTTTCCTTCCTCCTTCAGCCACTGTTGGACGTTGGAGAGTTTCCCTCCTGCGGCTCCAGAAATCATCCTGCTGTGAACCTGTGTATGCAGCTTACGTGGACGAGTTTCCATTTCTCTAACAGTGGAATGGCTTGGTCATATGGTACCTGTTTAAACCTCTGAGTCGATCATACTCTTTTCCAAAGTGGCTGCACTGTTTTTGCTTGTCCACCAGCGAAGGGTGAGGGTTCCCATTTCCCACTCTGGTCCACACTTGGCGTTGTTTGTCCTTCTGCCGTGACCGTCCCTAGGACTGTGCCCCGGTGTCTACTCACGGGCTTCATTTGCATTTCTCTAGCGGTGAAGGTCGTGCAGTTGCCTTTCACGTGCCCGTTGGGAAGCGGCTCTTCTAGTCCTCTGTCGTTTTTAAATTAGATTCTTTGCAATCTTATTGTTGAGTTGTTTAAAGAGTTTTTAATATATTCTCTATCAGATATATGATTTGCAGTTAAATATATTTTAAATATGTTGCTTTTATCTGTTTAATAAATGCAGTATGTTTATTTCATATATTAATGTATCTGTTTAATATCAGTGTATTCTGTGTAAGGCTTTATTTGAAATAAGAACATACCAACAGAACAAGGGCAGGCTTTGTGGGATTAGTGACAGTTGGTGGTCGCAGGCGCCAGGAGGACAGGTGGAGGGCAGGTCCAGAGAAGGCCGGTCGGAAGGCCGCGCTAAGGAGTCAGCGCCCCCCCGTAGCAGAGAGGAGCCTGTACGACTGGAACCGGGAACCGCGGCTGGTCCACGAAGTGCTTACTCAGCCACGGTGGCCTCTGTGGCTTCAGTCCAGAGCAGAGAGGGCTTTCCTGGCGGGCCTGATTTGGAAGTAAAGCCGTGCACAGGTGTTGTAGGCTGTTCCCACGTCATTGGCTGTGGGAATGGTGAAAAAAGATGGATTTGAGAAAACCTTTGTAGGGCATAATCCACAACATGGTGCCAGCTGAAATGTCAAAGACGGAGGGACAGAGAGCACTTGGCGTTTGTTTAGAGCAATGGTCTTGTGGGTTTAATTCCACTAGTGAATTAGTAGTAAAACATGCCACGACCATTTCAGTGTTCCTAAAATAAAGCCAGGGCAAATAAACCGGCTTCAGTTTTGTGGCTTCTCGAACGTATCTTTGTTTGCTTTCGACTACTTACGATTTTAAGGGACTGGGGTACAGTTTTTGACCTTGTCTCCATTGTCACAGGAGTAAAGGCGTTCAGCTGCAGCGTCTGCAGCACTTCATTCACCACCAACGGCAGCCTCACCCGGCACATGGCCACGCACATGAGCACGAAGCCCTACAAGTGTCCGTTCTGTGAGCAGGGCTTCCGGACCACAGTGCACTGCAAGAAGCACATGAGGAGGCACCAGGCTGTCCCCTCTGCAGTGTCAGCAACGGGGGAGGAGGAAGGAGGTACTGCCCAGCGTCGACTCGAGGGTCAATAACCACACGCTCGCCTAGTGATAGATTAGTGCACACGCAGCTTTAAGTCTCGCTTATCTTCTGGTTATGACAGCAGCACGTGCTCTCTCTGGAAAAGGATTCAGAGAGGGCAGAGAAGGAAACCATCTCCCCAGTCAGCACACCCCAGACCATCCACCGTAGCCGAGCAGATGCGCATGGAGGTCGAGACGTTAATTTCTCGACAAGCAGGGATTTGAGTTGTACGTGGTGCTTGCGGTCCCCTCGATTTTCCCTCTGCTGGTGTCTGTCTCAGACGTCAGCTCCTGGGGCCCCGTGGAAATCCGTCGTATTCTGTTACGTAATTCCCTATGGATGGACGTGTGCCTTCCGTCCGGGTCTCTCCCTGAGCCAGCAAGAGCCAGCGGTTAGGGAGGGCTTCACCCCTCCGCCAGCCTGTGCGTTCACTGCAGTCCCTCAGTGCGTCGACGCGAAGCACCGTGTAGCTAGCTCAGTGTCAGACGCACCCGGTAAGGCGGGCCTCCGGGGAGGGGCATTGTGAACGGATGAGGTGATCTCTCTTTAGCACATCCCCCGGTGAAATGCCAGGATGAAGAATGTGCTGTTGTCTGTTTGGACCCTGTTACCCGACGGTGGTCTGTCCACAGCATGAGACCTGACTGTGCACACAGTTGGCATGTGATGTTTGTGGAGTGAGTGTGACGAGGCAGGGCTGTGAATGTGAGGTTGGCGTGCTCGCAGCCATCAGAAGGCTGGCAGCTCATTGGCTTCCGTCCCTGGTTTCTCACCCCCGTGTGCTCTGTGCTCACCTGGCCTCCAGGTCACAGTTGTCTCCGGTGCGCTCGACTGACATAATAGGCCTGTAGCTTGTTCTTATGTTTTGGGGAAAGTGTCTTTAAAATGTGCCTACCCCACCTACAGACGGTAAGGACTCTGACTCCACTGCAGAGCGGCTGCTCCCCTGGCCTCTTCAGTAGGTAATTCTGAATGTCGATGTTTCTGACCCCTTGGACTTTGTCAGGACACACCGCCAACTCTTCAGTCTCATCATTCCTCATAAAGCCTTTATTTCCACTTTTGTCCTGTGATTAGTGAAGTACAAGGAGAGAAGAGTAACTCTTCTCCTTGCAGGGAATTACAGAGCGTAGGACACAACACCCTGTTTCTGGAACCTGTGGTGTGGAGGGCATTCACGGGGGAGCCAACGCAGCAGCCTCCAGGGCTGAGGATGCAGCTTTGCCGTTCGGATGGGCCGGGGGGCTCCTGGGGCGGCCTCGCCACTCTGCTATGTCTGTGTTCGCTCCCCCACGATCTGTCGTGGTGCTGTCTGCTCCGGGTCACTAAGGAAGAGCAGCCGCTGCACCGGCTTCATGTCCTAGGGGTTGACCTTGGTCACGTGTGTTAGGACGTGAGTCCGTGTGGCCCGACACCGTCGGCTTCCGCGTCGTCTGTGTGTTGTGCTCCATTTCACTGCCCTTTTCCCTCCCGTGGCTTTGCCCTATTGTTTGGGTTCTCAGAACTTTCCACATTTCATTATCTGTGCTGGTGGGGCTACTGTCTGTCCCCGCCAAATCGATCCAAATCTTATTCTCTCCTCCACAGCCCACCTTCCCTGTCCCCCCTGGCCCCTCTCTTTCCTTCTCTCCTTCCTTCCCTCCCTCCCTCCCATCGTTCTCCCTTCATCCTAACAGAAGCAACCCGGTAGCTCTTGTCACTAATGTGGTGCTAACCACTGTCCATTTGGCTAGTTAGTGTTTCTTTTGAGGTCTTATTCTTTCACTTCTTAGTCATCTGTGCCATTCCAAGCTCCCATTCCCAGCCAACTTGTTTTTCTTCTGTCAGATTCTAATAGCACCTTATTCTTGTTTTCAGTCAGTGTAAATACAACCTCACGTCTCACTGAGAGAATACTTAAATATATATATTTTTAAGGGTTTTTTGGTAACTAATTAGGACCTTTTTGCGAATTTATCACTTTGGTCTTCTGTCTTGAGCTACTGATTTTCTTTATCTGATGATAATTCAGTTTTTGCCCGTATTAGTCAGCGAGTGTCTGTGTTTATGAATGCTGGGGACGTGTGTGGACGCTGGTGCTTTCAAAGGAGCTCTCTGCCGGGCTGGTCCTCAGTCTGGCACTGTTGTGACGAGGTGACCACGGTGCTGCTCCCTCCGGGGCCCCAGCTTGGTTTTCCCGTGGACTAGTGGTGGGAAGGAAACGCCTTTGTCCCAAATAGAGCTTCCTGTGTAACTCACTTTACACCCTACAGACTTGTTTGGTTTCATTTTACTTGTTTTGTGAAAACTTAATTTTTTATTAGGATTGGATCCTTTTCCTGTATTTTGTTTAGATGTGTGTATGGAGGAAGAGGAAGAGAATTCTGAAAGAAGTGCGTCTCGAAAGGCTCGTCCGGAGGTCATCACTTTCACGGAGGAGGAGACGGCGCAGTTGGCCAAGATTCGGCCGCAGGAAAGTGCGACCGTCTCCGAGCAGGTCCTGGTGCAGTCGGCTGCGGAGAAGGACCGCATCAGCGAGATGAAGGACAGGCAGGCGGAGCTGGAGGCCGAGCCCAAGTACGCCAACTGCTGCTCCTACTGCCCCAAGAGCTTCAAGAAGCCCAGCGACTTGGTGAGGTGAGGCCGCCGCCACGTTCTCAGCATTCGCGGACAGCGTCTGTGTGCGGCTCGGTGTTGCCCCGCGGCCAGGGAGGGCTGCTTCGAAAGTGCTGCCTCCCGAGAGGCTGATCCGTGTGTGGAGCGAGGGTTTTAAGCTGGTGTGGACTGTGGGGCTCTTCTGGAACGTTGATTAGAAAGCAGTGTGCTTTGTACATGGCTCGTGTGCATGTCTAAACGGCTGTGGTGTCAACAGCCCCCCTTTATCTGCAGTTTCAGATAGTTACCTGAGGTCACCACAGTCCCTGAGTGGGCCATCCTCCTACTGACCTCTGTCACAAGGTCATGGTAGCCTCATACTGTGTCACGCGGCTGTGTCGTCATCTCACGTCAGCACGGGAAGATGGGGAGTGTGGTCGGTACGGTGCTGCGAGAGGGACAGCGCATTCACCTGTCGTTCATCACAGCTGTTGTTGGGATCGTTCTGCCCAATCATCAGTTGTCGTAGTTAATCTCTTAACTGGGCCTAATTTAGAAATTCTACCTTACGATAAGTGTCTCGTATGTACAGGAAAAAAACAGTATACATCCGCACTTTCAGGCATCCCCTGGAGGTCTCGGAACATATTCCTGTGGATGAGGGAGGACTACCAGAGGTAAAAGAAAAAAAGAGAGAGAAAGAAAAGAGGAAAGGAAGGAGGGAGGGAGGAAGGAGGGAGGAGGGAGCGAGGAAGGAAGGAAATGAATTATTTATTGAGGATGACGTGGTGCTTAACTGTGTGGGTTTGCAGACCGCATCAGGGACCTGCTGTCCCCAGGAGTGCTGGTCTGTGTGGGGAGCGAGGGCACAAGCACACGCTGGGGTGTGTGACAGTGTCAAGAGGCAGCCTGTGATTAAGGCCAGTTAGCCCGATGGCAGTGACTGGTGTGAGGTCAAGTCCCAGCAGGACTGGACCCCAGGACCCTGACAGCTGTGGGGAGGCTCAGCCCAGGGGAAAAGGTGAGGTGTAGAGTGTTGTCCTGCAGGACAACACAGGATACTTGGTGTTTGTGTTAGGGGATGCTCATGGGTGGAAGGTAGGGCAGCATGGCGCAGGGAAGAGCAGTTAGGATTTTGAGGTGGGTGACGGAGCAGGCTGCCCTCAGGTCCCTCCGCGTGGGAGGGACAGAGGCTGGCGGCAGAGTGGCTCCTGCGTTGGAAGTGCATGTCCAGTGAGTGTAGAAGGTGATGGCTAGCCTGCATGTGGGAAGGGAAGTGTGCCAGTGAGGGTGATGGTGAGGTGGGTTAGTGGGGATTAGAGCGAGCCCATAGGGAGCCGTAGTGTCCCTTCCAGGCACCCCCCAGAAGTGAGGGGGTGCATTCAAGGCTGGGGAGTAAGACAGCAAGGCGTACGGCGGGGAGAACACCAGGCACCGTGATGAAGGACTTGGGGTGCTTTGTAGGTAGGAGTGCAGCCTGGCAGGAGGGGTGCCGGGAGGGGAGTGCGCAGGGTAGCTGGTGGGGAGAGCCAGGTCAGCGTGGGGGGTGGTGGGAATCCCAGGCGAGGCTGTCCTGAGGACCGGGGCTACCAGTGTGGAGGCGGTGGAGGCAGCGTTGTGGGCATCCGTGCACCACTTCAGACCCCTGCGAGGCCGTGGGCCCGCGGATGGGGCCGAGGGCCGGGACACAGGGCAGAGGCGAGAAAGCACTTGGTCGTCAGCACATACACACGTGTCTGACCCGCGACCCGGAGAGCGACGCCGAACGGCAGGCGGTGTAGAAGAGCCTCGCGGCCGACGGAGCCCCTGTCCCGGCCTGCGCGTGGGCGTCGCGGGAGGCTCAGCCTGCCCGTCGTAGATACCGCACAGCGGTCGCAGGGAGCAAAACGAAACAGAGCATAGCACGGAGGCCGTCAGGGACAGCCATCCGCAGTTTCTTAGGTACGTTTTCAGAAGTGTCCACAGGCATGTCAGCATCACGTTCTGCACTGGGTCTTAGACATCTTTGCCAGTGCCCGCACGCCTATTACTTTCCTGTAATGGCGACGTAGTGTTCTGTTGTTGGGGAACACCAGAATTCATCCCATGACACCTCGGTGTGAGCATTTAGCTTTCCGTGTTCGATTACTACATGACTACTGCACAAGCACATGAGTACTGTGCGAGCACCACGTGAGCACCACGTGAGCACTGTGCGAGCACTGCGTGAGTACTGCATGAGTACAGCGCGGGCACCACACAAGTACTGGCGTGAGCACTGTGCGAGCACCACATNGGAGGCTCAGCCTGCCCGTCGTAGATACCGCACAGCGGTCGCAGGGAGCAAAACGAAACAGAGCATAGCACGGAGGCCGTCAGGGACAGCCATCCGCAGTTTCTTAGGTACGTTTTCAGAAGTGTCCACAGGCATGTCAGCATCACGTTCTGCACTGGGTCTTAGACATCTTTGCCAGTGCCCGCACGCCTATTACTTTCCTGTAATGGCGACGTAGTGTTCTGTTGTTGGGGAACACCAGAATTCATCCCATGACACCTCGGTGTGAGCATTTAGCTTTCCGTGTTCGATTACTACATGACTACTGCACAAGCACATGAGTACTGTGCGAGCACCACGTGAGCACCACGTGAGCACTGTGCGAGCACTGCGTGAGTACTGCATGAGTACAGCGCGGGCACCACACAAGTACTGCATGAGCACTGTGCGAGCACTGCATGAGTACTGCATAATCACAGCANCTTGGTCGTCAGCACATACACACGTGTCTGACCCGCGACCCGGAGAGCGACGCCGAACGGCAGGCGGTGTAGAAGAGCCTCGCGGCCGACGGAGCCCCTGTCCCGGCCTGCGCGTGGGCGTCGCGGGAGGCTCAGCCTGCCCGTCGTAGATACCGCACAGCGGTCGCAGGGAGCAAAACGAAACAGAGCATAGCACGGAGGCCGTCAGGGACAGCCATCCGCAGTTTCTTAGGTACGTTTTCAGAAGTGTCCACAGGCATGTCAGCATCACGTTCTGCACTGGGTCTTAGACATCTTTGCCAGTGCCCGCACGCCTATTACTTTCCTGTAATGGCGACGTAGTGTTCTGTTGTTGGGGAACACCAGAATTCATCCCATGACACCTCGGTGTGAGCATTTAGCTTTCCGTGTTCGATTACTACATGACTACTGCACAAGCACATGAGTACTGTGCGAGCACCACGTGAGCACCACGTGAGTACTGTGCGAGCACTGCGTGAGTACTGCATGAGTACAGCGCGGGCACCACACAAGTACTGCGTGAGCACTGTGCGAGCACCACGTGAGCACTGTGCAAGCACTGCGTGAGTACTGCATAAGTACTGCACGAGTACAGCATGGGCTCCACACAAGTACTGCATGAGTACTGTGCGAGCACCACGTGAGCACCACGTGAGCACTGTGCAAGCACTGCGTGAGTACTGCATGAGTACAGCGCGGGCACCACACAAGTACTGCATGAGTACTGTGCGAGCACCACGTGAGCACTGTGCAAGCACTGCATGAGTACTGCATAAGTACTGCACGAGTACAGCGTGGGCTCCACACAAGTACTGCATGAGCACCGTGCGAGTACCACATGATCACCACGTGAGTACTTTGTGAACACTGCATGAGTACTGCACGAACACTGCAGAGCACTGCACGAGCACTATACGAGTACTATACGAGCACTGCAGAGCACCGCACGAGCACTATACGAGTACTATACGAGCACTGCAGAGCACTGCACGGGCACTATAGGAGTACTATACGAGCACTGCAGAGCACTGCACGAGCACTATACGAGTACTATACGAGCACTGCATGAGCACTATAGGAGTACTATACGAGCACTGCAGAGCACTGCACGAGCACTATACGAGTACTATACGAGCGCTGCAGAGCACTGCACGAGCACTACATGAGTACTATACGAGCACTGCAGAGCACTGCACAGGCACTATACGAGTACTATACGAGCACTGCAGAGCACTGCACGAGCACTACGTGAGTACTGCAGAGTGCTATACAAGCTCTGCTTGAGCACCGTGGCGCGTGTGCTTCTGTGTGCACTTGCGTGCATGTGAGGCCAGTGCTGGCAGGTGCCACCCGCTGGCCTCCAGACAGGGCATGCTGCTGATGCCCGTCAGCTTCTGGAAGTTCCCTGACCACCCTAGACTGGGCCCTCAGCACACAGATGGGGAAATGATACCTTATTTTAATTTGCTCTTTGGAAATGCTGAGTATGGGCCAGACCCTTTCACGGCGCTTCTGGTCATGTGTTTCTTCTCTGAGCTGTATATCGCCTGTTTTCCACTGTGATCTTTCTCCTCTTCTTATCGATTCATAAGCACTCCTTGGTTTTAAGGAAAGCCCTGTTTTCATTGGTCTTGCAGATTTTTCTTTCTTCTGAATTTGTCTGTGGTGTTTTTGTGTAGAGTGAAGGTGGAAGGTGTTATCTGGCCAAATGTGCTCAGCCTGTGCTGACACGTTATTTTCATTTATATGGATAGTTGTGAGGTTGTTTGTAAATGTATGTGAGATTAAAGTGAAGAACACTTCATTGCAAGTGCTTTCTAATTGCACGTGCTTTCTGGCTAGGCATGTTCGGATCCACACTGGAGAAAAGCCATACAAATGTGATGAATGTGGGAAGAGCTTTACTGTTAAGTCGACTCTGGACTGCCACGTGAAGACCCACACAGGTAAGGACAAGCACCTGTGTCACACGTAGGGGCCTTATGTTGGCGTTTTAGACTTTTCCTATGTGTCTTGCTCACAGAAATACTTTCAGAATCATAGAAAGCTTAAAAATCATGAACCACAAAGAAATGAGTATACAAGGATTTTTGATTCCTGACTTGGGGAATATGACCCAGATAACACTGAGGAGAAGGAGCTTGGTCTCAAATGCCAGGTTGTAGGTGGTCTTGTATTTTTATTCAGACTTGAACACCTTTGTTAAAAAAATTACTTCTTAGTCTCATTTAGGCCAAAGAGATGTGGTTTGTTGAGGTTTTAGAAGATCTGGGGATTTAGCAAATCTCATTAGAGTTCACAGGCAATAATTCTTTTTATGTAGGGGAAATGCTATAAAGGAAAAACATTAATGTCCGGTTTTCAGTGGCCGTGTTTTTCCCTTCAGCTCATTTGAGGAACAGAAGGTTAGTTGTCCGAATGAAAGGATATTGAGGCTTTGCTTCTTGACGTGCACAGGGCGTCCCACTGGTTAGGGGGGCCCCCTCCACACCTCTGCTAGGTTGGAGGTCTGTGTCCACTTCTGAAGCCACTCTGAGCCTCTGGTTATCGCTTAGAAATTGGTGTGTGGCGAACTCTCAGGAAGGGGTAGAGGATTATGGCTACCAAACTAATTTATCTTCTTAATTTTTGGTTACCAGCAGAATTGACTAAAATGTACAAAACAAATCTCATACATTTACTTAAAGCCCTGTAATTCTTTTCTGGTAGATTAATATTTGGAATTAAATAGATATGTGAATGTAGTGTGTCTCTTCTGCGGGTAGTGTTTCTGTCGCTTTGTTAGGCGCTGTGAGCTGCCGAGGACCAGGAGGCGTCCGCTTGGCAGCCCAGGTCCGGTGGGGGTCGGTCGCTCGCCTGCCGGTGCCAGCGCTGTTCAGGACGACTCACGCTCACGGGATTCAGGGTTAGCTCCCACGCATAAGGAATAGAAAGAAAAGTCTACCTTTCAGGGCTCCTCCTCCACGCTGGCTCCTCAGGTGACCTTTGACACCCCCAAGCAGGATTAGGTCAGCAGGCCGCCCTCGTCTGGGGTGAGTCCCGGTGTGCCCACCCTGGTAAATAAAAGTTAGTATTGGTTTCTGGGAGCAGTAGAAGGAAACAGAAGGAGCCCTTTGTCCTCCCAGAACCTCCCTGGGGCAGAGTAGGTGGGTGACAGGGCACTCAGGTCCACTTCCACAGCCTTCATCATGCCCTGGACGTGGGAAAAGCACCAGAGTCCCAGCAGCTGATCGTGTGATCTGCACCCCTGGGTCCAGGGTGCTGTCCACTTGTGCGGGTATGTGGGGGGGCCCCCGTGCAGAGGAAGAGAGACAGGTGCTGAGACACGCACGTGCCTTTTGTGCACCGAGGGACGGGTGATAGCGCGGCAGGGCTGAGCTGCCCGGGGACGCTGGCTCAGCTTCTGCCGAGGTTCAGGGCGGGCAGCAGTGCCCACGCGCTGCACACGTCCGAGCACTGTGACAATGCTGGACTCACACTGTAGACCGTGTGCTCACTTCAGAGGCTCTGCAGCAGCACTCTGTCCCTTGCAGGGCATCCCGTGGGAGCACGGGGCTCACCGTCCAGCATTCGGGTCCCCGGGGTCAGCACACACCCCCATCCGAGCCCACCAGTGCTCACGGATGTAGCGTCGCTGGCCCCCACTGACCCCGGCTGGACTTCCCACAGGTCAGAAGCTCTTCAGCTGTCATGTCTGCAGCAACGCCTTCTCGACGAAGGGAAGCCTGAAGGTGCACATGCGTCTGCACACGGGAGCAAAGCCTTTCAAGTGTCCCCACTGTGAGCTGCGTTTCCGCACGTCGGGCCGGAGGAAGACTCACATGCAGTTCCATTATAAGCCCGACCCGAAGAAAGCCCGGAAGCCAGTGACTCGAAGCTCGTCGGAAGGACTGCAGCCCATGAGCCTGCTCAGTCCGACGTCCACCGACCCGAACGTGTTCGTCATGAACAACTCGGTTCTCACGGGACAGTTCGAGCAAAATGTGCTTCAGCAAGGGCTGGTGGGCCAGGCTATTCTGCCCGCGTCCGTGTCAGGTGAGCCCAGAGCGGGGCAGCTGGGGAGGGGCCCCTCGGCGTGGACACTGCCTGCCTGTCTGTGTGCCGGGGGAGACGCCGCTGGGAGCAGTTCGCCCTAAAGGGCACTGGGAAGACGGAAATTTCGTTGTTCAGATGAGTTACGCTTGTCGTTCCCTCTTCTTCTTTTCATGAAGTCTGGGCTTCAACACTCCGGCAGTTGTGTTAGCTTTTTCTCACTGGTTTCACTGTGTTTGTCCTCAGCATTCTCACAGACTTCGTAGTGAGATGTTATTGATCAGTCCTCGTGAACGGCATATGTAACGTCGGAGAGTTCTCTGACTGCTCTCGGGTCACCTAGTGCCGGAGAAGTACTACATTTGAGCCATTTAGGTGTTTCGTGTATTTACATAGAGTGAATATTTTTAGCTATCAGACATGTCGTGTGGCTTTCTTTCCATGTATGCGACCCGTGGCATGATTAAAGCCTGAAAAAACACGATTATTAGTTGCTGTGTTAATTCTTGGGCTAATCAGTGTAATCTCTTTGAGCCTAGTTCCCGGGTGTGTTGGAGATGGACAATATCTATTTCAGAGGGTTTGCTCTGTGTTGAATTAGCTAAGGTGCGTGTGTGGCGTGGAGTAAATACTAGTCCTCATTGACTAGATCACGTTGACGTAAGTGTAACACTTGGGTGTATAAAAAGCCCTGTGTGCGAATGAGCTGCTTTCCTGTCGAAGGAGCTTGTCCGATAGGCAGCCATCTCCATTGTGTCTCTCTGCAGCCGGCGGTGACTGGACGGTGTCCCTGACGGACGGGAGCCTGACCACCCTGGAGGGCATACAGTTACAACTGGCTGCTAACTTAGTTGGCCCCAACGTTCAGATCTCCGGGATCGATGCCTCCAGCATTAATAACATCACATTACAGGTACGACGCGTGCCGTGGCATCCCAGGCTCTGATGTGGCCAGAATCACACGTAAGCATGAATTTCGCATGACGAGGATCTCTGTTGTTTTGCAGATCGACCCAAGTATTTTGCAGCAAACGTTACAGCAGGGCAACTTGCTTACTCAGCAGCTGCCAGGGGAGCCTGGCCTGGCCTCACAGAACAACTCTCTTCAGACCCAGGACAGCACGGTCCCAGCCAGTGTCGTCATCCAACCTATCCCTGGCCTGTCCTTACAGCCCACTGTGACATCTGCCAGTCTGACCATCGGCCCGCTGTCTGAGCAGGACCCCGTGATGACCACCAGCAGCAGTGGTGAGTGAGCGCCGTGGGCAGTTAGGACGCTGGGCTGCCCTTCTGTCTTTGGAAGGCTCAGCATACACAGCAGATATCCCAAGCGTATGGAAGCCTCCCCGGCAACAAGGGATGTGTAGGCACCGTCCGTGCATAGATAGCGGCCCGCACCTGCTCCCGTGGTCCTGTTGGCTTCCGGTCGTACCGTAAGCCTCTCTTATCTCTCTGCATGAGGGAATCAGAGACAACTGATGTTTTATTTTGAATCTTCTTTTGAAATAACAGTTTCACTAAGTATTTTTAATATAAAAAAGGAGAAAATTACTATTTTTTTTTTAAGCCTAGCTTTGTTCTGTTTTGTAACGATGACCAGGGACTCAAGACCTTTCTCAGGTGATGACATCGCAAGGCCTGGTGTCCACGTCCAGCGGCCCCCACGAGATCACCCTGACCATTAACAACTCAAGTCTGAGCCAGGTCTTGGCACAGGCTGCCGGGCCCACCGCTGCGTCGTCCTCGGGGTCTCCCCAGGAGATCACCCTGACCATCTCTGGTTAGTCACTTCACATTTTAAACGTCCTTTACCCTGCAATTTGACTATATCTTATTTGTTTATGTGTATGGATGTGTATATATATATATATTTTTTTTTTTTTAATTTTTGCAAAACTGAGTTTTGCATAAAGCCAGTGCTTAATACACATTTGTTATGAATGTGGGAAATTCAAGTTTAGTGAAATAGTGTCACGGTTCAAATCTGTTACCAGAAGTTAGCAGTGAGAGTTCCTCACGTCCTTCCGGCTTGAGTCTGTTGTCCCATCACGTTGATTTGGTCCGTGGGCAGCGGGCTGCGGTAGCTTCTCCGTCCATGTTTCTGCCCCACTAAACTGGAGGCATATGACTGGGATGATGTGTGTGCGGGGACATTCTAGATTCCTACGCTCCTTCTCAGAAGTCGGCACAGATTGTGTAGGACCATGTGAAGTGTGCCGTGGGGCACTGAGAAGGCTATAAACAGGGAGAAAGTATCATCTGGGAGTGCAGGTCACTGGAACTCGGCAAACTAATCCTGTGTGTCAGCCACCAGGCGGCGGTGTCCCTCTGTCAGGGCTGCTGCGTTCCCGATCAGATTGTCCTCCAGTGTCCTCAGTTCTCACAGCACGTTCTCCTCTGGCTGAGCCTGCCACATACGTACCAGTGTGCTTTGCCCACATGACTCTTAGCTGTTCAGTAAACTTAGCAGCAATTTTTGTGACCTTCTTATGTGCAAAGCACTATTCTAGTATTCTTACAAATATTAATGCATTTAATACTAATTTATTTAAGCCTCATAGCAACCTTATGAGGTTGTTGTTAAAGATAAGAAAAACATTTTGCTAGGAGGCAGAACATTGTCCCTGGAGAAGAGGGTGTGATGGTGGACGTGGGAGCATTTTCCCTCAAAACACAAGCGGTAGTGGTGGGCAGACTACTGGACCGACCCAGCTAGGGGAGCAGTCCGGGCTAATAGACTCATGTTTCAGGGAGATTTCTGCAAAATTTATGAGTGCAATAGAAAGAAAATTTATTCAGGAGGAAACCAGAAGCTTTCTTTTTTAGTCTTTATTTCTTTTACTATATGTGACAAACTCGAGGAACCTGTTCTTGGATGGAGTTTTGGTTTTGAGTGACATGGAGTGATTTTAGGTGCTATTAGGCAGCAAACATACTAACTTTAAATTTTATGTAGTTCAGTAACCTTCCTGCTTTCATTGTATATGTCTGAATTTTAATGTTGTTTTTTATTTTATTTTAAGGAAGTTTTTTGTTGAGCAAATGAACTTTCCTTGAGTGCTCTCCATGTATGAGGCGCTGTGCTAGTCCTGTGCAAAAGCCCGCAATGCAGGATTCTTGCTTAGAGTTCAGATACTGTGTTATTTAGCTCTGCATTGTGCTTCTGTTTCTCCCGTGTTTTCCTGTTATCGATCATGTAGTTATTTTATTGCTTATTAGTATTTTCAAAACAGTAAGGAGACAAATTTAACTAATTTTTTTAAAAAAATTAGCATTAAAGGTTTATCCTGGGAGAAATCTTTAAGTCAGTCGATGACATGAGGTTTGCCCAAACCTTGGACTTGAGACTTCTTATTCTCAATCCTCGTTAACGTGCTTGTGAGAATTGGCAACTCACACGTCAGCATTTCCTTACCCCACACCAAAAAGGCTGTAGGAAAACTTTGAGTTTATGGTCACTTGTTGAAAGCATCTAGGTAGGATTTTCAGTTATTTTGCAGGAAGTTGTTTTTCCCCTTAGTGTGTGTAGTTATAAACTCTTGTCTGTGCTAGAAAGCAATTATTACTTCAGTAAAGTTTTGTGGACGTTTAGCAGTTCGGAGGTCGTTTGAGAAGGAAACTGAACATTGGGTAAAAGGCAAGGATGGCTCAGGCCCCCCAAATGATCTAGTTTCTCTGTACCAGAGCCCTGGTATGTGAGGTTTCAGGCAGTTTTCAGCAGAGAATCAAAAAAGTGATACCCATGTACTCTGACCCTTCACCCACAGGCGTCTTGAAGACGGGTCTGCTGTGCTGAGCAGAGGTCTGTGTTTCCCATTTTGCCCACCACACACAGCTTCTTTCCCAGTTCTGCTTCTGCGGAGTGGGGTGAGGATGCACTGGTGATGCCGCCGAGTGCCCCGTCCTTCTGTCTTTTGATGCGTTCCCCTCCAGTTTTGCAGAATTGTCTTGCTTATGCCTAACTTGACAGCAGATATTTTTTTTAAAGTAACTAGTCTGTGTCCAGTCTCCCCAGCGCATTCCATGTGGGTTTTGTTGACCTGTCAGCAGATCTTCCAGTCCCCCCGTGCTTGTTTCCGTACAGTTTGGTCACGGTGTACGATCGCTGTCGCTACGGAAGCTGGCATGCGCAGGCTTAGAACGGAAGGCCGGTCCCCCCCGGTGGGCGTGCGTCCCAGGCCCATGTGAGCCCCGAGTGCCGTGCTGCGGGGAACCCTCACCCGGGACCTGCGGGATCACTGCTTCCTCGAGCCCCGGTTGTGGGAGGTCAGGGGGAGGGCCTAGCATCATTTGGTGATGTCCTTACAATCCACTTAAACACACATTTGCCACACCGGGTCGGTCTACACAAGTGCAAGTATTTTCAACCCAGTTTACGTTGTATTCAACAAAGTCTGTAATTTTAAGTGCCTGAGTACCGAGTTAAAGTAGAGGTCCTCAGCACTTCACCATCCTTTACAGCTTAGAGAGAGGGCAAAGACTGTATGTAGGGGAGATGTACTCATAGTCTTTTCATTCTTTTCTATAAATATTACTATAAACAAACAGCTTTCGTTTTAATAGGACGTTATCCTATGTCTGACCCGCTTGCCAGGATGTGAATTAACGTGTGACTTGCAGATATCACAATATTAATTTCCGTTTAGGTCAAGATCTTATTCAGCACAATGCTCCCGGAAGTAGTGAAGTAAACGGAGGCATAAGACTGTCAGCTCCTGCTGCCAGTGGTCGGTCCCCAGGGGCCACCCTAACCATACGCAGTGACCAGCTGCTCGCACAGAGCGCGACCCTGAACTCCTCAGGTACGCAGCCAGCGCGTCAGCACCAGGGACGTGGTCCCAGAGCCTAGTCGCAGGGCTGTGCCCGGTCTCTGGAGAGAAGGCGCCCGTCTTCTCTCACGACTGGTGTGTCCACTGCGTGTTCCACCACCTGTGACGCGTGCTTGTCTCTCCGTCCAGGACGCAGATCCGCTCTAGGGTTCCCATCAGGTAGTCGTTCTGCTGACGAAGGTGCAAAAGCGAATCGTCTCATTCAGATGCGCGAGGCGCTGTGTGCTGATGTGTGTGGGCACTTCCAGGACTCCGTTTCGAAGCTGCCCCTGTGCCCTGCGCGGGGACCTGCCTGGCTCATTGCTCTGTGCTCCGCAGCGAGAATCTCCTGGCGCCTGCGCACATGACGAGAACACGGTTTTAAAAAGGCATCTTTCTAAGGTTTTGAAGTGTAGACTTGGACAAATGAAAGCAAATGAGCTCCAATGTAATAAGTTAGAGATTCACAAGGACTTGTTAGCGGTTTACAATGACACACCTGTCTCTTTTTCTTTATCTTGTAGAGATTTTATTCATTTCTTAGCCCTTTTAATTTTCCAACTTTTTCACTTTTTGAGAAAAAATTTTATTTTTAGATGTATTTGTAGCTACAAGAAGGCTTTTTTTCCCCCATGCTTATTTGAAATGCTTTCTTACTCAGTAATTCATTTCTTCAACAAAAGGCTAAGTGTATTGTGTGGTAAGAATTGTGCCCAATCTGGGGACATGACACTGAGCAGGACAGACATAGTCCCTTTGCATTTAGGATCCTACAAACCGATGAAGCACAGACATTATTGAAGAATCCGTAAAGCATTGTAAAATTATGGCAGTCATGGCAGATAAAGGACAGCAGGTCATAGGTCACAGGGCATTGACCTGGTGGGGACGGCTTCTGTGAGAGTGGGGGCGTCTATCCTGAGTGGCGGCATGGTGCTGAGCAGAGGCCCGTGAGCTGAGGCAGGCTGGCATATCGGGGGGGGATGTGTGGGCCACTTGGCACGGTGGAAGAGCTTTCTGTCCTGCGCCCCCCACCCCCCGCCCCGGCCGGTCTGCTAACATGTGTGCGGGCACCTGCGTGGTTAAGAACTGTCAGAATCCTGTGTTGGCAGATCCCAGCCTGGATTTCTGGCCTGTGATGTTTCCATAGCATCTGTGCTCTCTGTTTCGTGGACCAGTGTGGGTGACTGTCGTGGGCTCCATTCTGGAATGGTGGCAGTTCCCGCTCTCCCTGGCCCACTTCCCTGGGGAACGTACCAGCCGGCAGGGGTGGAATTGTGCATCCGTCTAGAAGCTCTGCTTGACCTGTTTAATGAGCCCTTGGCAAATGCATGGAAAGACAAGTAGAGTTTTAGGTGTTTTAATTTAAATGGAGTGGTTTTTTGTGCTACTTTGGTGATCCTGGATGTTTGCTGATGCAAACACGATGTTGTTGAAAGCGGGAGATATTCTGATCAGGGCAGAGAACACTTGGGCTTCAAGGGCTGTGCGGTCATCTGGTTAGTTAGACATGAGGATTTTACTCCGTGTGTCGCCCCCACACGCAGCGACGGAGTCTCGTACTGTGGGGAGGGGTCTCTCTGTGTGGCAGGAGCTCGGAGCAGCAGTTGTGCGTAAGGCCACTGTGTGTCGTGCTCTGATGTTTCTTCAAAAAGCACAGCGTTCCCCTTTTCCATGACTTAATGCTTGTCTCTCCTTTAGACTTACTGTCTTAGAGCCAGCTGAGAACACTTCTTTCCTTTGGTGTAATTTGGTGCCTTATTTAAAATTTTTTTCCAAGAAATTTAATGAACTAAAAATTGAGCTCATAATTTAAAATGTTTAATGACGTAATATCAGCTCTTATAAATACAGGGTTAGGTTTATACGAGCAGGTCAGTGGTATTATGTCCTCAGATACCTTTGGGACCTTTGAATAAACCTGGATGTGGGAAGAGTTTCTTCATACGTTGAACTACTCAATCCTTGATAGTAGGCAGACATTTTTAGAGGTTCGCACATCCCACTGGTACTGGTTATAATAATGGAGCTCACCCTGTGGGTATAACACTGGTCAAGAGATTGCATCTTAAGAAAGGGACGTTTTCCTGAGTATCAGAGTCACTCCCAGGCCCGGCTTCAAGCCACACCACGTAGGAATTGAAACTAAGATGATTTTGTGATTAGGCATGCCTCTTCTAAGAAAAACAGTAAAACAAAAACTCTCAGTGTTTGGAAGTGCCACTTTGTATGGCCCTTAGATCAGAGCACAGCAAAGGTACCTGTGACTGTGGTCATCTGGAGTTCTCTCTGGGCATGAGATGTGGTTGAGGCTTTCAGCCTCTGGAACAGCTCTGGCCCTTTGCATCTTAACTGCAGCAGTGAGAAGAACAAGGGCCTTACCTTTTAGGGCATAGAGATAAACTGAAGTACCACAGAGTTCCACGTGCGAGACAGAGGCATGGCTTTCTGTCAGATGTCTGACACGGGGTTGGAGGCCTCTTCACAGTCTGACCCTGACGCATCCACGACAAGATCGGACACACGTGGCTTTCTTAGGATGTGGTCACACGTGATGTGAGTGCCCTTCCAGAGGCAGATGGTGTTACTAACAGAGGCTGGAAGTTTAGCGCAGCTTTTTAAGGAATTTATCTCAAATGGGTATTATCTTTTTGTTCTTAACCTTTGTCCACTATTAATATAATTTTGATGAATAAATTGAGTCATACTTTCAATGGAAAAAGCCACAATTCTTTTTTTCCTTCCTTTGTAAGGTTATTTTAGCCTTTGTTTCTTCTAGATTTAAGTATAATCAATTACTTACTTCCCAGCAGTTCAGAAGTCTAACATTTCCCATTTTTGGGTACATTTTATAATTAAGGAGGACATTCTCCCCACTTTCTCCTTGGGGATGAATGGCCCAGTGATGTGTCTCCCTGTTCCCGCAGCCCCTCACAGCATACACACACACCTTTCTTGCCACATTTTTATCTCAAAAAATTGATCTCATATCCTTTAAACTACTTATGAAACTTGCCAAAATTATCATTAAGCTTTCTCAGAAACTATGAAAACTTATCCCAACAATGATTTAAGACAGTGTTGGGTTTGATGACCATAAGGGATTTACTAATCCTTTAGAGATGACTTTTTTTGAGCTAGAACCATAAATGGAAATAGGACTTAGATTTTTGTGATGTGGCCCAGAGGACTTGTGGTTTCAGAGCCGGTAAAAGGCGTACTGAAGGTGAGAGTTTGCAGTCCGTGCTCAAGTATTCATCCTTAGTTTCCGGGTTGAGAGTATTTAGTTTGAATTAAAACTGGTTTCTAGAGCTTTAAATAAATCTTTTTCTATATAATTAAGAACTATGTATTGAACAAATGTAATTACAGTTTTTAATTAGTTACTCTATTGCATGCTTAAGAAAACTTTATTTTTTTCCTACTCACATCACCTGTTTTTGGACCATTTTGAGGACAGAAGTTCTACTTGAACTGATATCATCTTCTTGGTGGAAAAATGTCTTGAATGAGGAACATAGCTGAACAGTCATTCACATACTGTTCGTGTAGAGATGTGAACTCCAGTGCTGGCTGAGGTCAGTGTCCCCACCGACCTCTGTGTTGGGATTCGCTTCAGCTCAGCGACACGCAGGCTTCTGTTTTCTCTTTGGATCTCCTGTGCCGCACAGTGCTGGACCCCCTCACTGCATTAGTGATCATCAGGGAGTCCGATTCTGCTGGTGGGGAGCAGAGAACAGACATTCCTTTATTTCAGGAGTTCAGGTGAGGTTTGAAGTCTTGGCCGTGTGAGTCGCAGTGAACCCCCTTAGCATTTGGTTTCACTCTTTGTAGATGTAAGTCCGGTGAGCCTTTCACCATGTGCTTCTCTAGACCGAGTGCTTTGACCTCCCAACCCCAGTCTTCATGCTAGTGATTTTGATTGACGTCAGTGTGTGTAGCTGGTCGTTGCCAGGTTCTCGGGATTCTTCTTTTTAATCTCTGTCTGCTCACGTTAAAATCATACGTGCATGCTAGTCTGCAAGAGTAAGGGTGCGTGGAGGTGACATTAGGGAACACGAGGTTGACCCATGTACTGGTAACTGGAGTGCTTAGAACATACACCCTCCACAAATCCACACTCCTCCGGTCCTAGCGTGTCCCAGCAGCCCACTCTGCGCAGAAGCTCAGCAGGGCGGGTGGGGTCTGATGAGGTGGTCTTTGGAGCCCCGGTGGCTGCCGCAGAGCAGACTCCTAGCCTCCTAATGGTTATACTGCTTTTGAAGGTTCCAGGTCTGTGCAGCACAGTGTGGGACTCCAAGAGTGTGGATCTATGGAGGCATTGTATTTGGAGGACTCCAGTTACAAGTAAGTAACCTAGTTTCCCTGTTGGCCCTGACGTAGAGCAGAGGCTCTGGACTGATGTGACCCAAGTCACAACAATGTAGCCACAGGAGTCTCTTTTTGTTTTGTTTTCAAACCTAATTAGGAGATAGTGTTTTCACTTTTTGCTTTAGTTACCATCTCGGTGTCCGTAGCACCTAGCCCAGCGGCGACACAGTGGATAAGTCATGTTTGTTACATGAGTGGAAGGATAGATGGTGAGAATTGTGTGCGTGCGTGTATGTGTGTGTGTGTACATGCATGTGCACGTGTGTTATGCTTACAAGTAAAAACTCAAACAATTGTTTTCTGTTGGTGCCCACCACAGGACTTTGATAATCCCATGTTCAGCCCATCTCATTTGCCAGCCGAGTGCATGACTTTCTGTTTTGTAGAAGAAAAGGCCTTTCTTTGCCTGATTCTGTCCCAGATATCTTCCTTTCTCTTATCATTGGCTACAAGGGGAAAATATTAAAAAGTCTTGCTGTCTTTTCCGAAGAAAAGTAAGATGTCATGCAGGATAAATCAATATTTAAAGGGCTGCGTGAGGTTTATTTCGGCCCAAGCAGACATAAGGGGGGTAAAGGGGGGCTAAGCAGGAATGGTCACACTGTAAACCATGTTTCTGATCGATGCTTGGTGGGTCCCACTTGGTTCCTCTCTTTAGGCTCCTCTCTGGTCCTAGACGGGGACAGTGTCCTGGAAATTCTTGGCAGTTTCTTTCTGCCTTAGCAGTAGTGACTAGGACTGTAAGGTCATATTTTTACTCTTTCACTGTGTTTTTCTTGATATTGTACGTAAGCAGAGTGTATTTATGCATAAAGGTATTTAGAAACTGTAGAAGCCTGGCCGTAAAGTTGGAATGAGAGAGTCTGTAATGATCTCGATGTCATTTCAGAAGCTTAGTGACGTCAGTGCTGATTCTGACAGATTAGGTCCTTCATAAAACCACCCTCCCGTCCCGTTATGCGTGGATTTTCCCAGCTGTGCTGGTGACGTGCTCGCTCCTCTTTTGCAGAGCTGAACGCCACCGCTGGAAGCCTTCCTTCGACAGCGCCGATGTCTCCGTCTGCCATGTCTGCTCAGAACCTGGTCATGTCTTCGTCGGGGGTGGGAGGAGATGCCAGTGTCACACTGACTCTGGCCGACACTCAGGGCCTGCTCTCTGGAGGACTGGACACGGTCACGCTCAACATTGCTTCTCAGGTAGGGCGCTGCCCTTGCCTTCGCAAGGGGGTCGTGGCACCCTTTAATTTCTTCTTTCCTAAATGTATACGCTGAACGTTGTTTTCAAAAGTGAAGTGGTTTTTTTCTGATTAAAATACAAGTAACATGTTAAATGCAATAAGAACAGGAAAATTCAGGTAAAGCAGACGACTATTTTAAAAAATCCACTAGCCAGATGGAAACACGATTGACCTTTTAGTGTATCTGTCCTTCCGAACCTTTATGTGCAGATATACAGAGACACGTGTTAACATCTCTGCAGAAGCGAGCTCATGTATATGTCATGTAGTCTGAACGTCCCTCTCACTACACTGTGAATACCTTCCCCATCAGTGATTTAACTTTAATTTTTTTATTTTTCAAGATTTGTATTTATTAATTTTTTTAGAGAGAGAGAGAGAGCAAGCACAGGGGTTGAGGGGTGGGAAGCAGACGGAGAGGGATAGGCGGGGGGGCCTGACCCCATGACCCTGAGATCATGACCTAGCTGGATGCTTCACCAGCTGAGCCACCTGGGTGCCCCCTCCCCCCGCATCAGTGATTTTAGCAAAACAAAAGTTTCTTCCTTGCCATGCAGCACTTAGTTTTACGAATTTGTCAAGGGGCACTGTGTTGCATTCGGGGTTTAGGCAAGTAGTGTACAAGTTCTCATGCTCTCGGTGACATATGGTCCTAGGTGAATGCTTGCAATGTGCTGGATCGAAGGGTGTGCGTTTTGAATAATGCATTGAGCTGAGACGCCGGAACACCTTTCAGAGTTTAGTTAGAAAAACCGTGGTAAATGATAAGGAAGATTCATTGTACTGACCCTATCTGGTCGTTCCCCTTTCCATACACCTGCCCTGCTGGACACATGGCAGGATGTGACCAGAAGCAGGATGCGTTCTCGTGGCTTGTTGGTCTCCACACGGGCTGCCCACACAGGACGAGGAGTTACAATCGTGGCGTCCAGGGCAGGAGTGGTCTGGCCCGGTCACAGCTGGCCACAGGGTGGCTGTTTGGACTGGATTCTAGTCCTTGCTGTTTGTAAGGAAGGGGCATTTCCCTGCCCGCCCCGGCCGGGCGGAGGCGTGCGGAGCTGCCCGGAGCCAGTCTTGGGCGGTTCGTACCAGCCGATGGTTGTGCTTCCGACGCCGTGTGGAGAACCTTCTCGGGGCAGCAGCGCCCTGCTTGGCCCCAATCCCTGTGCCCTGCCTGCGGGGCTTCCCTGAGCCAGCCTGGGGCAGGACCGGGGGCCCAGTGGCCACCCAGCGCACTGAGGAAACACATGCCCAGCAAATATTTACATACTTTAATAACGGAACCCAGCAAATACTTTCACTGCAGTTATAACAATCGCTAATTCTCAAAGTGATATAATTTAACAAACAGAAAACAAACAAATAATCATAGAAATAAATGCCTCTGGCTCTTCTGATCAAATCTGGCCCCACACTGCAAAAGTTATTCAAAGCCATTAAATTTCATTAGAATTTGTATCTTAAAGAATTTTTACGTCACGACTACTTGTCTAACTACTGTAGTGCCAAGTGTACAGCGCCCTGTACACTTGAGCAGGCACTGCTGCCCCGAGAAGATTCCACAGACGGCGTCAGAGTGCAGGGCTGCGCATGATGGTGTCAGCGCTGTGATGAAGTCAGGCTGCCACGTGCAGGGTGGTGCAGAGGTGGCCAGGGGTTCTGGCCCCACCGTGGTCCATCAGCAGGTCCCCCTGGTGATACTGCTTAAAAGAATTTCCAAAAGGTCCATGTGTATGTGCTGCTTCTGTGGCTAAAACCCTTCCGTGGTCGCTGCTGCCTTCAGCACCACGTCCACGTTTCTTTACGTGGCCTGGAGGAGTTTGCTGTCTGCTCACCAGCCCCCGCCCCTTCCTGCTGGGTCACACCCAGCACAGATTACAGACCGCACTGGCTCTGTGCTCGCGGGCCACGGCACGCCACGCCACGGCACGCCACGGCAGGGAGTTCTCCATGTCAGCCATCCTCTCTCTGTCCTGCCACAGCATGGACGTCCAGGCTGGCGGGGTTTGAGGGCAGCAGGAGGGGCGGTGCTGAGGTCGGTCCGGAGAGATGGTGGCTCCTGCCTGCGCGTCTTCGGGTTGTCTCACCTACCCATAGTATCTGGCTTACTTTCCAAAAATTATCAAATCAAAAGTTTAAACCCAAATTGATTAATCAGCATACATCGTATAAAACAGTAGTACTACAGATCTCCAATAGAAATCCTGTGTTTTTATTGGAATCTTTTCTGTTAGCTGCCAGACTTATCTAATAATCTGAAAATTTGAAAAAACCAGATCAAACCTGTCTTAGCTTTATGAGTGCTATTTTTCTAAATACAATGAATTATCACACAAATAAAACCATCATTTTATTGGCAAAAGGTTAATGAACATATATGGAAATGCTTATAAATATGTAAATTATTAGGATTGTTTATGACCATAAAAATTTGAGCTGGAAATCAAAGGTGCTTGTGAGAAATTAACCGTTCCAGAAATAATTGTCCAATACAGTGGGAGGTGGTCACTAAGAGGCGCAAATATCGAAGGGTTTAATAAGTAATCCCTTAACGCTGTTCACAACACGTCCTTCTTGAACTCAGTGAGGACGTGAAGCGAGAGCAGCGAGGGGCCACGGGCAAAGGCTGCAGCCGATCCCACGTGTCTGCTCTGAAACTCTCTCAGCACGTGGAAAATCGGGGCCTCCCGAAAGCCACCGAAGGGACCCAAGAGTGTGAACCCGTGAATTATAAATGTTAAAAAGACATGAAAATAGTATACATTTATTGTGTACCATTTTTCTATGTTTTTGTTTCTTTATAACGTCCATAAGAGAAAATGGAGGTAAAAACACGAAGGGGTGCGGTCTCCAGTACTTACTCACGTGGAGGTGGTAGGTGGCTCGTACCCAAGGGTCACAGTTGAGTCTGTAATAGCAGAATGTTTGGAAAGTATGTCTGCAAGTAATCGTAATTTCAAACTTGCAGACAGCCCAGCTAGAGAATGTTGTGTGGGGTAAATGACCGTTCTGATGCACAGAGAGGTCAGCTTATTTAAACATATGACTTGTTGAAGTAAAAGTTAGATACAGTGATGTGACACGTACCTGCATTAAAAAGTAGCTTTGTAGTTACTTTACTAGGGAAATTATTGAAAGAAAAATTGGTAAGTCATGAAGATTTCTTTTTCAGCTACAAACTTGAGATGAGTTTTTCTTTCCATAAGGTCTATAGGGATTCTTTTGTTCTGATGTAGGCAGTGAGCTTTTGTGAATCATGACAGTTTTGTTCTCCTTTTTCCGATTCTTATACTTTTTTTTTTTTGAAGATTTTATTTATTTATTTGACAGAGAGAGAGACAGCCAGCAAGAGAGGGAACACAGGCAGGGGGAGTGGGAGAGGAAGAAGCAGGCTCCCAGCGGAGGAGCCTGATGCAGGGCTTGATCCCAGAACTCCAGGATCACGCCCTGAGCCGAAGGCAGACGCTTAACAACTGCGCCACCCAGGCGCTCCAATCTGACAATTTTATAAGGAAATGCAAGCGTTGACTTAAAAATCTATTCAAGGGGGCGCCTGGGGGCCCAGTTGGTGAAGCGCGTGCCTTCAGTGCAGGTCATGATCCCAGGGTCTTGGACTGAGCCCTGCATGGGGCTCCCGGCTCAGCAGGGAGTCTGTTTCTCCCTCTGCCTCTGCCCCTCCCCCTGCTTTGCGTGTGTGCACTCTCTCTCTCTCTCTCTGTCAAATAAAGAAATAAAATCTTTTAAAAAAATCTGTTCAAGAAAGCAAAGTGATTTTTCAGTTCCTGTTCTGAAAACAAAAATAAGTAACTGATTCTTGAAGTGAATTCTATTTTATATGAATTCTTGTAGGTTTGGTGGGGTTTTGTTTGTTTTTTACTTCATTAGAATACAGACAGTTGGCCTGGTACAAAGATTTAAGCCTTGGTTGTAAGATACGGAAATGTGGTTTTTTTGGGTCTTGATAAGAGTCACAGTGTGACCGTGGGCTGCACCGGAAGTTGGCAGGTGCTGTGACTCCGGAGTGGCTGGAGGTGATGTAGCCCGGCTGCTAACGCCTTCCCGCTTCCTTCCTGGGAGTGCCGCGGTGTGCCTGGCTGGTTCGGGATACCTGGACGTGCTTGCTGAGGCCGCACGGTGTGTACTTGAGTTCAGGCAGAGTTGTGTAGGGCGTGGAAATGAGGAGCTCTGCGAGCAGATCGCTGGCGAGGTGGCAGAACAGGAAAACGTGGAATGAGGCTGACTTAGGGGACGTGGTGGGGACTCAGGTCGGCTGTCACACCGACTCTCGTCCCTCAGCGTGGCAAGGCTTGGGGATGTGCGAGCAGCATTTCCCAAACTTGGTTGCACATCAGCATCTCCAGGCTCACCTTGGGAGGGTGATTCAGCAGCTGTGGGCGGCCTGGGAGCCGCTTGCCATCGCCCTGGGCCCTGCTCCCCGCTGCCTGTGCATGTGGGAGTGAGAATTCCTGTAACTTCTTCCCCAGGGTAAACCAAAACATAGCCAAGAAATAAATACACTACACGTAATCCTACAAACCAGATATAAAGGACTTTCAGATGGCGTCATTTTAGCAGATTGACGTCACCACTTCCTGGGGTGTGACTCATTGTTGAGCATTTATTTTCCTAGACACTTGCTTTTTAAATCAGGTGTATGCGTTAAGAATACTTAATATTAGCAGTTGAAACACCAGTAATAAGCTAGTAAGTTACATTGTATTGGGAGTTCTTTTAATGCAACTTTTTATTTTAATTGTTGATAGTCCGTTTTAAGAAATGATACAGACAGATCTCATGTACTGTCTACCCAGCCTCCCCAGGGGGTAGCATCTTCCAAAACTGTAGGTACAATATCATGACCAGGTATGGTCATTGTTATAGTCAGTCAAGACCCAGAACCTTCCATCCCACAAGGGTCCCTCATGTTGCCATGCGCTGCCCCTCCCCTCGGCACTTGCTAATCTAAGTCCTCACTTTTCTACTGTCCTTTCCCCGTGATAGACCTGCGTGAGCACAGAGTCTCAAAGGCCTTAGCTTTCCTTTGAGGATATATGAATTTACTGAGCCAAGGGTGGTTCTTACGTGTACCAGAATTTCTGGCTAGCAGTCGTATTTGTCTTTGATTCATAAAATTAGGGAGTGTGAATTTATTAATTTTGACTGACACCATTTTCCAGATTGGGTCGTCTGGTAAGAGCGGGGGCAGAGGCAATGAGTAACAGGTGTGAGAAGTGACTGGTATTTGAAAACAGCTATACTCTACTAACTTCCCTTGTAAGGGGAGTGGCAAACATGAAGCTTTATTGGAATGGCTAGGAGCTTGCCAAAATATGCCATGTTTGTGTAAAAAACTTTGAGAAATGGAGATACCTAAAGCATCATTCCACTTTTCTTAAAGGTGTGTATGAAAAGCAGAGAATCCAAATCAATTTAAGAAGTTCTTTTTCTCTAGAATCCCTCATGCTCTCCTTGTAAATTTACATTCTGCCCCATGTTCTACCCCATTGCCTCTGTGTCCCTGTGTGCCTGAGGATGTGTCTTTCCCATGAAAAGTGGACTAAAATCCCTCTGATGCCTCCTCAGTCCATTTCTTACTGTCCCACGCCTGCTCCGGTCTTTATCTGCCCCATGGGAGCTGGGCTTGCCCTGGAGATGTGAGGAGCACCCCTCATCTTCCGCCGGGGGCACCGGGGCCATGGGCCGTGTGCTCTATGACCAAAGTGCTCTTGCTGACTCTGTGCCCCTCCCCCTGTGCATTGATGTCAGCTCTTCAAATCCTTGTGTTCCACGTGTGTGTTGTGACCACACGGGACGTGTGTGAGAATCAGCGTTGATTTGGCAGGTGTACGAGTTTGTGTGGCTTCCAATTTGGAGCCTGTGGTCTGGCCAGCCTGGCCAGACTCCCCTGTGTGCACGTCTCGTCCCACCCCGCCCCCTCCATTCTCTCTGTCCCAGATCCACTGTGGGTAGTGAGGTGTGCTGGAATGGTAGTAGGACTCAAAGTAGTTTGTGTGGCTTCACAAAATTGTGCATTTGTAAACAAATAAGCATTCTTTATATTTACGACCTGGGATATACCTTAGAGACTGTAGCATCCGCCCATTGATTTAAAGTACAGGATTTAATGGTCTTTAGTGTCTTTACAGAGTTGAGCACCCATGACCACACCTAGTTTTGGAACATTTCCTCACCCCAGAAAGAAACGTGGCACCATGAGCGGTTAGCGTTCACTTCCCGTGGCCCCCTCCAGCCCCAGGCCCCTGACAACCACCAGGCTACTGTCTCTGTAGATGTTCTGGGCGTTTCACATCCCTGGAGTCCCCCAGCATGTGGTCCTGTGTGGGCGGCCTCCCTCCCTCAGCATCCTGCGTTCAAGGCTCATCGTGGCCCGGCCACACACTCCAGTCCTTCTTTGGGCTGAACCGTATTCCGTACGCACGTACACCTCGTTTTGTGCATCCGCCCCCCAGCTACTGGATGTTGGGGTTGTCTCCCCCTTTGTGGCAGCGGTGAACATTTGTGCGCGAGACCTAAGGGGGAGCGGGTTTCATTTCTCTGGAGCACATGTGTGGGAGTGGAGAGCTGGGTCCCGGGCTGCTTCTGTGGCGAACTGTTCTGAGGACCCACCCACGTGTGGTCCACGGTGGCTGCACTGTGAGAGACCTTGTACGTCACTGCTGGATTGGATAATGTCACGACTTCTGAACTGGTCCGTCTTTGCAGGGTCAGCAGTTCCCAGCCTTACTCACGGATCCCTCGCTGTCGGGCCCAGGGGGAGCGGGTTCGCCGCAGGTCATCCTGGTGAGCCACACCCCGCAGGCCTCCGCCGCCGCGTGTGAGGAAATCGCCTACCAGGTACGCCACGCACCTGCGTCCACGCTCGGCCGCGGGCGTAAGGAACGTGGATTGAGAGGGGCTAGGGGTCACTCCTGGGGGCCGNTGAGCCACACCCCGCAGGCCTCCGCCGCCGCGTGTGAGGAAATCGCCTACCAGGTACGCCACGCACCTGCGTAAGGAACGTGGATTGAGAGGGGCTGGGGTCACTCCTGGGGGCCATCTCCATCCGAATGGGGGTGAGGAGCGGGGGCGGAGCCGCGCCACCCTGGGGGTCAGCCTGTGCTGAACGGTGGGTACTGCCTCCTTCATTCCACTGTTTGTGGTTGGCTGGGACGCGGTTTTCGTGCCACAGAATAAGATGTAGAGACCAGTCATGTGTGAGGCGAGTTTTAAATTTATTAAACCTCCTTCTGTTTGCCTACTGATCAGACTTCACATGGCCATTTAGTTCCTTTCAAGGGTTTTCTTGTAACACCCTAGCGGATTCTTTTAGGTCTGGTTGTACTTTTTTGTGTACACACACGTGTGTGTGTGCATGGCCTCTTTGTCATTTGATTAGTTTTTTCCTTAAAATGTGTGTTTTGAGGGTTTAGGACATTTGGTAAATGGTAGTTCTAAATATAGAAGACTTTAATAAAAACCCTAACCTTAACACTTTGCAGAGTTAGGGCTAAAGTACAGATAATACGTGACCACTGGCTGTGAGCACCGTTACAGTCTGTGCGGTCCGAGCAAGTGAGTTTCAGGACAATAATCACTGGTTTTTCAATGGGACGAGGACTCCTTCTTTATAAAGAAATCAGAGTCAGTGCGGGGAGTTTCCCCAACCCGCGCTCCTCCAGCCGGAGATGAGATTGTGTCTCCGGGGCTCCGTGGCCCCGCAGCGGCTCCGGGACGCACTGGAAGGGCCCCCAGGACTCGGAGCGCGCTGGTAGACGTGGGCGCGGCGCTCCCGGCTCGCCGTGGCCTTCCGTCAGCGTAGCTCCTGGGAGGCCCGCGGGCGCCCGCGCAGAACGGTCGCGGCACCGCTGGCTCCCGGCTTCTCTGAGCCCGTGCGCCTGGCCGGCTTTCGTCCTGTGTGCGCCGCTGCAGCTCTGGAGCCGTCTGAGTCTCCTGATTCCCGCGGCTTCAGACTTTCTTTGACTCGCAAGAAATAGATTTTATGCACTGACCTGAACACGTCATCGTGTTTCTGTGGTTTCTTTGCTTCACACACACACAGGCCTCCCATGTAGACACACATACACCTGACAGGAACGTCAGCCGACAAAGCTCCGTGGTGGTGGGTGACAAGACTGTGTCATCTGAGCGCCCCTGATCTCTCTTGTTTTATCCCTTTTCTCATTCTGTTCTTTTTTTATCATAGTATAGATGAATGATCTTAGAGCACCTTGTAGAAATCTTCTGTTAACTATTTTTCTTTAAATTTTATCCATTTCTGTATATTAGAAAGTTATGAAAAGTACTTGATAAACTAGAATAAAAATGTTGACAAATCCCATCAGTTTTTGTTAAAATTACTTATAATTTTCTTTCACTAAGTTGTCATATACAAGTTTTTATCTGCAACACTAAACTTATTTATAAAAGCTAAGTAATAAACCCCTGCTCTGTTTGTTTTCGGGGTGTTAATGGGATCCCATTACAATGATTTGAAAACCTAACCGGTTGTGATTCAAAGTTTTGGGAAATGCTGTAATCCAGTCAAGAGCTAACACAGCTTCTGCTCAGGATTACTGACGCTCAGTTTGCCGAGAAAGCAGTAGCATTTGGGGGCAGTACCCTTTAGACCTGCGTAACCTAACACTGCCCCACTAACAGCACGTGCCGAGTGCATGTACCCCGATATCGGTTATCAGAGGAGGACGTAGGCAGGGAGCAGCCAGGACAGTTTGCCCTGGAAGGTGACATGCACGGAGCACTGTTCTGGTCGCTGAGCTCTGCTGGGACTGCAAGAGCAGGCCGTTCTGACACGCTGCCTTTCCCGGGGTGACAGCGCATGGAGGGGCTGGGTGCACCGCGTCAACGTGCGTCTGTCATGTCGTCTGTCCCTTTGCAAACCTCAGCCCCTGAGGAAAGTCGGGTTTCTCCCATTGCAGGTGGCGGACGTCTCTGTGGCACAGGGTGGGCAGCCCGAGAAGGAGGGCCGGGCGCACCAGTGCCTGGAGTGCGGCCGCACCTGCGCGTCGGCCACCATGCTCCTGCAGCACAGCAAGGAGGTGCACGGCCGGGAGCGCATCCACGTGTGTCCCGTGTGCAGGAAGGCCTTCAAGCGCGCCACGCACCTCAAGGTACGCTCCGCTGCTCCGGCCGCCGGTCCCCGCGAGGGAGGGCTACCCGGTGGTGTCTGTGAGTCAGTAAAAGTCATGAACCTCGCTCGCAGAAAGAGTAACACATTTTCCCATTTTTTGGAGCAAAAGGTCAGTGGGATTTTAGTTGGAACAGATCTGCTGGGTTACATGTTTGCGTGCAGTTCCGATTCTGTGTCTAATGGGACTTAAAATGACATTAAGATACCATTTCTCACTAACCAGAGTGGCAAATAGTAAAACATCCGCCAGCACCTACTGGCCAGGCTGTGCGGAAGCAGGAACTCCCCTCTCCCTGGGGGGACCCCTTGGCAGCCCGCTCTGTACCCACCTTGAGAATGGGGTCCGCGTGCTGGGAGAGGCACTGGGTAAACTCTGAGACATGCACACAGTACGTGGGAGGGGGAGGGAGGGCTCTGGGAAGGGATTTCCAGGGCCGCGGTCCGGACAGGCCGCGGTGGGGGGCATGTACCCAGCCAGCGCTCCTCATTTACCGGAAGTGGCCTCATCTGACCGCTTGTTAGCCCGTCACGGATCCCAGCCTTCCTGCCACATGGTGACCTGGATGTCCGCCCTCCAGACCCGCAGGCATTCGTGCACCTAGGTGCTTTCTCTGCTGTGTTTTCTGGCAACCCCACTTGACCTCCCTCACCCACCCTATAGCGCCCGTCTAGTCTTGAGAAACGCTTCAGACAGTTCTCAGTCGAGGCCCATCCCACCAAACCGCTGACCAGTGTTCCTAAAAACCGTCGAGGTCCGTGGGCCAAGGGAGGGCAGGGGCCCCGCACACCTGCACAGCTGGTACCCGGGGGTGTCCGGGGGCCACCCTCCACCCCCCACTGAATCCCCGGGGACGCTCATCCCCGATGGGGCTCGGGTTGTCCTTGCTGCTCACGTGGTCCCGCGGTCGTGTTTCCTGTTGCAGCTCTGTGAGTCCCACCACGATCTCAGTCTTTCTTCCTTTCTGTGTGTGTAACAGGAGCACATGCAGACTCACCAAGCCGGCCCTTCGTTGAGCTCTCAGAAGCCCAGAGTGTTTAAATGTGACACCTGTGAAAAGGCGTTCGCCAAGCCCAGCCAGCTGGAGCGGCACAGCCGTATCCACACAGGTAACGTGAGCCGCGTGCTTCCAGGTCAGGGTTCTGGAAGCTGGTGAGAAAATGGGACTCAACGTGTAAATACTCATCTACAGCATAATGCGTTATTTATAAAGCTAGGTCCACATGTTCTGTTTTTCCCCTCATTTTTCATCAATGTGTCATGCTAACTTTTCAAGTAAACGATTTTGCGGTTTCCTTGGTGACCATGGGAAGTAGAACCATAAGGGGGTGCCACGGCCTCCGGGGACCTTGCCTTCATCGGGATCCCCCACCCCCACCCCCGGGCTCCAGCTCGTCCCACTCTGGGGGGACGCCACCCTGTCTCCTCCTCGGACGTCTTCAGACTGTTCTTTGCTGCCTTCCTGTCACCACCTAAACTCAGGTCAGGTTGCTCAGGTCTGTTGTCTCAGAGGAAAAGCCAAGAACACCAAGACACAAATTCCCATCTCTCTGCCTCTTGACCCATCTCCTGACAACTCACTGGAGCCCCCGCCTCTGCTGCCCCGTGAGGCTCACTGCGGCTCATGCGGAAACACCACCATCCCAGGGCCCTGTCTGCTGCGTCCTGTCCTCTGAGGTCCGACTGCTGGACCTGCCTCCTGGTCTGGTGGGCAGCCCCGCGTTCGCACAGAGCCACGTGGAAACCCTGGGAGTCTGGCAGACGGGACCCTCTTGTTCCCCTCCGAGCACCTCTGGGTGGGACCCGGCTGTCCTCTGAGCCGTCCCACCCACGGCTGCGCACCCT
>NC_048231.1:104091697-104121037 GCF_002007445.2 Ailuropoda melanoleuca
GTTCCCCTCCGAGCACCTCTGGGTGGGACCCGGCTGTCCTCTGAGCCGTCCCACCCACGGCTGCGCACCCTTGTCCTGCGGCACCAGGCCGTGGGAAGCCTTGGGGTCCCACACTCACCTCGCCATCTGGAGTCCTGCCTCTGCTTCCCGAGCGTCCTCTCTGCGGGTCCCGTCTGCCCAGCCCCCGTCTCCCTTGGCCTGGCCGTCTCTGATTTGCCTGCAGGTGTCAGCTTGGACACCCCTCCCCAGGAGGCCTCTCTGCCCCCCAGTGCCCCTGGCTGGCCCACGGGCCTCCTTGTATTGCCAGCAGTTGCTCCCCATCAGCGTCCTTCCCCGGCTCTCGGGCCCTGGCGTGGTCAGTGACGTCCCTGCTTGTCAGCACAGACCTGGCACCGCCCAGGTGTTCAGCAAACAGCTTGAAAGATGATGATGCTGTACTTCTAATGTACTTACTCGAAAACATGGTTTTAAGAAATAGAGACCACCGTTTGCCTGTTAGCACGCGCGAGGTGCTTCCCAAGGTTGGGAGAACCCGCTGAGGGCATATTGGTGTGGGCCCTGCTTCTGCTGGTTGGGTGCACCCCCCACCAATGTGCATGCTGCCCTCAGACAGCAATGGCCCCTGTGCAGCCTCTGGTCCCTGCAGCTCTCCTTCTGCCTCTGGCCACAGAAGCCTCTGCTTTGAAGGGGTGCATGTGGGCCCACCAGGGTAATCTCCCTGTGACTCAGCCCGTCACCTGACTCGTGGTGGAACCACCTCAGTGACTTCCTCGTCCTTCGGGCATGTGACGTGTTCACATGCCCAGTCCTGGGAATTAGGGCCGGAAAGCCTTGGGCCGCTTTAGGGCTCTGGCTGGCGTGGGGGGCGGTGGTAAGCCCTCCTGTGTCTTGGCTACTGGGTGGGAGGGACAGACTGGGAGTGACGGAGGGTGACACCGGGGAAGATGCAGAGCAGGTGCTCCTGGAGCAACCACGTGAGGCTTCATGCTGACATGTGGTCCAGGGAGGCCACGCAGGGAATGGGGGTGACGCCTGACCACAAGGCAGCCGTGCCCAGTCGATGGGAAAGAACCTTGTAGGCCCAGGGGGAGGGCTTGTGCCCCAGGGGGAGGGCTTGTGCCCCAGGGGGCCTGGCAGTGGATGAGTGTGGGGAAGAGTGAGGGACAGCGAGGGGTAGGGACAGCAGGCCCTGGAGGGCGCAGCAGGGCCAGGAGCTGGGTGATGCAGGCCTAGCCTGGCTTCCGGCAGGAGTCAATGTGCCCACTTCCTTCCATGTTTCATCCCTTCTGTATTAACCTCAAAGCAATTACAATGACGTTTTAAAAAATATTGGATAAATTATCCTTTTAATTAAGTGCATTTGACATTCTTATGTACTTGGTGTCATTTTGCTTTACTGCCCAAATTGTCTTCAGAACACTTCGTTTAAACCATATGTGCTCTGTTTTTATTTCTGGATGCTTCTAGGAGTTTGAGTAGCTTTTGATTCAAGTTTTATTCCGTGCCTCACGCGGGGCAGCGTTGCTAGGAACCCGTGAGTTAGCAGTCTGGGGCGGGAGGGCTGGGAAACTCCCGTCCCTTCTTCAGCGCTTTTCGTCCAGTGCGGTCCCGCCAGAGACGCTGACACGACCCTGTGTCCCCTAGGAGAGCGGCCGTTCCACTGCACTCTGTGTGAGAAAGCCTTCAACCAGAAGAGCGCCCTGCAGGTGCACATGAAGAAGCACACGGGCGAGCGGCCCTACAAGTGTGACTACTGCGTCATGGGCTTCACCCAGAAGAGCAACATGAAGCTGCACATGAAACGCGCGCACAGCTACGCGGGTGAGACGCGCCGGGCAGCCGCTCCGCAGGCTTCGGGGGCAGGGCCGGCTCTGAGGGTCAGCGGTCAGAGGCTGGATCCGGGTGCATCCGGACCCTCGGAGCGCGGCTGTCCGCTCGGGCCCGACTCTACCGCGGAGGCTGGTGGAGGGGACGGGCCGGGGCGCCGGGCCACGTCTCCCTCCCGCTCCTCCGGGCCCTGCCGCGTCTTCACGAGGAGGGCGGGGGCGCTGGCTGTGCTGTGGGGGAGCCAGTGTCGGTCTGTGAGATGGGACGGGCCGCCGCGTGCCCGCCCGTGCGCCTCTGCGCTCACCTCTCCGCTCTAGCACTCTGTTCTTTCTGTTAGGAAGGCACGCTCTTGTGTTGCTGTCAATCCCGGTTGGTGGCTTACTGCCCACCTCGTGCTGACGTGACCCTTACGGCAGGAGCGTGCGGAGCAAGGGCTGTGTTTTTTCACGTTTGGAAAGTGGGGATTGCCACCGACCTAGTTAGTTAACCTGCAGCTCAAGTGATTCTTTTTCTTTGGGGTGGAATGCAAATCAATTTAGAAATTTCTTGTCTCGGTTTAAATTGTCTTTATTTCAATGTGAATCCCCGTGCCGCTGAGTGTCTGAGACTCTGCCTGCTGTCTGTCCGTCTGTGCGCAGGCAATCTGCAGGAGCCCGTCATCCAGCAGGAGCACGGCGCCGAGGAGCTGAGCCGGACGCTCCACCTGGAGGAGGTGGTGCAGGAGTCCGCGAGCGAGTGGCAGGCCCTGGCCAATGTGTTCTGACGCGGCCCGACCCCACCTCGAAGGCCGTTTCTGAAGTTAAATGTGGTGAGGAACGGAGCACTTGGAATTTCCGTTCTGAAACTTCCAGTGTTACAGATGTTACTATGCTAGTTTGTCGTGTATAAAATTATCTCCAGAATCATTGTCTTCAGAGACTGATAGGAAACACCTGGGAACAGTGCACACGCGTCGTTGTTGTTTGTCTACAGATCATTGAACTCAGGTATACACTGGGCAGTTCTGCCTTCTCCTCGGCGGCCAGTGCGTCTGGTTACAAAGACGTTAACTGGATCTTACTATCACTGTAGTGTGACCTCTTTGTATTAGCAAAGACGAAAGTTAACATGGAAAAAGTAAGATAGATTTTTCTTCATGCTTTCTGTTGTAAGAAGCATAGCTTATAAAACAAACATAAAATTGGTGCATGATGTTCAGAAAAATATTAGAACACACAGGGAAGTGTTTTCCATTTTCTTTCTCTGTGCATTTTGAAATTAGAAATTGACTTTCTTAGTCTACCATAAGTTACTAGAATACCTGGAGAGATGGCTGGACCATTCTCTGCATTATGATTCTCGAACCATTAGCTACAAGAATGCAGCATCGGGGCATAAATGGGGCGGGGGGGCACAAATGAGGATGAAAGTGTCCTCGCAGGATGGGGGCGGGGCCGCACCTGCTTTTTTGTAAGTCCACCTTCAGGTCCCTGGGTTAGATGATCGCAGAAAGCACAAGCCATACATCGCAAGCAGGCGAGAGCAGAACTGTGTCCCGGGAGCACAGGAGCCGTGGCCCTGCCCCCCGTCACGAAGCGGCATGTTCGTAGGTTAGAGGTGACGCCCCGCACGAGCCCCGCGCCCCTCTCTCCATGCGTAGGCAGGTGTGTGTTTGTTTCAGGGAACTCCTTACTATCATCAACGGTGCCACATTGAACTCGTCCCAAACCAAATCCCACCCCGAGCCGGGGCAGAGTGTGCGTGGGTCCTACAGCATTCCAAAGACGGAAAGTTCTTTACTTCATGTGAACCTCTCCTTCGGAATTATTTATATGTTCTATATATAAATACATGTGTACATAGACAGGTATATGGGCCTCTGTGTGGCTGAACAGTATATTTTGTAAATAGAAGCACTCGTCCCGATTACAGAGAGAGCGCCTCAGAGTTCTGACCTCCCCACGAGCACTTCAGATCAGTATTGTAGTCGTTGTAGTAATAAATGGGTATCTTTTCCATTGTAACATACAGGTGGGGTGGTTTTGCTTTTGTTTTTTTTCCTGAAAAATAATTGCCTTTATTTTGTCTCACGGCCTCCCTGGTTTCAGAAGAGAGCAGTTTTATTATAAATATTGTATGGACTTTGTATATTAAGAGAGAAGCTCATTTCAGATTCCTGAAGAAAGAGACATTTTCACTGTTATTTTTTCAAAGGGCATCTTTTGATTTGTTGTTGTTGTTGACTTTTTGGCGTATGTACATAAGTAATATTGATGATGATATAAAAACTTTGGTTATGTGAAAATATTTAAGTCAGAAAACTGTTAAATAATATTACTTTTTTTTTCAAACTGCTTTGTGTATTGTATATTTTTTTAAGGAAAAAAAAAGCCTTATTTGACTTATTCTTGTGATACTGGACTTATTATATATCCTGAGGTTTTCCTTGAATGTCAGTGTAGCTGGCTGTAGTCCATATATTCCGAAGAATTGTAATTGTGCCAGAGTTTTAAAGATTCTGCTTTTAATGCACTTTTCTTTTATAATTTTGTATTAAAATATTTTAGAAATGTTGATTAATTTTGGTGAACAGATATCTCCAAAGTTGAAATTATTGGAATTTAAAAAATTGTGTTCTTGCTAGGTTATTTATTTTGGTTGTAGCATTAAATGTCATCTCTCAGGACAAGTCTCTGAAAGGGGTTTATTTAATTCCTAATTGTACAGAAAGCATAGCTCAGTGGACTGTATTGGTGACTGTTGCCTGCTTAGGCCTTACCAGGTGAATCTAAAGCCTACTTTTATTTTCATCAAAGAAAAAGGAAAAAAGATCTGTCAACGATTCATTTTGTGAGTTTTCTCAATTTATTAACTATTGGCAGGCAAACACAAGACATTAATATATTATTTTTATTTCCTTCCTAATTATAAAAGCTGCTTCTTTGCAAAACGTTCCTTGAAAATATAAGGTTTTGTAAAGGCGTAATTTCCCTTGAACCTTTGGTGGGGTACAGGTCGATCTTTGTGTTTTACTGGTTGATAAATGTCTTCTGACGAGATTTCTAGCCTCCTGCATAACCAGGGTTTTGAGAATAGATAACTGTATTTTTAGAAATATCTCATCATAGCATATCTGCTTTGGAATAACAATAAATAAAAAATGAAGTTAGGAAGTGTGATTAATTTTTTTTTCTTTTAAAATATTTATTATATAATAGTTTGGCACACGAATTAATTTCAAGTTCAGATAATTTTATAACAGAGCAGAACTTTAATGGTGTTTTCCTTTGCCTCTGTGAAGTCCAGACATAGAAACTAACCCTGCAAGGTCTATCTGAGGAGCTTTGAACTTAAAAAGTCAGGATAGGGGTCACGGACAGGCACGCCGTCTGTATGAGCTACAAGCGTCAGTCCTGTTCTCAGTCGCCCGCGTGATGGGCCCTAGTGAGCGATACCCTGGGCGTCTGAGTACTGCGAAAGTTCTCGACTGTCTTTAACCCACTTTGGTGGTGAGCTGCCCGTGAAGCCGTCCCGTGAGCTGAGGGAATGAGCTGCCTTTGCACACACACTAAAATCCCGGGAGATCCTGTGCTGTTGAGGTAGCCGGGGTCTGGGACGCGTAGGATCCAGCGCACTGGGGAACGCAGAAGCGCTCCTGTTTTCCCAGAACGGCGACAGATGAACAAAAACGTGACCTGAAATGCCCCTGCCCTGAGCTCTCCTGGGCCTCCACCGATCCTTCACGGGGTGCACGGGGGAGACCCTTCGAGGAGCAGAGGCATCCCTCACAGCGCGAGGCCCTCTGACCACGTGGGCTGATGGACCGGGCCCCTCTGTCCCAGTGAGGGATTCCCGCTGTTCTGTTGAGTTTCTCTTCCGTCCAAGCGCAGCAGTTCACGGGGCATCGCGCCTTTAGCTCCGTGTTCTGGGCTCCCCTGCCCGCTGCTGCTCGTGGAGGAATGTGAATTTGAGCCTCAAGACTATGCCTAGTGTCCTCCGCTCTCGTCTAAACTCTCCTGCAGCATTTATGTGCAAGAAATGCATGTGTCAGGACAGGTACAGGATTTGTTTAAAGTGTAAGTAGATCTCTGTTCTTCCTGCGGATTTTCCTCTTTGCTGGGAAATAGGTGTAACTCATGGAGATACACATTTTAACATTAAGTGATCACTCAGATTTATGGAAGTAACATCGTTTTAAGAAAATATGTAAGATATATAGGACTGCATTCCAGGTATTATTTTTATTAGAGACCGCTCCTGCCTGCTTTTTGCTTATTTTTTTCCCCCAGAGGTTTATTTCAAAGTCAATATTGTGCCCCCCCACCAAAAAAATTAATCCAAGCGTCGACCATTGCTAATCTATCTTTTTCCCAAATCTCCCATATAAAGTGAGGCAGAGATGAAAGTACATACTTGGCATTTTGTAGTCCTCTAGATTTCTTCTCGTTTTGCCACTTAATCTCTATTCATGCAAAGTCGGTGTTTTGGCTTTTTAGAATAGAATTTCAGAAGTGCTTACATTCACATCTGGGGCCTCTCTATCTTTACCTTATTCTAATGAAAATTAGCATTTTAAAACATAGTTGCACCGTAAACTGATTAAAAAGTGTGGGCATGCAGAGTTTTTGTAACGTTTGAAGCCCTGTGTCTCTCCAGTAAGACGTTCTCTTCGCCTCCATAAGGTTTACAAGCCGAGTGTCCTCTTTGTCCCGCTGTCCCAGTGTGAACTGGCCCCCTCATAGACAGGCGCTCCGGTAGTTTCTCAGATGGTTGATGAGTAAAGTATTTAAAGCACTAAAATAAAGATTAAGTGGCAGGAACAATAGGCAGTGATCATAATATAAGATTTTGCTATTTAATCTTTTTTACATGTAATGCTTTACGGCATGAAGACTTTTGTATTAAATCAAGATTTGTAATCCATTTGACAAATTCTGCAGTGACATAGTGATTCGTTCTCCATTCACCACTAAAGAGAACTTTTAAAATCAGTTCTTTTTTATTTACAGAAGAATTCTTTTTTTATCTTAAAAATTGTTTCATGGTCTATTTATACATTGGATGATATTTCTTTACTCCAATTTTGTATTAGAAATGGATAGTTATGCCAAGAGCCACTGTGCTGGCTTGAAGAATAATAAAAATAGTTTTTGCGTTATTTTAAAACTCCTGTATATTTACTTATTTGGGTTTGGGGTGAGTTACAACTGTTTAAAGATGGATGTTTTCTGTAGGTGACATTTACGGCAAGGTTAACCCAACACAACGATGCTGAATTTGTAATAAATTGAGATCCGTGGGGTTTGAAGAGTGTGAGAACGTCTTGTTTTCTATTCTGGAGGGGTAGTTGTCCATTTCCTCTTTCTTGTGAGGTCTTTGAGAGTGACTGGCAATGAAATGGAACTTGATCCCAGGATCAGTGTGTCCGTTCGGGAGACGTGTGGGATATCGGACTTGCCCAGAAATGCCAGTGCGGTCGGTTTACGTTACAGCATCGCATCCTCCTTGGAGACGTATTTCCAGACTTTCAGCGTGTGCAGCTTATGGAGTCATTACCCTGTTGAAGGACAAATGAAGGGTATCTTTTGTCCTTTGTCCACCTTACTCCTTTAGCACAGTGGCAGGGACTCCACACATTTTTGGACGGAACTACCTAAAATGATTTGGGTTTTTCCCTGCACTTTGCTCAGACGGCGTGGTCAGTTGTTTCACTGTGTCTGTTGCTTGTTTGTAGGAAGAATGTTCTCTACTAACTTTTAAAATACGGTGGGTGGGGGAGGGGGTTTCAAACAGAATGATCCCATTCTGGAGAAACTGTTCCTTGCAGAGGATTGCCTCAGCTCTCTACGGTGCTTCTGCAGGTGAGTGTTTCTGGCATGTTTGGCTCCTGGACGATGTAGAGAGGATTCATATATAAACGCAAAGGCGTGAGTTTGCAAGGCATCCTGCGCGCCAGCAAAGCGGAGGGGTGGGGTGACTGGGGACTTCTGGTCACCCCAGCCCTGGCGCTGACGGCTGGCTGTCGTTGGGCCACTCAGTGAACTTCTCCGGGCCCGTCCCCTTGCCTATAAAATGAGTTAAGTCCCTTCCTTCCGCTTTTCGTCTCAAGCCCCTGTACGTGTCTCGTGTCTGCCCTTGATCCGGATCTCTTCTTCCAGGCTGTTTGTACAGGACTCGCGTCAGGAGGCTGAGCATCTTCCTGGGCGCAGCAATGCCTCGTGACTGACCAGTGTGATCACGGCATGTCTCCCTCCGAGGCGAGGTCAGTTTGCTGCCTTCCCTGAGTTCTAATTCCTCCCCGCAACACAACCCCTGTGCATTGGGCATCGCCTGGCCCGCCTGCGGTCACCTGTAGGACTCAGGTCTGGGACTACCCCACTGCGGTGACGCATAATCCCCTCTGTCTCTGACCTGGGAACCCTCTGCCGGCGCCCAGGAAATGGGCTTCTTGGGAGCTGGCGGGTCGGGGAGAAGTGCGCAGGCTTCGCGGTGGCCGGCAAGATGTCGTCCGTTCTCTGGAGGCCTTGCGATGCCCCTGGCTCAGCTTACCGTGCACGTGGGGATTTTGATCAACGGTGTCTGTGCCTATCGCTGGGAGATTTTATGCTGTGCTGTACCTTGAAAGCCTCAAAGTCCCTAAGGACGAAGTGACAAATGGAAAACGTGGGCCACCGCACTCGCCGCTTCACACTCTAGCGACAAACAGCGGTCTCCCTGATCCCGTTATTCCCGATCAATCGCAGAGGCGCCCCTAAGCCTCTGCTTTAGTATCAGAGCAAAGTGGGCAGCGGTTCCCTGGTAACCAACATCTTGATGTGATGTCAGCCAGTTTCTCCGCGGTTCTGGGTACAGTGGACAGCAGCTGGCCGTCTGCGCCGAGACTCTCCACTCTGCACCTTTCCTGATTCTTTCTGAATCATCTTCCTCAAGTTTAATAACCCGAAGTCCTTATCCTTTCCGTGTAACCCTGTATTTTTGAAGCGGCTTCCAGTTGACATAAACGTCACAGGGAGAGCACGCGGAAGGCTTTCTGACCCTCCGCCGGAGACCCCTTTCGGGCGCTGCCCAGTGTGGCCAGTAACGTCTTCAGGCGCACGAACGCCGTCCAGGGTGGAGGCGGTACCCCGCTCTCGCGGCCGTGGCACGCGCTGCTGTGACATTCCTGAAAACCACGGGCGAGTCGTGCAGCAGACGGTCCCCCAGTTTTTCCTCCAGAGTTTCTTCACGGTGCAGCTTTGGTCAGAACATCGCAGACATGACGCTGTGTTCTTGTTGAGTCTTAACCAAGGTGACAGTCGTGTGCGATTGTCCCGTCGGTGGTGCCGATGTCGGCTTTCCTCAATCATTCCCCTCTGGGCAGTAGACGTTTGTGTGGGACCTTGAAGTGTGGCCCACCCTCGGCCGCATGCACCCCCCGCCCCCAGCGCATCCCCCCAGCCCCGGCCTGGTGGTAAGTGCTAGTTGCACTATTTCTACACTTACTGCCTGCGCTCCCGTTCGAGGAAGCTTCCTGTCCCTCGTTCACGGATCCCTGTGTTCATGCTGGTGCGGCCTTGGGGGTTCCTGTCCTACTTCATGGGCTGTGGTGTGTTAGGATCTATCTTGATGCCCCAGTACTCCCAGATTTGACCAGTCGAGGACCCTTCAGGCAGCTCCTGAGCCCTTCTGTCGTGGCCACTTTGTTCCTCGAGCACCATCTCCCAGCGGCTGGAGCAGATCGCGCTCTTGTTGTGTCTCCACCCGGGAACCAGCCGTTTCCCAAGGAGCCCTGGTTCCCCTCCGTGGAGAGCAGCGTCTAGAATCCAAGACCCACGCAGGAGGCCTGTGGCTGCTGCTGGGAGAGGACAGAGTGGGGATGCGCGGGGGAGGGCGCGCTGCCACCTGCTGGTCGCGGCCCCTCCCCGGGCTCCAGCACCACCCAGCACGGTGGGCACCCTCCAGCCCTCCGCGTCCCTGGCGCTCCAGCCCCACCCTGCATCTGCTTTGCTGCACTGCCGCCTGCCCTCCTCGCAGGCTGGCCTGCCCGCCCCTGGCCACCCTTGCCCTCCTGGCTGGGGGAAGGGAAGAGCTGCCTGTTACAACAGCCACATTCACTAATGAGCATTCCGGGGCCCCTGCTTCGTACGCTGCCCTCGCAGTAGCCTGGACGTGCCCCTCTCTCTGCCGTCTGCTTGCCGAGGTACAGAAGCAGTGTCCCTGCGGGGACTAGGGTGCTCTGTGCCCAGCTACGCGGCTGTGGCATTCGTCGTCTTAGCTGCTTCTGCCACGTTCGCGGTGAGGAAGCAGCCACGTAGCTGGCCTCTGGAGGCGGGGAGGGTCCTGAAGGTGCAGGCACCCCGGTGCCTTCTCAGAAAGCAGACTCTGGTCCAGGAGGTGTGGGCAGGGCCCAGGACGGCGGGTGAGCCATTCTCGGGTACACAGCCCCGCCCGCCTCCCTGGTGCACTAGCACCCCTGGTGTCTGTCTTTCCTCGGCAGCCCCGGAGGCCCGTCGCCGACCGCTCTGCGTCCTGTCCCCGTGTCCACGCTCTGCTCTGGATCTGCCCTCGTTGGCTTAGCTCAGAAGCTGGCACTGGGCTGGGGCGGGAGCCCCGGCCAGCCCTGGACATGGTGGAAGGATCCGCCATGTGACGAGTCCTCCTGGGTCTCCACCGTGGATGCGCTCCTGGAGCCGTTAGGATCACGTGGTCCCACAGGGTGGGACGTGGGCTGCGGAGCCTCCCTCTGCCTCCACGTGGTGAGAGTGGACTCGCCGGCCGGTGGAGCTGCTGACCGAGTCCTCGTGTCGCGGAAAGCAGACCAGGCGTTCTCCCACTTCAAGGAAGGCCGTCCATGTGTCACGTTGGCCCCCGATGGCTCACGGACCACGCGTGGCCAGCTCTGCCTCCGTGTCACATTGTTGGGAGCAGCGGTGACTACTTACAGCAGAGAAATCGGGATAGTAAATATGCTGTCGCCTCCCTAGGAACGGGGAGGAGAGGGCCTTCCTGCCCAGTCCCGGGGTTAATTCTAGCATCTTTCCAGATGGGGGCGCGGGAGGTAGTGTTGCTGCCGGAGAAGGAGAAGGGTACGCAGCCACTGTCCGGGAGCCACGCCCCCCACGGCCCCGGGCCCAGGCCCGCACTCCCCACCCGGCTGTCTCCGGAGGCAGGACTCTGGGGAGCAAGTCCGCTCCCCACGGGGCTGCGGGGAGAGGTCCTCAGGACAGGAGATCCCAGGCGTGTGGCACACGAGGAAAGGGCGCACGAGGAGCTGCAAGGAGCCGAGGAGCTGTGCCCCGCCCTGGGACCCGGCCTCCTGCACTTGGAGCCCCTCGCCCCCCGAACGGCCGGGGTCCTGGAAAGGACCCTGACGGCTGTGCTCCTGTCCTTTGGCCGAGAACTGTCCCCGCAGTCCCCGCACTCTCTCCTCACGAACCCAAGTGCAGGGGGAGCCCACCCCAACCTCCAGAGCAGGCATGCCCCGTGGCACTTGGTCTCCTGACGCAGCGTCCTCTCCACGCCCCGCTAGCCCGACCCTGGGTCTGCGCCCTCCGTCAGACGCTCTGTCCTGCGGCCCGTCTGCTCTGCCCGCGGCGTCCACCCTGGGGGGCTCTGGGGGCTCACGCTGTGCCACCAGCTGCACAGCCTTTTGGCCCTGGTGGTGCGACTGAGCCAACCCATCTCCGGGTCTACCCTGAGCAGTGTGGGGGACAGAAAGCATGGTCCTGTGGCTTTCCGTTCTGACAGGGAGTCCCTCCTGCGCCGTCCCTGCCCCTCGGACACCTCTGGACTCTGCCTGGGGCTGGGGTTCCCGGTGCTCTTCCGGGGCCTGGGCAGAGCTTGTGGTAAGCGCTCGGGGAGGACGCGTGGGCCGAGGTTCAGCTCCCGTCTGCTTTCTCTATTTGAACTACGTATCCGAGTGTTGAATTACGAGAGCTGCGGTGTTACTCTAGGATTTACCCTTGGTTTACTATTTAATGAGCTTCCTATACATGCAACATTAGAAGAGACTGGCCAACTAAAGGAATGCTATTTTTAAAATGTGACCCTCGGGGGACCTGGTGGCCCATTGGTGAAGCGTCAGCCTTCAGCTCAGGTCATGATCTCAGGGATCGAGCCCTGCAGGGAGTCTGTTTCTCCCTCTCCCTCTGCACCTCCCCCTGCTTGTGCGTGTGTGCTGTCAAATAAAATAAAATCTTTAAAACAATAAAAATGTGGGGGCACCTGGGTGGCTCAGTTGTTAAGCGTCTGCCTTGGCTCAGGTCGTGATCTCAGGGTCCTGGGATGGAGCCCCACGTCGGGCTCCCTGCTCGGCGGGAAGCCTGCTTCTCCCTCTCCCTGCCCCCTGCTGGTGTTCCCTCTCTCGCTGCATTTCTCTCTCTCAAATAAATAAATAAAATCTTAAAAAAAAAAAAAAGGGCCTCTCTGTGCATGGTTTTCCAGATTCCTTGGTCTGAAGGGTTTGGGGGACAAAGAGGAGGGAAGGGGCGGGTGCCTGGCGAGCGGGGCAGGCTTCCCTGGTGTCGTTGGGGGGAATGCACACAACCCTGGGTCTGGGGACTCCAGACTAGGAGGCTCAAGCCATCCCAGGACCGTCCCCGCGTGGGGGCGGCCCTCCTACGCTCAGGAGTGCCGACAGCCGCTCAGCTGCTGAGACAGAAGGGGACCAGGACTTCAGTTAAAAGCAAGACAAAACAAAGATTTCGGCTTATCTTTTTTGAAACAGAATTGTTGTAACCAAAAACAATGACTGACACACAGAATTTCCCAAATCCTTCATTGTTGTCGATGGCTTTTCCTGGCAAAAAGTAGTTTCCCAGGGTTTCTTCAGCTCACGTGAACAGGTGTGTACTCTGGTTAAGATAATAAAATGTAAATACACCTTAAAAGATTGTTTGAAGATAAACTGAAAATTCTTTTCCCTGTGAGTTAGCAAATCAGTGCCCTAACCATGACCTCTGTTTCACTTTCTCTTGTTAATGCGAAAGGCGTCTGGCGATAAGCACTCTCTGGGACAGCACCAGCCGCAGCCCAGCCTCGGGGGGCACAGCCGGCCCCCGCGCCACCCCCGAGACGTGATCTTTGATCCCTGCTTTGCTGGGGTCACATTCTACAGAACAAAGATGAAAGAAGACACCCATGAAAATATCATTAAAAGTTTATTATTTTATTTCAATATTCAAGAACAGTGTGTACTTTCCACGAGACCCACCGTCCCAGCGCATGCTGTCTGGGTGTAGCCCAGTGGAGATCACTCAGCCAAGAGTCGGCTCAAAGATGGAGTGTGTGTGTGTCACGAAATTTGGAGGTTTTGTTTCTGAAATTTTGTTCCTTGTTCTCCCATAACCCTCTCATCATTGAGGCTATAGATTAATAGGCATTATATTAAACCCACACCGGACATCGGAATTAGGATGGGATTATGTTGATATGTTGACTATTTCTCATCTTCGTTCTAAGGGAGGATGATGCCGGTGTGGGGCTCCTTGGAAGGCCTCTAAGAGATACGCTAAAATCAAAAGGCAGGATCAGTATGATGTTACAAGGGAGCACAGGAAAGGTCAGCTCAAGTTAGAAAAGACATGATTCAGAGGAGCCCTCGTCTCTGCTCATGGGGCCGGCCAGGCCCGGCCCCCACGACGGCCAGCTCAGCGATTTGGGGAGCGTGCCCTCCGAAGCCTATCTACTACGCACGTCCGTGTCTCGGATGCCAGCGGACGGAAGGTTATGTGTCCACGAGGGTTAGGGTCTGCAACGTGCACTGCTGTGAGAAGTGTACCGCCGGTCACCTCCCACAGTGACCAGGGTGACACGGTGAGGCCACCCAGAAAACTCCTCCAGTCCCACTCTGAGACGAGCGTCTCCCTGGACCCTCCTGCTGGGCTCTGGGGGGAAACAGGCTGTTCGTAGAAGCCGCTCTGGCTCCCGCTGTGCCGTCACCTAATTTCCAAGAAGATCCTGTTCCCTGTGGGGGCCGTAGCCCAGCCCAACTTTGCCTCCTTGTCCCCTCTCTGCTGCGCCCGAATTCCACTAACCGGGTGTGGTGGGCAGCCGCTGCCTGCAGGTGCCCCCCCCCCCGCCGCGCCCACCACCCGGACTCTTCACAGCTGCCCGCCTGCACTGCACGTACCGAAAACCCCCTGTGCCGCTCCCGACTGCCTCATCCTGGAGGGAGAGTAAGTAAGTGTGTGTTAGGAGGTGAGCAAGGGGCAGGAAAGAAACCAAAGGAAGCTCGATCAGCAGTCCTCACCGCCCTGCACATGTCCCTGTGTCCACAGCAGTGTCGCCACGGCAGTGCCCGCAAAGCCCGGGGATGCCGAGTCAGCCAAGCGAGGCCAAGGACGGAGGGTGAACTCGGGGGTGCGTCGGGGCCACCGCGTGGAGCGAACTCCGAGGACGCGTTGTCTTCAGACACGAGTAACTGTTTAATATTCTGTGCGCCGACGGCCGGAAACTGCCGGCAGGACGCGGCGTGCCTGCCCTGCCGGGCGCACAGCTCAGCGGCGTTAGGCGGGGGTGTCTGCTGCAGGGACGGAGTGTGTGAACGGTATTAAGATCGTAAGGCGGTTATATTAAGAAGCTGAGGACGGGATTCTGGGACAACGAGGCAGGGCTTCAGCGTCTCGCCATGGGTGATCCAGAGCGACTGTCTCTTCCTCCCTGAGAAAAGGAAACATGCAGTTAGGCGATGGGCACGGCAGCCTCGGCACTGCGCCTGGCGCCGGGACCCCGCGCCCGGGGCGCCTGGTCGCAAACCACCTCGTTCTATTAGATACAACGGCACCAGAGCCGAGGCCCTGGTTCCACAGCTCACGACACGTGTGAGCAAGTGCTGATCTGGTTTTCAGGGACCCTCGGAGAAGCTCCCTGGCCCCCATCCCAGGACCCACGGCCCGCTGCCCCTCGGGGGGCAGAGCACTGGGCGGCCGCGTGAGCAAGCGTTCAACGGCTATTTTGTTTCTAGAGTCCAGGGTCGCCGAGGGAAACCGCCTCACACGACGACAGGGACAGCCTCATCTCTGGGGAGTTGCACCGCGCTGCCCCGGGGACGGTTTCTTTTGTCGTGTGCGCCCGGCTGAGCCCCACCAACACCGGCCAACGGCCCAGAGCCGCTGTCCCCAACCCTTGACCTCAAGGGATCTTCAAAGCCCGAATGGACATGTTTTCTGGACAAACACAATTTGAAATTAAAATCGCTGGAGGGGGGCTAGGGCACGGCGTCGGCTCTGAGCAGGTGACGAGTTCGTGAGTCCGCATGTCCTTCGGGAGGAGTGGGAAATGCACCCTTCCTGTGGCATTCCTGTTCTTGTTCAAGTTGTGGGCTCTTTCTCCTTAGGTTATGAATGTGAAATTCATCTCTCAAAGATTTTCCTGGAGGCCAAGAGCCCCCCGAAAGCAAGATATGTGTGACCTACTATTTACCAGATGGCACATGTGCCCTGAACGGACACCGACCCCCTCTAAGCATAGGTTGGCCACGTTGCCCATGACGTCAGTAACGGAAGCCTAATGCCACGGATGCCTTCCCCACAGCACAGTCAACACACGGGAGGAGAGTTTGGATTTGTCGGGCTTGTACTTTTCTCGAAAGAATCTCTATGTGGTTAAGCAACTCCTTTGCAGGATTTTGGTTTCCTACGTGAGCACGTTTATGGAATCCCAGCCTCTGGAGTATGAGACAAGCCCCTCGGGGAAGCTGCCCTCCTGTCCCTGCACCGGGAGTGGCGCTCTCATCCGCCCGGCTGGCCTCCGACAGGCTGGCCCTTGGCGCTGCCCGCGGGGGAAGCCCCGAGCACGTCTGTGCTATCTCCCTGCGTCCCGAATCCCCGGGGAATGAGCCTGCACGGCTCCCTTTCAAGTGAGACCTAGTCCTGAAGAGGGCCGGAACCCCTGCTCCTGGCACAGAGCACGCCTCTGCCGAAATGGGCCGCATCCCCCCTGTCTGTGCAGGACCAGTCCTGTGAGCCAGCATTTCCACTTCCCAAGGGCTCCTTTTGAGAGCAAAACAATGGTGGGCATTTGGTGTTATTTTCTATGACTGTGCCTACAGTTATCAAGTCTCTACCGTGGTGGAGAGAGAGAGCTGGTCTGGGAGGCGGGAATTCTTAGCATCCCCATTTTCCAGTCAGAGGAGCCAAAGCACAGACCCGTTGAGTAACGTCCCCAGAGCCCCTGAGCCAAAGGCGGAGTGAGGGCTTGAACCCGCCCCTCTGCCATGTGGGTCTCACACTTTCCTCTCCGAATGGGGAGGCGTCTGAATGGGTCGCCTGAGAGAATGGGTCGACGCCAGCACTCGGTCGGGCCCGGACTCAGCACTAGCAGAAGGCCGGCCTGAAGCCGTGTCTGGGGTGGGGAAGGAATGGGACCTGCGGGGAGTCGTGCATTCCGTCCCCCCTTCCGCACCCGTCTGGGAAGCGAGCTCAGCTGTGCATTTGGAAATAAGAAACTCTGATTATATTTCGATGCGGTTCCCTAATGATTGGGAGAAATCCACGGCTTTCCACCCAGTTTCCAACCCACAGGGACGGACAGTCCGGGGTAATGGCACCCCCTTAAATACCAGGAGACCCACCGTCCCCACCCACCTCCTTGGAGCCCTTCTCGCCTCTGCAGGGATTGTTTTCAATTGATTGCAACCTCATGTGCAGACTCATTCAGCCCTTTGACCATGGCTGGCCAGTTCATGAACATGTCACGTAGTAAAATCTTATGAAAGCCATTTTAACTGGAATTTGATAACCTGAAGCTTCCCTTGAACTCTACAGAAGCTTTAAAATTTCTAAACCACTTTGTACGAATGCAAATGCAGGAGAACCTTGAGCCTATTAAAAACAAACGGGCCTCACACGCTTGTTCGTTGCACCCGATGAACGTGCTGGACAGGGGACGGGCTGGCCACCTCGACCTGCGAGCATCTCACTCTGGGCGGGAGCCAGCAGGCACAGACACACAGTCCCTGCCCCATCACCTGGTCCTTCCTTCAGTGGCGTTGGCTGTCACCACGCTGCCTGCATGGGGATCGCTCGCCCAGGAGGGGTACGTCTACGTTTCACAGACGAGAGGGAAACCCTTACCGCCGCACACCTCTGGGCTCCCACCTGGGACGCTCGGGTGCAGGAAGCCTTGGGGGGAGCCCAGAAATGGTCTGGGCATTGTGACGCGTCAGATGTGCGTGCCCGCCCGGCCAGGCTCTGTGCACTCGTGGAAACATCGCTATTTTGAATGTGCTTCTGGGTTTGGACCCAGAGCTCCTCCTACAGGTTCCTCATCCCCACCGTCTCGCTGCGATGGTTCAGAACTGGGCAGACGCATGGTGATGACCCTGGTTACTTGAATGTGGGGGCAGAATTTGATTCCTTACTCAGATTTGCTTTAGCATTTCCACTGAGGAGAGGATCCTGCCTGCATTCGACCAGACGTGAAACGAGTCGGCACATCTGCTGATCACTGTACACAGATTTAAGCCCTTTCCTGGGTAGGACAGACTTCCTCACGGGCAGCGAGCGGCCTCCGCTCACCTCTTTGTGGGCCCAGCACCCACTGAATCGACTCGTTCCACATGCATGCGCTCGCTGAGCCGACCCCGCAGCATCCCGACCACGGGACACACCACACGCATGACCCCTCATGACTATTTGGGTTACAGACCAAATCAGTCCACCATAAATCGTAAGGCCTTGATGTGTCAGTAGGCCACTTAGAAAGCACACTCACCCAGCTTAGAGCCCTATCGAGGGTGACTGGGGAGCCCTGTGCTTGGCTGACCAAGGCCGAGCCTGAACTAGGGGTGACCTGGAGCTTGCAGGAGGCCTGGGTCCTGCCTTCCAGCTGCCCAATGTCTGGGCCCGTACCGCCAAGCCTCGCATAGCAGAGCCTTTTAATGTTAAATCAAGTCGCCTACTGTGACCCCAACGGGTGGTCTGAGGACAGGTGGAGTGAAGGGGACACTCTTGTTCTCATCCGTGACCCAGAACCCCTAGAATGTGCAGTATCCATGGAGACGCACGCCTCCCCCAGAATGTGCCCGCCCGCCTGACGACACAGGTGACGAAGCTTGCCCGTGGGTGAGAATCCACGACGTGCTTGTCTGCGGGGCCCGGACGCCAGCTGATGGACACAGCAGGGCAGGGCGCGCGGCAGTGCCTAGGAACTACGCCCCGGCCCACGTCCCCTCTGACTTGGGCATCTTGTCTTTCTTTGTGACGATGCCAATCCCTCATCCAAGAAGGATAAACGTGAAATCCTTCGTGATTCATTTTCCTCTCGGTGGGGTCCTGCAAGCATCCTGGGGTTTTATGCCTTTTCTGATGCCTTTCCTGCCATAACACACGTAAGTGCTGGCGTCTGTCTTGCTGATTCCGTTTCTTTAGGTCGGAAAGGGAGTTGACTGGGGCACCTCGTTGTTCAGTATCGGCTCTCACCACGTGAAGGAAGGAAGCGGAGGGCCTCGTGCGGGTTCAGAGTAAGTGGAAACAGCTGCTCGGTTGTTATTCTAACGAGAAAGTACGTGGGAATGTGGACTCAGACAACGGTGCTCCCTGGCCGTCCGCCTGTGTGAGCACCTGTTCCCTGTCCAGCCATGAACAGTGCTCCCTCGAGCCTTAAGTCAGCCTGGGGACAGTCCTGGGCTATGTGGAAGGTGGCATGCATCCCCACTGGGGTGGGGGGCACCCTTGTCCCCTTCCAGCCGTGAGCCCTGAGTTGCAGGCTAGTGCTGGGATGTCGGTTCTGCTGCCAAGCCCCTGAAGGGGGGGGGCTTCAGGAAACCCAGCCCCATCTGGCTGGTCTCTGCCAGAGACGCACGGCTGGCCTTTCAGTGTGAACACCTAAGTCATAGGGTATCACGGGACCCAGGTCACAGGGGCTCTCTATGTGGGGAACCCCTTACCTCTCTGACCTGTCTGCTCCAGGCCCTCTGTTTCCCCCAGCCGGGGGCTTTCCCTAGGTGTGTGGCCAGCTCCTTGAGCCCCGGCCAGCGAGGCCTTGTCTTGCTCCCTCCCTAGAACCATAGCAGCCGTCTCTGCCCTGCCTCTTCTTGGTGGCACTCATTCCAACCATGTTCTGTCCCCCACCCTGGGAACACGCTCCTTACAAGCCCCCCCCCCAGCACCTGCCAGTGTAATGCGCATGACTGCAGATGGACAGGGTGCCTGGGCAGCCTCTGGCCCCTGACCGTGGGCACAGCCCACGACCTGGGCTCACAGCCAGCCCCGCGCTGGGGCAGCTGCGGGGGCGCGGACCTGTCACTGTGTTCATCTGAGGCCTCTGCCCACGGGGACAGCGGCTGCTGGTGGGTCGGCCCCGTGCCCGAGGCTCTCGGGTGCCAGGCCTCCGGGCAGCTACGGCCTGCTCACAGCGCCTACCCCAGAGCTGGGGCTGAGCCCTGGAAACTGCTGTAAGCTCCAGGGCCCGCGAGAGGGTCCGGGAACGAAGGGAAGCCAAACAGTCCCTCCCCACCCCCGGAAGTCAATCTCAGGTTTGATTAGAGCCGATAATGGGCCGTCGGAGGCTCTCTGAGGCTTAGCAGCACTGCTGGTCCCTCGGTGTCCCGGCCAAGTCCAGAGGGCCGGGCCCCGCCTGCCATTCTTACTTTGTCTTCTCAAGCCCTGTCCAGGTGCCTGGGCCCTGCCAAGGTCACACACTAACAGTAGCCCCGGGGGCCTGACTCCAGTGTCTGTATCGGGCAACCCGCATGTGGCCCCTGGGATCTCTGCCTGTCTGATCCGTGAGCTCCCCCTTTGGTCACTTGGATCCTGCCCCTTTCCTCGGGGGTCAAAGATCTGCTGCCACTCCCTCCTCCCCAGAGCACAGCAGAGCCTCGCAGGGGACCCCTCACGCCACATGTCCTCATGGTCCCCGAGGGAGCCTGGACCAGCCCCTGCAGCTACGTCCTGCTCCCTGAACCAGCCAGCCTGGCAGGTGAACCCCAGAGGAGCAGCAGTGGAAAGCCTGGAGCCCCCCCTGCCCCCCCAGCGCATCCCTGAAGTCCAGAAGGGTTACGTTACCAGTTTGAAGATTTTGGAAAGCGTGCCCTGGGCGTCATGGGCCCCCTTGAGTCCCTTGTGGGCTGGAGCTCTGCCTCCATAGCCAAATCCTGGCTTCTGCCCCTCGGCTCCCTGCAAGAGACCAGACAGCTCTCAGGGTGGCCCTGCGGGGTGGGAAGGGGCGGCCAGCAGTGCCGAGGGCCGAGCACGAGCTCTGCGCCTCCGTGGTGGCCAGCCGGGGCTGCCGTGCGTTGGGAGATGTGCACCCCATTCTCTCACTGAAAGGTCAGACTCCTGATCCGCTCCTCCGTGCGGCTTTCAAGACAAGAGCGGCAAGGTCGAGCAAAGCCAGGTGAACAGCCTTTGCCCACCTGTCCGCAGGAAGGGAGTGCAGGGGCCGCTCTCCGCCCGGGAGGCACTTCCCTGGGCCGAGGCTGCAGGAGGCCAGGCCCCTGTGCGAGGGTCCCTGCCTGCGTCTCTGTGCAGATCCCTTACGTCTGCTGCCTTCTGCCGGAGCTCTGGAGGGTACAGAGCTTTGCACATAGCAAAATTTTGAGGCCCATACTTCTCTAAAGCAGAAAGACAAGCTTCAGATTCTCTGGCCTGGACAAGGCTCTCCCCGGGATGACCAGGAACCAGCTCCCTTGGCCACAGCCGGGGCGCCCCGAGAGGGGATGTGTGGACCCTCCTGGGGGCCCTGGGGCCTGGGCTGGTCGTGGAAGGAGCAGGTCCAGCCAGCAAGCCGTGTCCCTGCCGCACAGCATGAGGGCACAGCCCCGGGCACCCAGCAGCCTGGATGGAGCACTCGGTCTCTGCTCCCTAGCTGTGTGACCTCGGGCAAATGTCAAAGCCACTCTGAGCCTCAGTTTCCTCTTCTATAAAATGGGGATAAATGGCCCCTCCTTCCGAGGTGGCTGGGAGGGTACTGCAAGTTCACAGACACGCTGCTCTGCAAACAGAGCCTGTAGGCTCCGGACACGCGCTCGCTGTCATGATGGGAGAGGCCAAGCCGGCCTCCCCGCCCTGGATGGAGGAAGAAATTTCCTGCGTGGCACAGAGCAGTGTCAGGGGACTGCTGAAACATAAGGACATCCGCTTCCTATGACCAGTTTATTTCTGAGGATGCTTTACTTTCGAACAGGAACTTCCCCCGTGGACACGAGGCAGCACACGAGGGGGCTTGGGTGGTGCAGACACAGGGAGGTTAGCATTCGCGGCACAGGCTCTCCAGCCTCAGGCGCCGTGTCACGCGGGTGCCAAGCAGGCTGGGGGGGGTCGCAGATGAAGTCGCTGTCTGCCTGTGGGTCTGGTCTGCAGCGGACAGGGTCTGAGAGTTCAGATCCTGCCAGCAGGACATGGGAGACTCTCTGTGGGCTGCTCTTAACAATCTAGGGTACAGAACAGACCCGCTGTCTGGTGCAGGCGCAGACCGCTCTGCCTCGGCCTGCAGTCCTCGCAACGTGCGTGCACGTGCGGCTGGGCTGCCCGGAACGCGGATCCAAGCAGCCCTTCCCTTGATCCTAGAGGTGCTGGAGGTGGCATTAGGGAGGGGGTGCGGCAGGTGGAGGGCGGGCTGCCCTGGGGCCCAGAGGTTTCGTGGGTATGCTCACTGCTAGACATCCCCCAGAGGGACAGGTCATGGCTAAGGTGTGCAGACACGTGGTGTGGCAGAAAACCGCCCCTCGCACTGCAGGGCTAAATCCTCCTGTCTCTGTTGCTTTTCTCCGAAACTAGGAGCTTCTGAGAACAAAACTCAAGCACAGGTTTTTAGATTAAATAATCGGACTTTTCCTCCTTTCACATTCTTGGTCACTTCTATCTTTGGACAACCTGGAATTTAGCAAGAAACATTCGACATGGTTTAGAAGAAGAATGGGCGACTTTCACCAGCTCCGAGCGGGAAGGCCGTCCTGTAGCTCAAGGAGATAGTCAAGCAAATGAAATGCAGAAGAGGAGTTTGCTTTGGAAAAAAAGAGACTGAATAAAGATTAGTAAGCCCCCAAACGGAGACGCGAGGGAAGCAAAGGTCTCTCTGGTTAGCTGCTGGGTGAAGCAGGCTCTAAATGCCCGGAGGGAGGGAGGGAGGGCCTTGGGCTCTGGCCCCGCACATTCCCCGGTGACTCCGCATCACCTAGAAAGTCAGGAGGCAGGCCGAGGGGTTACCAAAATAAGAGTTCATTCTGCGGTGCCATCTTGGTCTCCTGCTGGCCCAGAAAGTCAGAAATTAATTGACTGCGAGGCCCCAGCCCATGTGTTTCCTACACGCTTGGCCTCTTTTTGCAAAATCATTAGCTTCGGAAAAAGCTCAAATACACTTGTATAAAGTGTCCCAGCAAATTCCATATAAGAACATGCTGGGGCAATGCAGGAAGCTTATGGAACCCCTACCCTCTCCGCGGGACTCCCCCTCCCAACCTCCCCCTCACTGTTCTCTCTTCCCTCCTTCCTTTCTCTGTCTTTTAAACTTGATTCATTCATGAGTGTGATGTGTATGAGTCGAGCAGCAAGTGTTTGCACTGCGCACTGGGGAGTCGGGCTGCGTTTCCAGGGCAGATGGGCTCCCTGGCCTGTAGGTTACACAGCGTTGGCAAAGTAAGAACCGTCGCTGGCATTTACAATAAGTAAAATGGATAGTTTTGGCTAGAATACACCGATAGGCATTTTAGGCTGGCTCAGACACCCAGTGGCACTGGTGTCTAGAAAGTGAGCAAGCTGGCCACTGAAAATCTTGACGGGCTCTTTGCTCTTGGTGTTCAAACCCACAGTTCCTCAGAAGACTTTCCTGGTGTCTAAGCTGTGGTTATGGCCCCGCCACCATCAAACCCCAGATCTCGTGGCTTCATTAGGCCGTGGGACTGGGGGCGGCACCACGTTTTCTCAGCCAAGTGGCAGTCTGGGGGCAGAGCAGTTCACTTGGATGGCCCACACACAGGGCCTCCCTGGGTCCGTCCCGCGGGGACCGGTGTCCCACCCCTTGTGCTGGAAGAAGTCAGGAGCTTTCTCAGCACGGAGCCGCTCCTTCCCGGGAGGCTCCCGCTTGGCGCGGAAGCAGGGGCCTGTGCCCCGCTGCGGGGTTGGCGGCGGGGCCCTCAGTTCCCCTCGGGAGGCGGTGGCCCCCGATGGCGTGGGCAACGGGCTTGACGGGGAAGAAGGGGGGCCTTCAGGCAACCTCGCCGAGCAGAGCACGGATGCCAGGCAGCTGTGAGGAGCAGAAGGGACAGGGAGCCACGCGGACACGCGGGTGTCACCTACCCAGCTAAACCTGCTGAGGGACAGTCCTCGCCCCTGTGTGAGAAAGAGAGAGACAATGACATTGTGATCAAGGCAGGGAAAAAAAGTCTTTGAATAAACAAGAAACACAAATCAGGATCGTGCTGAGCGGGTGAACGCTGTTGACACGGGCTGGATCCCGGGCCGGCAGCGGCCGCCGGGGCGGCTCAGGGCGGGTTTGGGACCAGGGTGGCAAGGAGAGCGAGCTGGCAGCCAGCAGCACTGTCTGCTCGGTGAGTTCCTCAGTCTGGGCTACTTGGGACCCACGTGGCATAATTTTGGGGTGAAGTCGGGCAGCTGTGAGGCCCGCCCTCTCTTTGGTACATTTAGGGAATTCGGGGAAGGTCTACAGATGGGGTAACAGTTGCTGACAACGTTCAGAGGTCTTACCTTTCCTTGCGATGGAGGAGGCGTGCGTGGTGTCACCTGCAAAGACACACAGAGGCCGGTGAGTGGGGGTGGGCGCCTCTCTCCCCCTGTGACCCCCGTGGAGCTCACCGTCCTGTTCCTGACCGGCCCCGGTTGGCTGGGAGCCCCGGGGCCAGGGAAGTCACCCACTCCGCCCAGCCTCCCAGTTCCTGTCCTCGTTCACTGAGACTATAGGACCGGAAACTCCCGCGCCAGGCCGAGTTTCCAGAACACTCTGAAAGCGAATGGGAACGTCCACAGCCTCCAGTCCCGCTGGGGCTCCCGGGCACACGGGCCGCACACCCGGAGATAGCCACGCTTTCTCGGGGTTGGACGTAAAGTGTCCCCTGATGCTCAGAGCCTTGGGGGGAGTGTTCTCGGGCCGGGGGCTCCTGACACTCACTTGCCAACACGCAAAAGACCCTCTTAAAATGCCTGCTGCACACAAGTTTAGGATGAGAAGCTTGTGGTTTTGCTTTTGTTTTTCAATCTTTATTTTTGAGAGCACTTTCAGGTTTCTAGAAAGAATGCACAGAAATTAGAGAGTTGCCAGTTGCGCTCTCTTGTCCTGCACACTGTTTCCCTACTTACCACAGCCTTGTGTGCACGGCTCATGGGTTACAACCCAGGAACCAAGGCCGGCGTGCTTCCATTAAGTGACGTTCGCCGCGCACAGTAAGGATCCCTCTCATGGTGCAGGTTTGCACAAATGTGTGACGTCAGATGTCCACCACCTCCGTATCACACAGAGTAGGTCCACTGCCCTAACATCCCCTCTGCTCCCCTGCTCATCTTCCTGACCACAAACCCTGACAACCACTCTTCTTTTCATCTCTTTAACCTTTTTGTCTCCATAGGTTTGCAAAGCCTGTGTTTAGCATCTCATAGTATGTTAGTCGCAAAAAGAGTAAGTTCTTTGCTTGAACACAAAACGCAATAAGTGGCAGATGCACTTTGGACCTTGTGAACAGGTTCAGGCCTGAGCTCCCATGGCCAACTTCACCCTGAGGAGGAGGGAGGCATCGTTGGGGACATACTCATGTCCCCTGTGGATTAGCACTCAGGGTCACCTGGGGATAGACTCAGTCCCCCCTGGATTAGAGCTCAGGGTCACCTGGGGATAGACTCGGTCCCCCGTGGATTAGAGCTCAGGGTCACCTGGGGATAGACTCGGTCCCCCGTGGATTAGAGCTCAGGGTCACCTGGGGATAGACTCGGTCCCCCGTGGATTAGAGCTCAGGGTCACCTGGGGATAGACTCGGTCCCCCGTGGATTAGAGCTCAGGGTCACCTGGGGATAGACTCGGTCCCCCGTGGATTAGAGCTCAGGGTCACCTGGGGATAGACTCGGTCCCCCGTGGATTAGAGCTCAGGGTCACCTGGGGATAGACTCGGTCCCCCGTGGATTAGAGCTCAGGGTCACCTGGGGATAGACTCGGTCCCCCGTGGATTAGAGCTCAGGGTCACCTGGGGATAGACTCGGTCCCCCATGGATTAGAGCTCAGGGTCACCTGGGGATAGACTCGGTCCCCCGTGGATTAGAGCTCAGGGTCACCTGGGGATAGACTCGGTCCCCTGTGGATTAGAGCTCAGGGTCACCTGGGGATAGACTCGGTCCCCTGTGGATTAGAGCTCAGTGTCACCTGGGGATAGGCTCGGTCCCCCGTGGATTAGATCAGTGTCATCTGGGGATAGACTCGGTCCCCTGTGGATTAGAGCTCAGGGTCATCTGGGGATAGACTCGGTCCCCTATGGATTAGAGCTCAGGGTCACCTGGGGATAGACTCAGTCCCCTGTGGATTACAGCTCAGTNGAGCTCAGGGTCATCTGGGGATAGACTCGGTCCCCCGTGGATTAGAGCTCAGGGTCACCTGGGGATAGACTCAGGTCCCCTGTGGATTAGAGCTCAGGGTCACCTGGGGGATAGACTCAGTCCCCCGTGCATTAGAGTCAGTGTCATCTGGGGACAGTCTCAGGTCCCCTGTGGATGAGGCTGTGGNAGCTCAGGGTCACCTGGGGATAGACTCGGTCCCCCGTGGATTAGAGCTCAGGGTCACCTGGGGATAGACTCGGTCTCCCATGGATTAGAGCTCAGTGTCACCTGGGGATAGACTCGGTCCCCCGTGGATTAGAGCTCAGGGTCACCTGGGGATAGACTCGGTCCCCCGTGGATTAGAGCTCAGGGTCACCTGGGGATAGACTCGGTCCCCCGTGGATTAGAGCTCAGTGTCACCTGGGGATAGACTCGGTCCCCCGTGGATTAGATCAGTGTCATCTGGGGATAGACTCGGTCCCCTGTGGATTAGAGCTCAGGGTCACCTGGGGATAGACTCGGTCCCCTGTGGATTAGAGCTCAGGGTCACCTAGACTCGGTCCCCTGTGGATTAGAGCTCAGTGTCACCTGGGGATAGACTCGGTCCCCCATGGATTAGATCAGTGTCATCTGGGGATAGACTCAGTCCCCCGTGGATTAGAGCTCAGGGTCATCTGGGGATAGACTCGGTCCCCCGTGGATTAGAGCTCAGGGTCACCTGGGGATAGACTCGGTCCCCTGTGGATTAGAGCTCAGTGTCACCTGGGGATAGACTCGGCCCCGTGCATTAGAGTCAGTGTCATCTGGGGACAGTCTCAGGTCCCCTGTGGATGAGGCTGTGGCCAGGTGCCTGCTGCCCCTGCAGTCTGGAATCTCCCTGCTGCCTGGCGCTCACAGCGGGATGCGAGCACTTACGATGTTCTTGAAGAAGTGCACTACGGGGTTTTCGTCTTGGGGCCGGCCGTGCTGCGACTTCTGGGGCAGGGAGCCGTAGTGGGTAGTTCTCGCCGCATGATGTCCGTCCTGAAAGAGAGGGCGCAGTGAGCTCAGGTCATGTCGCGCCCTCTGCTCTGGCCTCGCTGGGAAAGCTGCCTCTCTCGTCTCCTGGGGGTGCTTCTGGATTCTTTGGGATCAGACCTTATGCTGGGGCACAGCTGCCATGACCCAGGACACTCGTGGTGCCGGGAGGGGACCAGGCAGCATGTCCACCACGGAGCCAGTGTCAGGGCCCCTGAAGTCACAGCATGGGGGAAGGGAAGAGAATGTAAGGGTGAGTCCCCTGAAGACAGGGGCAGGGTAAGTAAGCCATGCGAGAACACTATCACTTCCCTGAGCTTCTGCTGTGGATAAAGGAGAACACTCAGGAATTAACCCCTCCATGAGCTTTGGAGGGGTGCATCATGTGAACGAGCCTGTTTCTCAAAATCAGGGTCCCAGGTCACAGCACCGGCACCTGCCCAGTTTGGGACAACCTCTTCCAAATCTCGAGCCGAGAGAAGGCTGTGCGGAGCAGGGCCCAGCTCTTCCCAGCTCAGGAAGTGCTGCAGAGATGACAGGGGTGTGGGCGGAGGAGCCAGGCCCAGGGAGCAGCAGCCTCCACGCACCCCCTCCACCGTGGGCTGAGCTCGCCGGCATAGAGCACTCGGGGAGGTGAGCTTGCAGAGCTGACCCGGGGCTTTCCTCCTGCTCGCCCACTGACAACATTCCCAAAGGCCAGAGGAGCTCCTCTAGGGCCGGCCTGGCCTCCGACGACCAGGGCCTTTCCATAGCACGTGCTGAGGCCCGTCAGGCGCTCCCTTCCCTCATCAGCTTAGTCTGTGCTGCGTGAGATGAAGCCCTTCTTCAGGGGACACCTTGCCTCCGAGGAGTCTATAGTGTGCGTCTCCAGAATTTCAGGCCTTTGCTGGGCCTCATCTAACCGGTGACCGCTGTAGCCTGACCAGGCTGTGCACTGCGCCCAGCACTGATAGGGGCACTGTGCCCGGCACCCGCTGGTTAGGGACATGTACGGCTGTCCCCAGATGCCCGCTTCCCTGCCTCAGACCCCCAGGTCTGAAACCCAGCAGTCACCCTTGCCTCCGTGGACACATGTTGCCTTTCTCTGGCACACTGCTTGCCTCGGCTCCCTTCCCCCACAATTGGCGATAAAGCAAAAGTTGGCTGGGCTCCTTCTCTGATCCTTCCCTTTCCAGCCCAGACACGCCTGCAAACCCTGCGGCCCTCTCCCCAGCCTCTGCTCCTGCTGCACTGAACAGACCACCTTTCCTGTGGCTGGAGGGTCGCTGCGAACCCACTCTGCTCGGCGTCCAGGCGTGCCCCACTTCCTGAGTGCTGGTCTTTGCTCTAATGGCGCGGCCAATGTGCTGTGGAAAAGGGCACCTGTGCCCTGCCAGCCTCCCCACGATGCTGGCTCCTGCTTCCCCGGGATGTGCCGCGCCAGCTCTCCCTTCAAGCGCCACGACCTGCCCGCTCCCCGTGCTGAGCTAGGCGGGGCCCCCTGACCGACTTCTCTGCCCTCCCTGCAGCCCCGGCAGGAGCCGGTCCTTTGGACTCCTAGACACCCTCGGGCCTCTTGGCTGGGCCTCTGCCCAGGGCCTCTCCCCTCCCTCACCTGGGTCCAGCCGGTGGCCCTGCCTCTGCGCTGGCTCCCCTTGCCGCCTGCGGTGCCCCTCCGCTGCCCAGTCACTCTGCAAGGGTCTCCTGCGGGGAGCCGGCTCCAGCTCCCCCTGCAGACCTGGCGTGTCGTCGGCCTCCCGCGACACTCATCCCCGAGCACCCCAAGTGTGCAGCGCCCGTGGCCCGCTGGGAGCCCAGCCGCTCAGGACTCCCCCCCAACGCCTGCAGGGGAGGCACAGGGAACCCGGTGGCCATGGGCGCTGAGCCTGGAGAGGTGGGCACAGCAGGGAGAGAGCGGGGGGCGGTGGGTTCTGTTACTGCTGAAGGCCCTGAGCCTTCTTACTCTAAGTCTTGCTCTCTGCTGAGGCTGCAGGGCCCAAACAATCTGCTTCTCCTCCCGCGTCCTTGTCTCTCAGCCAATTTCCAACTGTCTGACCTCACTGGCCAATCACAGTCAAGCCACACGCCAACCTTGTACCTTCTTCTGCAATGAAAGACTGAGCGTAAAATTAAGAATTAAAAAGCAAAACAGCTGAGCCAGGAAATGACTGAAATTACTTACTTTAAGACAAATATCTTAAAGGTGTCTGATAGGTCAGCCAGGTAGTGATTTCTGGGATTCCATCCTCCTGGTCTGAAATAATGGAATCAGCTTGCAATTCAGTGCCCTGGCTTTTCCCTTGCTGTTTAGACACCATTCTTCTGCCGGCTCTGTACTGGATATCTAGCCAAGGGCAGCAGGCACTGTAACCCTCACATCCTGTCACTAAGCTAGAAAAATGTCTCAAGCTTTACATAGAGGTTTTTACAGGAGTGAATGCTCGGTCGTATTATGCAGATCTCATCTCATATCATCAACCTTATTTACGTTGTGCGATAGGTAATGGGGTGTTGCATAGGTCGTAATGTTTCTCATGCGAATTATGCACACCTGCTTTCAATGCCTATAAGACAAATTATGTATTTTGTGATTTTTATAACGAATATATCAGCCGCCAATCTTTTGAGGGAAAAGTAATTTAAAGGAGCGCGTGAAGTATGTGAACTGCACTTGGGCTCTGGGAGCTATGGCGTCAGGGTCAGAGCCCTTCACGGACGAGGGGGGTTGGTGGATTTACAGCCGTCAGCACAGAACTTGGCCGGCAGGGTTGTTAACTGTGTTGGATGAACACACAGACCGCGCCGATCACTTCTCCTGCAGGGCCTCACACGGCACCGATCGGGAGTGAGCAGGGCTCCTGGTGGAAGCACACCCTTCTTGTGTCACACGTGCAGCGGAAACCCACTGGCTACGCACTGGACCTGGACTCTTGGTTGTAAACTGTCTGCTGCACAGATGAGGCAGTCACATGATTACAACTGTATTGTTGTATTTTTTTTTTTAAGATTCTATTTATTTATTTGACAGAGAGAGAGACAGCCAGTGAGAGAGGGAACACAAGCGGGGGGGGGGTGGGAGAGGAAG
>NC_048231.1:104121137-104133236 GCF_002007445.2 Ailuropoda melanoleuca
TTATATTTCACAGTTTATGGGATGTGGGTACTCAACCTTCCCTTGTACCGCACTGTGAGTAAGGGGATCTGTCTGCTGGGACAGGAGAGACGGGGAGGACACTGTGTCTGGAGGACGCTGGGGCAGGAGGAAAGAGCAGCAGATCCCGGGGCACGAGGGTGACCCGTCAGCCCTGCAGACCAGCTGGGGCCAGGTGGGCGGAGGGGTGCGGGCCAGTCACCTGTGGAGTTTCCTCCCTTAGTCCTTCTTTGGTCCTCAGCCTCTGCCCCGTGACTACTTGTGACAGATGCAGTCCCCTGCCGGGGCGCCCACTGAACGGGGGCTCCCCAACAGAAGAAGGATTCTTCTCACTTTGTTAGTTTTGTTTTGTTTTTTGTTTTTGTTTTTGTAGGCTCCACACCCAGCGTGGAGCCCAACCTGGGCTCGATCCCACGGCCCTGAAATCAAGACCTGAGCCGAGATCAAGAGTCAGACGCTTAATTGGCTAAGCCACCCAGGCGCCCCGATGCTTAGTTAGTTTTTAGGCATACAGTTAATAATCCTCTGAGCAAACACTTTTGTGTTCACTAAGGTTGGAAAAAAGAGGCAAAGCAGTTAACATTTTACCGTTATTTGTCAAGATGGGTGTGTCCTTGCCTGTGTCTACCCCATTCCTGGCAGCTCATTTTCTCCGAAGGAGGTTAAGAGGCTAAGGGGCCGTTCTCGGGTCTGCTGGGACGAACTGGGAGGAGGGGCAGGGCAGCAGCTCCCTGTGGGGCCCACAGCAGTCAGAGCGGGGGAGGCAGGGGCACTGGAACTCCCCCTTCCCCGTAGACACCCGAGGCCAGGCCGTCTCAACAGTGTCTCCAAAATACGTGCAGCTGAACATTTTGCACAAGCAGGATTGGAAAAAAATAATAGACTCATTTCTTAGTGAAAGCTTTTGGACTAATAAGAAAAACAACACAAGCTCATTATATAAAGAAGTCAACATTTGAAAGTTTTCTACCACTGAAGAATGGCCCTTGTCTCTCAGTGTGGTGAACAGTGCTCAGACCTGGCTGTACGCGTACACAAACGGAGAGATGGGCAGGTCCCTTGACATGTGACCTCAGTTTGCACAATATCGTGTGGCACTATTGTGTTACTCCTTTTTTTTGGCATCATCATTAATAAAACAACTACTTGATGGCAAATAACATTATTCTGAGAAGTCTTAAAAGCCATGGGAGGGAAGCCATGGCACAAAGGGCAACCGTTTCATTAATTTTTAGGGTAAATTGCTTTTTCCATTAACCTATGTCATTGCGTCGCTTTTGAAAAATAATGATCACTTTTCCTCCGCTTGAGATAATGCCCATCACCAGCAGGGGGAGCCCGTGCACCGGCTTCCAGGCCAGGTCCGCGCTCCCCGTCCAGACCTCAGGAAGGGATTTGTAACCGTCCTCCAATTTGCCAGAGCTGGGAGTTCTTAAACTTGCAAGTAATAAGAGATTCGTTTTCACCTGACACATCTGAAGATCAATGGTCATCAGATTGGGTAGAGATTCATTCCTTTGAATACAGTGGCTGTTTTATGAAAATAGGGAGAACTTTGCAACACATTTGCATTTGGATTTGATTAGAGACAAATCGATGGACTTGTTCCCTCTCAGAAGAAAATTCTGTATCTTGAAAAAATTAACATTCACTATGCCTGCGGTTTTGTGGTTATTAAAAAAAAGTTCCAGCTCCTACTTTATTTCTTATCTTCCCAGAATCAACCATCAGAATGTCACTGAATGAAATCATAGTGAATCCCTGGCTCTTGGAAGGGTCCCCCACCCGGCCCCCTGTGCTCACCACTCACAGGTGCCGGGCCCTGAGGTGGCCCGTGTGCTCCCCGTTGCACGAGCCACAGCCCAGCGAGACTCGGGGTCCCTCCCCTCCCACGGCCCCGGCCTCAGTGTGCTTGGTTTCCCTTCTGACGGACGGTACTGCGTGAGCACAGCGGAGGAGTGGAGAGAGTAGTAATCGGTCACTACACACACAGCACGAACGGAGGCAGCTAGAGGACTGGCCACATGCAGACCAAGAGCTGAGAGCACTTACAGAACAGACTAGAAGCTGTGTGAGGACCAACCCTTTCTGGTGTTTTAAAACCCTAACTGCATCTTGACCCCTGTCCCTAATGGCTAAGAGTCCTTACGGTGGTGTGATGACTTGGGATCTGTTACAACATTAGAACGTCCTTTAAATAACCTGACGTGTGCTCTGGGCTCCTTCAGACCACACACAGTAACACAAAGTACCTTGTGTTCCTCCGCCTTTCCTCTACGGCGCGCTAGTTTGGGGGAAACTGGTCCTTTCCACCCAATGCGCGTGCTGACATGGGCTCCATCTTCTCTACGGGATGGAGGAGAGGAGTCCGGGGTGTAGCTGCTGTGTGAGAACCCTGCCCTTTCTTAAGCTCGAAGTTGAGACTCACCAGGGAGGCCACCAAGGAAGGTGCTCCTCGCGCCAGGGGGTGCTCCCGCGAGCCCTCCTGCGTGCTCCCGCTTTGGCCCCTCAGCCCAGGCGCGGGTCCCCAGCGAGCATCTGCTCCTGTGACCGGAACTCTGGGACCGCTGGAGGCCCCACAGTGCCCGCCTCGGTCTGGGCTGTGGCCCCCGATGCCCCAGGACTTGCCTGGCGCCCCATCTCAGGCAGCTCCGCACACGGGTGCCCCGTGCTCAACACAGCGATGGTTTTTGCACTGGCGCTGTCCTGTGGAGCTAAGCCACCCAGGTTCTAGGAATTTCTCCCTGTGTCCCCAGAGGATTCCATTTAAAAAGGGAATAAGGAGGGGCGCCTGGGTGGTGCAGTCGTTAAGCGTCTGCCTTCGGCTCAGGGCGTGATCCTGGTGCTCTGGGATCGAGCCCCACACCAGGCTCCTCTGCTATGAGCCTGCTTCTTCCTCTCCCACTCTCCCTGCTTGTGTTCCCTCTCTCGCTGGCTGTCTCTCTGTCAAAAAAATAAAATTTAAAAAAAAAATAATAAAAAGGGAATAAAGAAAGAGAATCTACTCGCTTTTAAAATATGGGGTGTGTGATTCCCGCGCTCGNTAAAAAAAAAAATAATAAAAAGGGAATAAAGAAAGAGAATCTACTCGCTTTTAAAATATGGGGTGTGTGATTCCCGCGCTCGCCCTCATCGTTGGTAGAGTGAGAAATGTCGCTCGGCATTGCTCTGAGCAACCCCTTCGTTTAGCAGGTGTGACAACCCACACTCGAGGGCTGGGCAGTGTGCTCGCTGGGTCTCCTGGCTCTGGGTCCAGGACTGGTGCTACAGGCCACCAGCCACGCCAGATGCTTGTGGGTTCCGTGTGGGACAGAGGCCGATTTCCAAACCTAACCCTTGGCGGCACGTGGAGAAATCACGGGCTAGCCGTACGGCAGGAGAAGGTGAGAAGGAGGAATGACTTTAAATAGCGTAGGTTTATTTTATTTTTAAAAGTCTCGTAGACTTACCTTATGTCAACTTGTGAGGGTAGGATGAGCTAGAAATAAAACTGTTCCTGTCTATAAGGAAGAGCTAGCGTCTGTTGACGGAGTCCGCTCGAGGCGTGTGTTAATGCCCAGAGGGCTGGGGATGGCGTAGCTGCTGCTCTTCCCTAGAGACCTAGCTCCTACTCGTTTTGGTAAACACGGCTAGTTAGGCACAGTGAACGCAAGAGCAGTTAAAGAGGCGAGACTTTCCAGTTTGGCGATAGTTTTGGGGGATGCAGTTCTGTGTAATTATAGCGGGGGCCAGTCCGCTCGCCCTGTGCCCGCAGAAGCCCAGCCCCGCACAAGCAGACCGCTTGGGCTGCATCGTTCTGTTCTGTTCGCGGGACGGGACCAGCCGACCCAGAGCCGGGCACCAGACACACAGACACGCAGAACGGGCACGCTGCCACGGGACCCTCGCCGTTCGTAGAGGGTTTCACCGGGGGGCTGGAGAGCGACCGTGCCAAGCATCTGCATTATGCTTTTTTGTCCCAGAGAAATCTTTGATTTGGGGGCACTCTCGGGAGCCTCCGATCCTGGGAGGCACGCGGTTTATCTACGTAAGCTGTTTGGAGCATGACTTGGGGTCACGAAAACATCGCCCTCCTGTGAAAGCGGCAGGAAGCCCCAAACTGCTCCTGTGGGGGGTGTTCTTTCTGTTTACGAACCACGGACACAGTTCACTACGAAACCCAGATCCCTTTCATGCCCTCCTCTCCTGCCTCACGCTCCTTCCACGGCTGGTAAGGACCCCTCATGTCCACAGCAATCTTGTTTCAGCGGCTTATCCTCCTTGAGGAATTCCCGAAAGAGTCCGTGGCAGGAACAGGTCCCTTCTTTCCATCCAAGACTCTTCCTTACACCTTGCTGCCCATCCCCATTTTCCACCATGAAACCGCCCCATCTGCCCCAGGTGCTGAGCTAGGAGCCCCTGGGTAAGTATTAGCAAACCCAGCAAGTGCACCAAGGGTCACACGTTTGGGGATAAAATGACAGGTCTGACAGTGAGGTGTCTGAGCTGTGACCTTGGTCCCTTTCTGAGTAGGTCCAGGTGTGTCGGAGAGAGAGCTGGGGGGGAGTGGTGCTCCCATCCGTACCCCCAGGCCCCGTGAGTCCCGCGTCCCCAGAAACCACGGGTGGCCAGACGAGGCTCTCCGCTGCCTTGGGCCACGCTCCTGCTTCTGCTCCTGTCTGTGTTTCAGAGGAAGCCGTGGCACTGGTTTGTACCTCAGGAGAGAGCATGAGTGTTCGTGGGCAAAGTCAGGGCATTCTAGATTTCGTGAACGGGGGGAGAATTCTTCTCTGTCTGAATGATACGTGCAGTTTGCCCTGTGCTTTTGTCATTTGCAAGTTTAAGACTATGTTTGTTCCAGAATTGTTGACTCGAGTGAGTTTAATTAAAGCCGTGAGCTGCCTTCTTTAGAGAAAGCCATGCAGGGTCAACAGCAGGCTTTTCTCTATTTCTGGAGGAATTTAGAGGCAGACCTTTGATTTAGAGGGAAATTTTAGGTTACCTGGTGCCTGTCCTGACTGCAGATTTCTTCTCAGATCCTGGATAGGGAGACCGTGGACGGGGCATGCAGTCTGCGGGCACGGTGGCTTGTGGGTGTGCTGTTGTTCCCGGTGGTCAGCTCGGGAGGGACCGTCGCTTTGTCCCGTGATCAGAGGGACTGGGGCCAAGGTCCAGGGCCGTGCCGTTAGCAGATGGTGAAGCTGAGGGCAGGGGCGAAGGCTGCTGTCTGCAGGGCAGTGGGGGGAGCACTGGGGCTCTGACTTTCTCTAGGAAATGGGGAGCCAAGCCACCCCCTCCTGCCGCAGGGATGGCTCTGCCCACCTCCATCAGTTGCCATGTCAGTGGCCATGCAGGGGTCAGAATGACAAGAGGCTGTCCCCTGGCAGAGAAAGACACAGCAAGCCCCGTGTCACAGCCAGATGCCCGGGCTCCAGCTCTGTGGTCCTGGGAGGTGAGCGCAGTGGAGGGGAGGGCAACGGAGGGGGACGGGGGCACTTGTCCGGGCTGGAAGTGGCTCTCACTTGGCTGCGAAAGCCGTAAGCATGGTGGTGTGTTTCCAGCCGCCAGTCCTCCCATCTCTCGGTCTTGCATCGCCAACCTGGCGCGCACCCAGCTCTTAACGGGCCCTTCTGCCGAGGCGTCCCGTGGTGATCTGAGTGCCGCCAACGTGCCCGGCGCTCGGCAGAAACAGCGGCATCTCTGCCCCTCAGCTCCTCAGGAAACCAGCAGAACTCCCGAGAAAGGAACTGAGGGTCTTCCCCGCAGGGAAGGTCTGCTCCCCCAGAGTCAGGGTGGCTGGTGCCTGTGTCGACAGCAGAGCTGGAGTCCGGCTCTTCTCGAATTCAGCCTTCCTGATGCTTCCTTGCTGTCTCCAGAGTGGCGGGAAGCAGGATTGGACATCAGCCCACAGCACTCTGGTCTGTCTCCACTGTTCCAGGCACCCCATTTCCAAAGACCTCAATGAGTCTAACGTGCACAGACGGCTCTTTCAGCACAAATGTCAAGCGAGCGTCACGAGAGCTGTAAACCCAAACGACCCCAGATGTCTTGGCTTGGAATCCAGTGGTCTCTGCACAGAATGTGGGCAAGTAGGTTCAGGGGTGTGGGGTCTGGAACATTCTCTTTGGAAGGAAAAGGCAAGTTGCAATGTGTTTTCCAGCAAGTGAGGGCCATGGGCCCCCAGTTCAACTGTGGTGGGAAGCAGCCCTCCGGGGCAGAGCAGACACCGGCCCCCAGGGGAAAGGCTGGGCCCCAGGACAGCCAGGTGGCCTCCCGTCCCCGCTGGCACACTCCCCAAGGAGCTTGGTCTGCTCTGGGTCTCCACGGCTGAACCAACGGCATCCAGCAAACATGTAGCCGCCAGACTCATCCAGCTCTGCGCACAGCCGAAGCTCGGCACGCACGAAGCAATCCGATTCAGGACACAAGGGGGTGAGGGGCGTCTCTGGAGGCCGGGACTCGGGGCTTCTGTCTCTCCTGCGCAGAGCAAGCTCTCACGGGCCGAGCGCACAGAAAGGCATCCCCGTTGCCGCTGGGCTGGCAGCCCTTACGGATGTCCCCTCCTCACCGGCACCACGGTCTTCAGAGAAATACTTCCAGACCTTCATCCGACACTGACTTTATGGTCGAGAAGCGCAGTTCTGAGAGCAGAAACGCAGTGACCCCGAGGCCGGAGCTGGTGAGAGACGGAGGGGAGCCCGCCGCTCCCAGGGCTCCTGGGGGTCCTTCCAGAGTAGCTCAGGTGTCGCGTGGCCGAGAGGCAGGGTGCAACAGACCCATGGGTGCCCAGTGCCGGGGCAGCACATACGCCTGTCGTATTTCTCTCCGCTGGCACAGGCCCCCACGGTGCGGGCAGCACGAATGGCTACTGTCGCTGATGTTGGTGCTTTTCAGGTGAGGAAAGGGAGCCCAGTGGTCGAAGCAAAGCCTGTGTTTCTGATTCTTACTCGGCACTTGTCCACAGCACGAGGTGTCTTCAGCTCCTTAAACTCTGGTGTGCGTGGTGGCTACCCAGGCCCTCTCCAGCCAGGGAGGCCCATGTAAAGTGGCCTGTGGCCTCCAAGGGACTGGGAGCTGGGGGCCAGTCAAGGGTGGATGCTGTCCCGTTGAGGCTCCTCACTTGCCCCCAGGACTCAGGTGGAGGCCACGGTGGAGGGTTGGCTGCGGGAGCAGGTGGCCTGCATGAGGCTTGGCACACCCACGGCACCCGTGCAGAGTGCTGAGATGAGGACGTCGTGCAGGGAGAGGTGTCCGGCTGGGCAGGGTGGGACATGCAAGTAAAAGGGGTATTTTCCTAGGGGACTGCCCTCCCCCACTCTGCTCCCTGCCTCTCCCTTGGAATTCTCTCTTCTCCAATTTACGTTTGGGTTCCCAGATATAACGCCACCTGTGTGCGTGGCCTCCCACCTCCCCCCTGCAGTGGTCACGTTCCGTCCCTGGAAAGGTTGAACTCCGGTAGTTTGAGGACCTGTGTTGGATCTCGTGGAATCAAAGCATTCCTGGTGGGGAGCTGGCTCGTGAAAGCCCCTGACAGCAGCAGAACCCATCTGTCCTTTGATGGTCACCCTGATGTCACGGTGGCTGGCTCCTTCCTAGCCTTCCTGGTGGCTTTGCAGAGAGAGAGGCAGAGAGACTCACAAGGACACAGAGAGAGGGAGGACTGTTCTGGAAGGTCAGGGCGCAGTACGTCTGCTCAGCATTGCTCACCAACAGCGTGGAGTTTCCGCACGACAGGAGAGGGAAGGTGGTTTCGACTCCGAGTGCTGAGTCAGCGGGGCACTCGCGGCTCTACCCGAAGGCTTTTATTCCCTCTGTAAGCCTGTTGCACGTGCCCTTTGCCATGGGCTCTCAGACAGGTGCCCTCCAAAACCATTCAGCAGAGCCGGCCCTGCAGCCTCTCCCGCGGCCGGAGCTATTAGAGCTCCACCCCGGGACACGGACCCTCTCCTTGAAGTAACAACGGACCCCAAAGTGCAGGAGGAGACATTCCAGCTCGTCAGAAGCTCTTGCTCCAAGAGGAGAGAAGACCCCGGGTTTACTGTCTCCGTCAGTTCGAGAACAGCGTGGCGGTGCCGCTCCCTGACGAAGGGAGGTTCCGGGGCTCCCAGACCCGGCCCGCCTGCCCTCTGTGCGCCCGACACGGAGCCGCCTCTTGAAAAGCATTTCGCACGGGGTGGCGGGGGGCTGTCACGTGGATCACTGAGGCCCCGGGGCGTGGACCAGGCCTCGGAGAGTCCGCACTGTCAGTAACGACTTTGGGGAGCCCACTGGCGCGGTCTGTGTGGCGACTGGCCTCTGGTTTCGACTCGGGCTCTGTCCTTGACCCATCACTTAGCAGACACGTGAACACCGCACACTCACACACAGCTACCCGGTACCGCAAGTCCCCGTCGAGGTGGCAGCTGATTCTCCGTGCCCTGCAGCCCGTGGAACGGCCGAGGCCCCGCTGGCCCCGGGGGCTCATCCACCGCCCCGACCCCACAGCTGGCCCTTTGCAGGTCATCTGTGCAAGATCCTGCCTGGGCGTTCCGAGGCCTCTTGAGCTAGAGTTTCCAGTCTTTCACCTTGTCCCTTGCTGCTTCCCCTGGGAAGCTGCCCCCCTCACTTTGCAAACGTGACTCTCCCACACACTTCAGGCCCCTGCCGACAGGAGAGGCCCGGCGGGGTTGGCGCACATCTTACCTGGTACATGGCGCACAGCCCGGGCGGGCTGTGGGCATGAGAGGGCACAGGGCTCCGTCTCTGCTTGAGCCAACGCACCTGCCGGGGGACACAGAGTGGCCGTTGAGTCCATGCGCATCACTGGCACATCCCCCACGTCCTCCAGCAAACGCCCCCTCCTGACCGGGCTTGGCAAACCCCTGCGCGGTGAGGAGGGCAAGGGGGGATGGAGGTCAGAGGGTAAGTGCGGGAGGAGGATGGATGGTGACCACCGAGGGGAGAGGAAGGAGGAGATGGCAGTGGGAGCCCCCAGTTCTCCAGGGGAGGAGGTCAGGAAAAAAGATCAAGAAGAAAGAATTAGGGGAAAGTTCTGGAGCCCTGAGCCCAATTATGTGACCACATTTCCTCAACATGGTAGCAGGCACCAGACCTGTAAGATTTTGGGCAGAGTAAGTTAGAGGAAGCCCCTTCCAGCCCGATGCGATGTGCTCGAGGGCTTTTCAAGTCTGCCTGGGTAGAGAACGTTCATAGCTTCACTGGCACAGGTTTCTTTTGCAGCAGGTGTCGGAGCTCCTGTATGGGATCTGCAGGAGAAGCTGCATTCACTCTGCGGGGTCCCTGTGCTCCCTCTGTCGGGCCTTCCCAGCTTCCTCAGGAGTACCAGGAATCAGTTGTATGGCCAAAGTCACGCTAGGCGGCCACTCGGGTTACAGGGTCTCACATTCTTCCTGGTGCTGGCGAGATTCAGAAGCTCTAACAGTAACTTAATATTCCTGGACGTGAGCTGGGCATTAACCCTCCTCTGAGCGTTCTTGCTATGAATCTTCCTAAGTCGTGTCTCCCCCTAATGTTGTGTCTTCCCGATTCTATTCGGGAGGACGGGACTGTGTGTCACCCAATTTGAGGGCTGTGGCTGAGGGAGCATTACTGCGGGACCACGGTAAACGGGCGGCAGAAATTTCCTTTTGTTTGCAGCAGAATGGTGGGCTCATTAGAGAGAGAGAGAGAGAGGGCGAGGGAGAGAGAGAGAGGGCGAGGGAGAGAGAGGGAGCGAGGGAGAGAGAGAGGGAGCGAGGGAGAGAGAGAGGGAGCGAGGAGAGGGCGGCTACCTTACAGTGCTCAAGACTTAAAATCAACATAGAGATTTCAAGAGATGTCTCAAGTGGGCTGCAGATTACGTGGATTTTTAAAAATCGGGTTACTGGTGGGTTATGTGTGGAATGGGCTGTGGTTATGACACAGGAGAACGTTAGAGTGTTCTAGAAGTATTATTGCAAAGTGAACACACAGGGTTTCCGAGGCAGACCTGGGGGAGTCTGTGCTTAGCTGGACATCCCACCCTTGATTCTCCCCACATGCGTGCGGTGACTTTAATCCAAGACGCGGACTTCCACAGAGTAAGGCAGCTGAGTGTGTATGTGAGCGTCTCTGGGATGAGCCTGCGGTAGCTTCTGCTGTGACAAGATCTGCTTGTCCCCACAGGGGTGATGCCCGCCAATGGTGGCAGACAGGACGCAGACGCACACGTCCGTGTTATACCCTTGCCCAAACAGCAAAGAAGAATTTTCTAATTTATGTTTCCCCCCTTGAAAACAATGCCCCTTCTTACCGAAGGGGACCAGCTCCTTGAGCTGTTTCCAACTCACTCTGAGGCCCCATGTCAAGCTACCCCCCACCCGGGCCTGGCTCGGGGCTCCGTGGGCTGGTGGCCACGCAGCTCGGGGAGGGGCAGCAGGGTGGCTGAGAACGCAGGCCGCTTGCCCCAGCACGGGAAGGAGGGGGAAGATGGCCTTTTTCTCCATGGACGATGGCAGGGGGACGAGGCGCCCCAGTGACCTTGTTTGCCTGACCTCCCGTACAGGTGCGGGAAGGGGTGGCGCGGTCACTGGGCACACACCATGGGGGCTGGTGGGGACGGAGGCGAGAAGTGCCCCTCAGAGGAGCCCTTGTTCATCAGGCTTTCTCAGAAGACTTCCTGTTTCTGTAACTCTCCCCACCTTTATACTATTTCCTCTGAAGCAGGACGGCTTCCGGGCAGCTAAGAGTGAAGTGGGACAGACCTATGGAGAGACTCTGACCATTTCTATGGGTCCTATGCTTCCTAAGGCTAACGGGAGTCTGGGGAGGGGTTTCTTCCCTCCTGGGATATGTTCCCTCTGACGTCAGGCCCATCACTCCATCAACCGTCAGCCATGCCTGTCACCAAATATCTGATCCTTCGACCAAAGGAAAACCAGTGACATGCATCCTTGTACGTGCTGTGAATGGATGTAGTGGGAGGTGAGTGAGGACAAGCTAGTCAGGTGAATGCATACAGAATAATCGTGTGTTTGCTTTTATTTCTAGTTCATCCAAGACCCAACCTTATCCATGACCCTCGCCCTCCCCAGCATCCTTGGGAAGAGCCGGCACACCGCCCCGTCCAGATTCCCTGGGGTTTCTGGGACACCCTGGGACGCGGCCTCAGCAGGGCGCACAGGCGGGGTGGGTCTCCCACGTGCCCAGCCACCCGGGAAACACTGCCGAGTGGACTGTGTCCCCCCCCACACCCCCACAGAAAGGGACAGCAGGTCCACTCCGTGCCCACGCTTCCCCCCAGTGCGGGACAGCGCTCTGACAGACACTGAACACGTTGAGCAGAGCAAGAACAGCCACGACAGACCAGGACACCGAGCTGTCGACGGACAGAAAAAACAAAACATCTTTGTGCAAAAGCGCAAGAGTGAGAGACTGACCTCCGGGGCGGGCGCTCGGCCCTCACACCCACCTGCTGGCTGTCATGTCTGGAGCCCGCGAGAAGACCTGTATTACACGCACTCTTGAGGGGGGACCCCAAAGAAGACAACTTGAAAAACTCACATGCAGTTAGTCCACTGCCCTTGGTCTGTTACTAAGCTAAATGAGTGCACAAAAAGGAAGAACTATCTATGAAGCAAAGCTCGTCACGGAATCACACAGGCATACGCACTCTCACCGGGAGGCAATCACCAGTAGACACAGCATAAGGCGCGGACGTGTGGCTCACACAGACGCGGCAGGACCGCCCGGGTGCAGGGCCGCCGCCCCTAACGCAGATCTCACCCACTGCAGCCACCGGACCCTGGACACTGAGGGTCCGGGGACAACGGGAGTCCACAGTAAACTGCCCGCAGCAGAGCCGGGAACCGCTGATCCAGAACGGATCAGAGTAATAACACTTTATAAAGAAATTCCTGGGGGAAACCTCAAAAATATTGTTCGAAATACACTTGCCACAGTGTTCTCTAGAAAGAGCTGTGGCCACATCTCTTGGCGAACACGCACCAGACGGCCAGATCACGGCCACACGGCCTCGCAGGAGATTCACCCTGCTTTCGTGTGCGTGGCTGTGGGAGCGGAAACGCTCTGCTGAGAGGGTGCATGCAGGTCCCCAGGCCCCAGACTCAGGGGGCGGGGAGGGGG
>NC_048231.1:104133350-104138809 GCF_002007445.2 Ailuropoda melanoleuca
CCGCACGGCCGGGGGGGCGGGGGCCCTTCACACGCTTCCTACCGCGTCCCTCCTACTGCCTCTGAACACTACACTTCCCACAAGATTACAGAATATAGCTACGAAATTGGGATATTATGGTAACAATGAAGAATTAAGTGATGGTAGAACTAAAATGTGTTAAATGAAGTTAAAATGCAGGGGGGGAAAAAACCGGGAAACAGACTGCGGTGATGAATTTACAAGATTGCTACACCCCGTAGCGGTAAATGACAAATGGTTTTCACCCCGTACAATCAGAATTAGAGGCACGGAAATAGCACCGAGCGCTGACTGATGGGATGCGGGAAGAGCAGGTTACTCGCGGAGCTCGGCTGTGAAGTCAGGACAGGTACAATCATCAGTGCGAAGCGAACTTAAAACTCTTTAAAACACCCTGGTCTGGAGAAATCTGAGAGGGGCATGTTGTCGCTGTGGTCTTACTTGAGGACGGCCCGGGGGACACAGCTCTTTGTGCAGCCTAGCTATTTCCTAAAGCCTCACCCATTCCAGAGAAAAAGGAATGAGAGCAGGTTCCAAAGCGGCTGGCCCAAGGCTTTGGCCACCACACCCGCGTGGCACGGCGGGGGGGGGGGAGGTCTGGCAAGGGGAAGAGCAGGTGGGAGGTGGCCGCTCCTGAACCCCCTGTCCACAAAGACCGCAAGCATTTTCTCCTTCGTCCTAACGGCCTGCCCGTTCCCCCCTGAGCCCCCACACTCCAGAGCACCGGGGACCTGCTGTTTGGGAGCCAACAACGCAGCCCTTCTTTCCTCCCGCAAAAGGAGCATGTCCTCTGTGAATACGCTCTTCACTGAGGGCTCTCCAAAGAACAGGCACTTTCTTGGAATGTCAGCGCCTGGGCCACACAAGGGTGGGTGTTGTCAGTGCATTCCAAGGATGCGGGGGCAGCGACCTAGGGCCGGGAGCCCCACGTGGCCTTGGGGGGGGGAGCGGTGGAGGGGCCTGGGGACCAAGAGTCCTCTTCCTGGGGGCCGTGCCTTCAGCCTTGCACGATTCCACCGGGAAACGCCTACTGCAGACAGACAAGCAGAATAATCGCTTCCCCCCAACTTTACACAGCGGCTGGGGCAGCTGACGCTCAGGCCTGGGGGCGCCCTTTAGGATCCCGGATACCTCAGACAACTGTCTCGGGAACGACACATGGTGGAAACGAGAAAGGGGCTTTTAGGGACGCCAATCAGGCCCCTTGCTTCTCTTCTTTTCTCAAGCTTCAATCCAAAGACCTTTCTACAAGGTGAGAGCTCTGCTGATTTCCTGGACGCAGAGCAAAGCAAGGACAGAAACAAAGCCACAAAATAACCCCTCAGCGGCCCACACCAGTAAATACCCCAGAATCCTAAGGCCATTGTGGGCGTGTGCCTGGGCGGAGAGGGTTTTAAGCTCACATCTCCAGTGTTTAAGAGCAGACAAAGAGTTTACAGTAAAACAGGGGCGCTGAACAGACACTGGTTTCAGCAAAGGGACTACACAGGGAGGCATCCGGGCCCGGTTTGCAGGACGCAGCTACGGGATGACACGTGCAAATTCAAACGCAGTTCTCTGGCATCAAAAGGCAACGCTATTCATTTTTAAATCTTCTTTATTCAACATTCAGTAGTGAACAGAACTGATCCTTCAAAAATGCTAAAACAATTGTTTGAACATTGTTTTCATTTTTCAAAGTCCTGTGAAAATACTCTGATTTCTCTGGATCCTTGATCATCGGGCAACACCATTTTACAAAGTCGATGCCTACTTCTGAGATGAATCTTTTCTTTGAAAGTATTAATGAGTATAAGAGCCTTAAAGCAACCAAGGTTGTAATTCTACACGAAGGAGAAAAAACACATACGCGAGGACACATATAGGGACATATCCGTTCTGAAATGAAGTCACAATGATCGATGCCAGTGCGTTCACAACTGCAGTTTAGACCGTCACCACTGAAATGAAGCTTGTTTTACAATATATGCTACACAGCGATTTAACCTTTCCGGCACAGTGTAAATATATTTTCCCCCATTCCTTGGGAAGCAGGACAGCGTCAGCTTTGAAAGTGGTGAGGCTGCCGTGTGCGTACGGAGCGCTGAGAAAAACAGCAAGACTCAGGCGGCCGGAGTCCGGAGAGGCTGCTTTGACAGCTGTGCTCGAGACAGCACCTCGGACTGAAGTCGGCATTGGAAATAGGTCAGAGGACCAGCATTGGAGGGTGACCCAAGAGTGCCGAAAAGTTAAAGCAGCTGTCCGTAAAGACAGTGAAGGAACCAAGCGGAAGGCGGCCCTTTTAGCACTTAGGACACAGCAGGTGTTAGTCACAAGAAGTCAGGGTCACGGAGAGACGCCGGCACCGGGGGCAGATGCTGCAGGCACATTAGTTCCTGGGCCTCCAGGCGCCCTCACTCCCGTGCGGCCAAACTGCCTCCCTGTTCACCATTCCACGATTTCACAATTATCAGTACTTGAAAAAACTGTCATCAGAGACTAAAGTGAATTTTAGAAACTCCTTTAAAATTGTAAGTCAGGGCCCCTGCTCTACACTTCACTCCTGAGAATCCTTAGGTTCCCAAGACTTTCAGGATCAGCACGATAACGCAGCCCGAGGAAAAGCGACATCACACGTTTCGTGAGCACAGCCAATATACTTGGGCTTTCTTGAAAACATCGTCTCCTTCCCAAAGGACTGTGATAGGCAATACCCGAAAAAGGTGTAGGGCACGCTATGTGTTTGCCACAGCAAAGCCACCTGGGACTCAGCTCTTGGAGGGACCGTCACGACAGATGCCCCATTCACCATGAAATCCAGGAGCCGCGGCGGGGAGCTGGGGCACAATGGGGAGCTTTATTCCTCCTGAGACAACTTGTATGTACAGAACATTTACATAGTGAAACTTCACAGATACTCTATTCAAATCAATGGAATTACAAAGTAATACAGTTCTGATTCATAGGCACACGCAAGGACCCTTCTACCCCTTTCCCCGAAATAATTCAGAAGACAAAATTTGCTCAAGGCGAATTTAAATTTCGAGTATGTTCAAAAGTCCTCAATCGCACAATTGTTGCAAGAAACCACGAAGCTAGCAGCACTGACTCCAAGGAAAATGAGCACAACCCAGTGTTGACCCCAAAAGCGTGAGCACAGAAGCAAAATCAGCCACAAAGCCCCCAAGCGTGAGACACCAGAGAACGGAGCATGCCTGCGATGTCCACACCACACCCCCCCAGGAGATGCAGAATTCAGAATGTTCGTGCATTCCTGAGCCACATCCTGATCGCATCCCCTGCGAGGAGGGGAAAGAGGCTGAGTTGTGTGGAAATGCAGCAAAAGCAGCAACCCAGCCCCCCCCCGCCCCCGCCAGCATCCGCGAGCATGGCCAGCAAGGACAGCAGCTGGACGGCGGACGGGCTGCAATGACATCTCCACTAGGGCTTGGCTCACCTGCTCACTGTCTTTCCTTTTCCTTGTCAACTAAAGCGGACACACGTCCCGTGTGCCCCCAGTTACTCCTCAGAGCTCACCTTGCCTGAGCCCCTCTTGGGCGCACCCCTGTCCCCGCCAAAGAAGCGCCCAAGGGAGTCAAGGATGCCTGCGTCTCTGTGCCTCGGGAGGAAGCCGTGCCTGGCGTGATCCATGGCGCTTGCTGAGGCCAGGTACTTGGATCCGTGCCTCTGGGAGGGTCTTTTCTGTGACGCCATCACATCCAGGCCCTCGGGAGTGGCTGCACTGTCCTCTTGGATGGTCTGGAGCTCGTCTGACTCCGAGGGCCTGTCTTTGAAGGTGTTGTCCTCTCTCCCCGGGGCATCACGGGAAAAGAGGCGGATCAAGTGGGGGCGGCCCCCGGGGTCAGCTGGGTTGGCGTCCTGCCAGGCATTCTTTGGGTCCGCTGTGCGCTTGGAGTCTGTCACCGCTGTGTCCTGAGAGGGGGTCCCATTGTTCCACTCCACATCTGCCTCCCCTGCAAACAACAGTGAGACATGAACACGGGCCGTGCAAAGCAGAGCGGGGGACAATGCCGCTTTCTTCCCGGGCCAGGGACCTGCCTGTCTCCTACCAAAGCCACAGAATGTGCGCAGGGCCGGCAAGCGACGCGGCAGCCCCGGACGGCTTCTGCCAGGACCCAACCTGCCCTGTCTCCTACTCGCAGGTCTTGTCTCAGGGGCCCTTACTTGAGAGCTGGCCCCCTAGACCAAGCGCACCCGGCTTTCCGCTGAAGTGACTGCCGCGCAGAGACGGCGGTCGCCCCCAGTGCTGGGACAGGCCGGACTGCAGGTGTCTCTGCGGGACATTCAGTCTCCAGAGCTCCACAGGTGCCTAAGCTAAATGTGCTGGGAGCACTGATCTGACCAAAGGTGTTTTTAGTGTTCTCGATGAAAATGGAACTTCCCACGTCTTTTTGCACTGCATGCCCTAAGAAATGGGGCATTTAGAATTCTTTAGTTTCCAGATTCCATAAGAAGCCCCTTGCTCTAGAGAACTGCTTATTCAGGTCATTTTCACACGGCTTCCCTTCTGTAAGCAGCCACAAGGATAAAGTCTGAAGTGGGAATGGCCTGTTCATGTGCTCCCCCACCGTCCCGTAATGCTTAGACACATGCACGGCAACACACCCATTTTGCTCTCAAGTTGCCCATTAGGTTTGAGCGCATGTCCACTCCACTCCACCCTTAGTTACTTATCTACAGAAAATGTGGGTTTACTCACACTTCCTGGAATACCATTCATCCACCCATCCATCCAAATACCCACCAATCTGTTCACTGACATTTGCCCAACAGCACCACCCACCTATCCATTTATCTGCTTAGCCACCTACCCACCTAACCCACCCACTGACCCATCCACAGATCTGTCCACCCAGCTACGCCTCTACCCAGCCACCCACCAGCCATCCTTCCACCCACGCAGCCACACACCCATCTTTCCACCCACCCACCCACCCATCCTTCCACCCACCCATCCTTCCACCCACCCAGCCATCCTTCCACCCACCCATCCTTCCATCCACCCATCCTTCCACCGACCCAGCCATCCTTCCACCCATGCAGTCACCCACCCAGCCATCCATCTAACCGACCATCCCTTATTTACTGAGTACTTAGGAAGTGTAATGTACTGGCCTTGATGTTTGGGCTGCAGTGGTGAACAAGATGTGGTCCATGTCTCATGAACATCGTGGAAAGGAATATTAATGAAAGGAAGTGTCTCCCCAAATGGCAGGTCCCCACCTAAACCCCAGTCCCTGTGAATGTGAACTTATTTGGAAATAGGGCCTTTTGTAGATACAATCAAGGTAAGAGGAGGTCGTGCTGGAAGAGGGTGGACCTAACACATGAGTGGTGTCCTGATAAAAAGCGGGTGCTTTGGACAGAGACACAGACACACAGGGCAGAGGCCGTGTGATGGTGGCAGGGAGCACAGGGATGTGGGACACCAGAAGGTA
>NC_048231.1:104138903-104188397 GCF_002007445.2 Ailuropoda melanoleuca
TCCTTCCACCCACGCAGCCATCCTTCCACCCACGCAGCCACCCACCCAGCCATCCTTCCACCCACCCAGCCACCCACCCATCTTTCCACCCACCCAGCCATCCTTCCACCCACCCATCCTTCCATCCACCCATCCTTCCACCGACCCAGCCATCCTTCCACCCATGCAGTCACCCACCCAGCCATCCATCTAACCGACCATCCCTTATTTACTGAGTACTTAGGAAGTGTAATGTACTGGCCTTGATGTTTGGGCTGCAGTGGTGAACAAGATGTGGTCCATGTCTCATGAACATCGTGGAAAGGAATATTAATGAAAGGAAGTGTCTCCCCAAATGGCAGGTCCCCACCTAAACCCCAGTCCCTGTGAATGTGAACTTATTTGGAAATAGGGCCTTTTGTAGATACAATCAAGGTAAGAGGAGGTCGTGCTGGAAGAGGGTGGACCTAACACATGATTGGTGTCCTGATAAAAAGCGGGTGCTTTGGACAGAGACACAGACACACAGGGCAGAGGCCGTGTGATGGTGGCAGGGAGCACAGGGATGTGGGACACCAGAAGGTAAGAGGCACGGATCCTCCCGGAGAGCTGGCAGGGGAGCCCAGCCCTGCTGACACCCGGGTTCGGTCCCGGCCTCCAGAACGTGAGAGAGGAGTTTCTGGTTGTTGCAAATCCCCCAGCTGTGGTTATTTGTTGCTGCAGCCGCAGGACAGACACAACGTGTAATTTCTTATCAACCTGTGACAAGACAACAGGGCAGGAGAAGGGGCTTCAGGGAGACCCCTTGAGGGATAGAATGAGTGGACCGAGGGCACACTGGGGCGGAGTGGGGGTGCCTCTGCAAGGAGGCGGATGCCCAGCAGAAAGGCCTGGAGCCGGAGGGACTGGTGAGAAGAGCAGGTGAGCGGAGGGGGGGGGCAGGCGCCTCGTCAAGACTGCACAGGCCTCAGGGGCCAGGAAAGGCTCCCAGGAGGGACCAGAGACCGACCGCTGGGGGATGTGGGCGGGACCAGACTTCCAGGAAGACGGTGGCTGGGCCTGTGGGTGGGCACAGGTGGGAGGGACTGCTGGCCACGGAGAGGTGAAGGGGAGGCCACGGAGGTCCCCTGCGGGGGAAGGGGCCCAGCGGAAGCAGCAGACTTTCCCCTGCGTTACACGTGTTCTCAGAAGTGTGTGCACGTACAACACACACTCTCGCTAACACAACAGTCCCAAAAGGCAGATGATTCCACGCTCTTTCGACAAAATCACATTGGTCAGGAGACTGTCCCATGAATGACACTCATCAGACAGACACTATTTTCACCTGTATCTCCGAAGGAGACTACGTCACCCCCAACATATGCCCTCAGTGTTTGCCAGGGAGACGGCGTGTGAGGTGTGCCTGATGCCTTAGAAAGACGTCATGCCCTAGAGCATGGCCCATCCTCTCCGACGACTGACGAAATTCAACCCCATAAGAACAGGATGATTTCTAACGTGTCGATCCAATGCCTCACTGCATTGCAGCGACAGGAAAATACCACGGCCGTCATCAAACTGCAGATTTTTGCAGGAACGCGCTGCTAATTTATAGGTTGCCACAGAAATAGGGTCTGAATTTCTAGCTGTGCTTTATAATCTGTGGCTAATAGAAATTAATGCAAATGGGGAAGAGGAACAAAAGCTACATTGTACATAATTACACGCATTAACACAACACAGGCGCATCTGAATACTAATATTTATACAACAGTTGGGCTTTGTGTCCCTGAATAGGGCTGTTTGTAAGGCACAGAGAAGGGCATTGGTGTCCTAAAAGTAGCTTCTCTGAGCACAAGGGGCACGGGGAGCGGTGGAAATCTGTGGATGTGCAGCGTTTTTGGTGGGGACAAGTGCAGATTTAATTTGTCAATTAATATCAGCTTTCATCAAATTAAAGCCCGACGCAGGGTTCTTATTTAGACTATAATTAAGGGGCATTGCGTTTAGTGCACAGTTTGTGAGGCATGGGTCGGATTCTGCCAGAACACCCACTTAGAATGCTCTGTTGTTCAAATTCTACAGGAATTTGCACTAAAACTTAATTAAAAAAAAAAGAAAAAGCGCACCTCAATCCAGTTGCTAGAATGGCCTCCAGAAAACTGTGGTGGGAAATGTACTGGACTTTTGAAAGTAATGCTGTTAAAATCCCAGAATGGCGGCAAAGAAGAAGTCAAACTGTCTCTCTTTGCAGATGACATGATACTCTATATGGAAAACCCAAAGGAATCCACTCCCAAACTATTAGAAGTTATAGAACAATTCAGTAAGGTGGCAGGATACAAAATCAATGCCCAGAAATCAGTTGCATTTCTATACACGAATAACGAGACTGAAGAAAGAGAAATTAGGGAATCCATCCCATTTACAATAACACCAAAAACCATGCGTTACCTTGGAATTAACTTAACCAGAGACGTAAAGGACCTATATGCTAGAAACTATAGATCACTTTTGAAAGATATTGAGGAAGACATAAAAAGATGGAAAAATATTCCATGCTCATGGATTGGAAGAATTAACATAGTTAAAATGTCCATACTACCCAGAGCAATCTACACTTTCAATGCTATCCCGATCAAAATACCGAGGACATTTTTCAAAGAACTGGAACAAATAGTCCTTAAATTTGTATGGAACCAGAAAAGGCCCCGAATCTCCAAGGAACTGTTGAAAAGGAAAAACAAAGCTGGGGGCATCACAATGCCGGATTTCGAGCTGTACTACAAAGCTGTGATCACAAAGACAGCATGGTACTGGCACAAAAACAGACACATCGACCAATGGAACAGAATAGAGAACCCAGAAATGGACCCTCGGCTCTTTGGGCAACTAATCTTTGATAAAGCAGGAAAAAACATCCGGTGGAAAAAAGACAGTCTCTTCAATAAATGGTGCTGGGAAAATTGGACAGCTACATGCAAAAGAATGAAACTTGACCACTCTCTCACACCATACACAAAAATAAACTCCAAATGGATGAAAGACCTCAATGTGAGACAGGAATCCATCAAAATTCTAGAGGAGAACATAGGCAACAACTTCTATGACATCGGCCAGAGCAACCTTTTTCACGACACATCTCCAAAGGCAAGAGAAATAAAAGATAAAATGAACTTATGGGACTTTATCAGGATAAAGAGCTTCTGCACAGCCAAGGAAACAGTCAAAAAAACTAAGAGACAGCCCACGGAATGGGAGAATATATTTGCAAAGGACACCACAGATAAAGGACTGGTATCCAAGATCTACAAAGAACTTCTCAAACTCAATACACGAGAAACAAATAAACAAATCATAAAATGGGCAGAAGATATGAACAGACACTTTTCCAATGAAGACATACAAATGGCTAACAGACACATGAAAAAATGTTCAAAATCATTAGCCATCAGGGAAATTCAAATCAAAACCACACTGAGATACCACCTTACGCCAGTTAGAATGGCAAAGATAGACAAGGCAAGAAACAACAATTGTTGGAGAGGATGTGGAGAAAGGGGATCCCTCCTACATTGTTGGTGGGAATGCAAGTTGGTACAGCCACTCTGGAAAACAGTGTGGAGGTCCCTTAAAAAGTTAAAAATTGAACTACCCTATGACCCAGCCATTGCACTACTGGGTGTTTACCCCAAAGATACAGACGTAGTAAAGAGAAGGGCCATATGCACCCCAATGTTCATAGCTGCATTGTCCACAATAGCCAAATCATGGAAGGAGCCGAGATGCCCTTCAACAGATGACTGGATTAAGAAGCTGTGGTCCATATATACAATGGAATATTACTCAGCTATCAGAAAGAACGAATTCTCAACATTTGCTGCAACATGGACGGCACTGGAGGAGATAATGCTAAGTGAAATAAGTCAAGCAGAGAAAGACAATTATCATATGATTTCTCTCATCTATGGAACATAAGAACTAGGAGGATCGGTAGGGGAAGAAAGGGATAAAGAAAAGGGGGGTAATCAGAAGGGGGAATGAAACATGAGAGACTATGGACTATGAGAAACAAACTGAAGACTTCAGAGGGGAGGGGGTGGGGGAATGGGATAGACTGGTGATGGGTAGTAAGGAGGGCACGTATTGCATGGTGCACTGGGTGTTATACGCAACTAATGAAGCATCAAACTTTACATCGGAATCTGGGGATGTACTGTATGGTGATTAACATAATATAATAAAAAAAATATTAAAATTCAAAAAAAAAAATCCTAGAATGGCTTCCTGGAACACCTCTGAGGAACAGAGACGTCACTCCCCCAAGAGTGGTTTCTGGAACACAGACCCCCGCCAAGCAGGAGCGATGTGTCCTGTTACAGACACTCAGGTCAGAACCTGAGCAAGGCTCCAGCCGACGGTCACGGTGCCCCACTCCTGCCTGGGAGTCCGGCTCCTTCCCACCCACGCAGTCCCTGGCAGGCAGCGTATCCTAAACCCTGTGGCTTCTCCCCCTGGATTATTTCTCACATGACTGACTACAATCATCTTCTTCCTTTTTCTTTTCTTTCTTTCTCTTTTTTTTTTTTGCCACTTTATGCTGGGGTTTTGTGACATCACCATTGCCGGTCCACAGACTTCAGCCTCTCTCGTGGGATTCCATGTACCCACAGCTGCTGGAGGAGCCCGCCCAAGGCCTCCAGGTCCACACCCCTCGTGCAGGCCCCCAGGGGCTCCCCACGGCCACAGGCACCAAGGACAGGCTCGCCTGCCTGTTCTTCCATTCACGCTCCAACATGTCCCCACACGGGTGCCCAACTCATGTCCTCAGGCCTCTGCCATCCTGATCGCCTCCCAGTCCCATGTCTGAGCCGCTCAGAGGCCTGCGCTGGGCATCTGGACGGTGCTTTTGGGAAACACAGCTCCAGTGGTCAGTGCCTCAGAGCGGCCGCCTTTGGTTCCTGAGAAGTGCGTGGATGTGTTCCTCTCTGGCAGGGCGGTGTGTCCGAGGGGCCCTGGCGAGGTTGGCCTCTAGCTCACCCCTCGGGGTGCTAGGCGTGCACGCAGCAGGCGCCCAGCACAACTGTCCGATCAGACATGTGGACGTGTGCAGGGCCATTCCTCCAAAAGGACAGAACAGAAGCCAAATACCAGCTCCCCCCTTCCTTGCTAGAAGACTTAGCTGTTGGCATTACGGCCGTTAAATTGCTTTCTATAGTTTTCTTTTTAAGTGAAGATTTCCCTTCGGTCCCGAAAGGGCTCTACACCAGGATCTAAGGAGCTCTGGCTTAGAAATGAATTTCAGTTGTATAAGCTAATTCCTTCTGGCCATGCAGAGGTTCTGTAATATTCTAAATTTAATCAGTTGGCATGGCTCTGAGGTAGCAGAAAGAATCAGGTCTCCCTGCTCTATTCCCTCATAAACTCCAAATCTGAGTTCGTGCGTTAGGCCTGGTTGCTCTTAACGACCATGGCTCGTTGAGTGGGGCTGACCTGACAAGCCATTTCATCCACTGGTGCTCTGTGGTCCGCCAGAGCACCTGACCGCCTGGGGGGTGCCCAACGCGTGGACAGCAGAGAAACTCCCATCGCTGCAAAGCTGTGGACGGCAGTGTCCAGAGTCAGGGCCAAGGAGGGCCAGAGGTCTGCAGGGCACAGCAGAGAAGGGCCCCGGAGACTAGCCTCAGCCCCTGTAACTAGCCGACAGCCTCAGGCAGGTCACGGAACAGAGCGTGTGCTGATGGAACAAGGAGCTACAGGGACGTTCTTGCCAAATGCCGGAAGGCCGTCTCAGCAGCAGGAGCCAAGCCCCCGCCTGGCGCCCCCGCTCCCCCATGAACAGCTGGCCACCGAGAGCCCCGGAAAGCGAGGCCTTTGCCTCTGGGTGTTCTGGATGCATGATCGACAGCCTAGAAGCAGGTAGTTTTAGGAGCCCCTCTGTTCATATGAGGAAACTGAGACACAGGAGGGTGAAGTAGGAATCGATTAGCTGATGCTAATCCAGGTCTGCGATCGGCACACTGCAGCTCCGGGGGCCTCGCACTCGCTCTGCTCCTGCCCCCACTGGCTTACCTGCAATGAGGTTTGCCTCTAAGGGTAAAGTTTCACTGCAGATAACTGGTGGCTACCCCACGTGTGGGTCACAGCTGCTTAACAGAGAGGGACGGACAGAGGGACGGACGAGGCGAGGCGGAGGGCCTTTGCAGAAAGCCACCTGCCCCGAGCGAAGATCTCAGCCAGGGCCCCCACCTGCACACAGGAGGCCGGGATGCGCCCCGCTGTCTCCCTGCCCCTGCCCCTGCTCACCTGTACCCGCCACTCACAATTTACAACAGGGGCTCTCCTTGACAGAGCACGTTCCTGAGTGTCAAACACCAAAACAAGCTGGCCTCAGGAACCCTGTGTCGCCACTCTGGCGAGAAGAGTCACCCCTGAGAGTTTAGGAAAACCCACCCGCCTGTAGCCAGGGCAGGACACACACCAAATACTCATCAGATCGTCGCAAATAACGATGATGAAGAAATTCTTGTCCTACATTTAAATAGTACTATTTTTTATTTTTGTTTATTTTTTTAAAGATCTTATTTATTTATTTCAGAGTGAGCGCGAGAGAGCATGAACGGGGGTGGGGGGCAGAGGAAGAGGGAGAAGCAGACTCCCCGTGAGCAGGGAGCCTGATGTGGGGGGATCGCATCCCAAGGGATCCTCTCCTGGGATCATTACCTGAGCCAAAGGCAGGTGCTTAACTGACGGAGCCACCAGGCGCCCCAATATTACTACTTTTTAATGTGGAGTATATATCTTACGCTCTATTCCAGTGCACCCATGGAAATCAAGTTTCATGAACAACTTCCATCCAAACCACCTCTGTGTGTACGTGTGTGTATGTGAGAAAAAACACAGATGTCAAGTCGCACCCCAGAGGCGGTAAACCAGAACGCAGAGGATGGCACCCCAGGTTGGTGCAGCGGTGAGTTAAGTCACCGTCCAGACACTAGGTTCACCTCCCAACGACAGCACTGTGTGCACGGGGGGCCCTGGCCCGTCACCTCTGCTCTCGGGGTGCGGCCACTGGGAGGAGCACTTAATCTCGGACATGCTGAGCGTCCCAAGCCCGCTGCAGTGGGCATGGCTGCTTCCTGCATGCGGAAATGCCGTCACTGGGTGGGCACCCAGTGCTTTTCACCCCTTGGGGTGGACTTGAGATGCTGTCCCCACGGTGTGCCGAGTCTGTGGGGTGAGGCTGGGGTGGGCACGGTCCCGGCTAACCCCTGGGTCTGCGCCTCTCTCTGAATGACAGGTCAGTGCAGATAACAGCATTTATTTAGTTACTCAAAGCATGACTATATTGCTCACCAAACCAGAATAAAGCATAATCCAGAAATCATCTCAGTGAATGCAAGTCCATTCAATTTAACTAAAATAAGAAACTTCTACCGATAAGATGTGACCGTTCAAACTTTAATGTTTACTCCTATGAACAGAAATCTCGAAATACCACACCAAGGGGATTATCCAACAAGGCCCTCACTCGGATCATTTAATAAAATTTCATATTCATGGCCGATCAGCTCTTCAATGAGACCGAAACAATGAAAAATGATCGTCGCTCAGTTAATTAGAGGTTTTGCCAATATTACACTCAGATATGTGCAGTTAGAGACCGAGCCCACCCAGGTCATTGCCGTTGGTTTACTTTGCTTCTAGGTGCCGTTCCCTCCAGATACGTGTGCCGACTTCCCAGACCGGGGATGTAGTGAATGCTCGGGGCAGGCAGACGGGTCTCCATAGTTCCATCCTGGGACTTTGGCAAGTTGTTATCTTGCCTGCTAGAACGCCAAGAGAAAACACAGAACTACTGTATACTAGCTCATAGTGTCACTAAAAAAAGGAAATTCAGTATAGAAAGAACAGGAAAAACATCATCTCCTAATTAAGGGCTGTGGAACGCATCTGGGTCACTTTTTGACCCACCCCCCAAGACGCTGCTCCGTCTGCCTGTCTCCTTGGCCCACCCCAGGTGGAGACCTCGTCGCCCAGCTCTGCTGAGTGACTTTCCAGCAAGGTCAAGGCTGGGAGAGCATGAGGAAGCTGCAGGTCTCCAGCACCCCTGAGGTTCAGATCCAATTCCCCCTGCAAACACTCCAAACCCCACGGATGGTGATGTTTCTACGCTGGACCCACAGTTCTCACTCTGCCACCAACCACGAACATTCCCCGTGGGGGGGCTTTTGTGAACCAGTTCCCCATTTGTATTTCTCCTACATGACATCCCTCAAATATTTGGGCAGAAAATAAAATTTGTTTTTCATGTTGAGGGATCAGACTGGTTTCACCCATCTTTTTACCTGGCTTTAAAAGCATCTGTTCTAGGGACATATCTTGTTGGACTCAAAATCCAGAGTACAAGTCTAGTTTGCTGGAGTTGTTTGAAGATCCCATAAATGGCCCCAAACCCCACAAAGTCCCAACTGAACTGATTTGAGGAGTCTGTCCTCCATCATTGGGATTTTTCACCCAAGGAACTAGGATTCTTCCTGGTTCAAAAACATGGGTTCCCAGCCTACTGTCTGAACCACCTCTCTGAGCTGGGCCTCATACACCGTGGACCACGGTCTCCAAGGGCCCACAGGAGCCCGCCCAGAATCACTGCCTCCGTACCTTGTCTAGGGCCCACAGGACAGACGACTACCTAAGGACACAGTGGGACCCCTAACTCCAAACTACGAGCAGCTAGGAGCAAGCCTTCCGAGATGCCCAGGCTCCGGCCACACGCCTCCTGACCAGCTGGCGGCACCTTCTTGTCCCCCGCCCCCGCCCCAGATTGCGCACCTCACACAGCCCTGCTTGCAATGTCGTGTGGTACCAGCGGCAGAAGGGGCCCCGAGAACACAGGGACCCTGCACGGAGAAAGTTCTAAATGGGGCAGCCAGGCACCTTCCTGGGCTGGAGAGGGCATTCGCACAGTGACGGGGACGTGGGCGCTGGGACACTCGTTGACTTTCGTCTAAATACACAATGGCAGAATTCAGGGGAGCTGTATGCGCTGTTGTCCTGCTACACTCAACCGTTTTCTCCTGAGTGATCTGCAATATGGTTTCCTAGATGCCAGGCCCTCTAGGAAGTATCATCCCAAAATAAGCCCACAGACCCACATGCAGCAGCGTGTCCTACTTTTCATAACTCTTCAGATTCCTCCTTAGTTTCTAATCCAAAGCAGCAGCGGGGCACAGATTAAAAGGACTATCATTACGGAATGAATCCACAAAATGGAGCATGTCTTCAATTATTTGGTCTTTGATTTGTTGTTTTTAAACCATGCTTTAACTTTTACTTTTTTCCCCCGTATTTTTCCACCTCGTGGTATCTGAAGGATTACTGACGATGGAAGCTATCGTACCATCCAGAATATCACCGCTGACCTTATTTCAGGCCCTCTCTTACGGGGACAAGTTCACATGGCCAAGCAAGGGCGTGCACACTCAAGTTCACGTCCTTCAGAGCTGGCGAACTGAAGTCACATGCCATTCTTTAGAGTCAAGAAGAAGTTGGAGACACAGAGATGGCTCCAAAGAGCTCAAGAAACGTCACCCCGTACCTCAGGCCTTTGCAGAACAGTCCCTACTTCCAAATAACTGAGAGAAGGTAGCACTGCCTCTTGCAGCCCGGGGAGAACCATCCAGAAGCCCAGGACTCCACACTGATACAAGACAACATTACTCTCGTCCATAGGTCCTTCTAAACCCTGCTCGCTTCTCTCGGCGGGCAGGGTGCGGCTCGATTGCTTCAGGGTTTTCGTGGAAGGCGGCTTTGCAGCCGAGCACACAGTCCCCCAGAGCACGCCTGCCCATCGACCGCCGCTCAGACCAGCAGCTCCCTGGGTAAGAAGAGGCTCCAATTCCCGCGAGCCGAGATTCCAGGAGAGCTGAAGAAGCCGGAGGCAGAGTGTTAGACCTGAGGCTGGACCAGGTTCCCATTTTCACTGAAGGTATGAAATTGGTCATTAGTTATTATTGGAACAAAATGTCCTGTTGCTTTTCCTTCTAAAGGAGGTGTTTTTGCTGTTGTTGCTTGTTTTTAACTTTTTTGCCTCGACCCTCTGGGCCTGAAGGCGTGGGATCTCCACAGTGGGGGCCGGGGCCCCCGGAGGGTCTCACCACCAGAGTCTAGATTACAGACTCTCCTTGGAGTCTTTACAAGAATCAACTTAGATAAAAACATTCTGACAGCAGAGAAGCATAATTAAAGCTCCTTGAACCTGCTATAACAAGTGCAAAAATAAAAACCAGCCAGTGTGCAAAGGGAGCACAATTCTCAACGGTGGGGTGTGCTTTACAGCCGACTCTGGGGATAACAGCGGCAGGCTCGGCCCGGCCCGCCTCGCCCCTACCACCCCCAAGCAGGACCAGAAGGCCTTCCTAGGAATATTGCCACTGGGGAGCCCCTGCTTCCTCACCAGAGGCCTGAAGCCATGAGATGTGGGTGTGGGGGGGACTATAGAGGGGGAGCCATAGACCCCTCCCCCAGCTGTGGCCAGACATGCCCCCCTTTTTAAGTGGGGTTCTTAGCACTGGGCGTGCAGATGTGTTATCTAATGGAAGAACGTCTCGCCCACTGACACGATAAGGCCTGGAAGAAGGATCTTGCCAGGTCTGTGTGTGGACCATCAGCCGCTGCCCATCACGGAGGGGCCGGAGGTGCCGCACTTCACACCAAGCCTGGGCTCCGCTGGGCTCTGACTGAACTCGAGTCAAGCGCCCACGGAAAAGCCAGGGGCCGGTAGCAGGGAGCGCCTGCAGGCTCTGTCGTAGGGACAGCCACCTGGGAAGTGGTGCCCCCAGCTCCCATCCTGGAGATGGAGACAGGTGGGGGCCCTTTCCGGTGAGGGGCAGCCTTCTATTGACTTGCCACAAGCCAGGCTTGGACAGACCTCACTCTAAAAAGATGGTGACATGGGGCTCCGTTGGTGAAGCGTCTGCCTTTGGCTCAGGTCATGATCCCAGGGTCCTGGGATCCAGTCCCGCATCAGGCTTTCTCTGTTGAGCGGGGAGGCTGCTTGTCCCTCTCCCTCTGCCTGCCACTCCCCCTGCTTGTGCTCGTTCTCTCTCTCTCTCTCATAAATAAATAAGATCTTTAAAAAAACAAAAAAAATTAAAAAAAAAAAAGATGGTGAATCAAGCATGCTGTCCAGTGGAGTAAAGGGTGAGGCGGAGCCCATGCTGAGTGTGCATGACCATGCTTTGGCTGACCATCGGTTTAAAGAGAAGGGGCGCTGGGAGTACCCGCGAGCCTCTGACCTGGCCGGCCGGGCCCCTCTCTGCAGAGGAGCCGGGGAGAGGGGAGCCTGGGCGGGCGGAGCGTGGAATTTGCGAGTGTAGGCCAGAGCTGAAGAGGACCCTCCTTGTTTGTGGAATACTTCTGTCCCTGGCTCGCTGCGCTTGGGGTCACCAGGGAGGGGGAAGGAAACAAAAAGGCCATGGTTGTGGCCCGCGGACTTGCTATGGCAGAAATCCTGCATCTATGAGAGGCATGCGGCCGCCCTCCAGGCTACCCGCAGAGATTGCTTTAAAACTTCTCCACAAACGAATCTTATCAACCCACCCATCTCAACACGAATGCCTCCTTTGTGTACCCAGAACATATAGTTTTTATTTGCTCTCAATAGCTCACCCCTCGAGTCCTCCCACGGCAGGAATGGGGTCACGGGAGAGGCCGCCCGGGAGGGTCGGGCCGGGCTCCACTGTGAGTCCGTGCCCCGTAGGGCCGGAGTTTCTTCGTTTGACAATGTGGGTGCCGGCTTCCCAGACACAGCTGGTGTCAAGATGAGAGATGAAGAAAAAAGCCCGATATCCACGGGCTTCTGTGCCAGGAGCAGCCGCGGTCTGTTCTCACTCTAACTCTGCACCCGCCATGAACAGGCCGGGAGAGGCCACCAGATTTCCCCCAAGGAAGTGGCATCACGGGAACACTGAGCCGCTTTTCAGGAGGGAGTAAATAAGCCACAACAAAAGTATTCCTGCCTCTACGTCTATTTCACGCAGTGGGGCTCAGCAAACGCTGACAGAATTAAACCGAGTTTGGACTGTGAGACCAAAGGTTGGCGGAAGTCACATCCAGCTGACTTTGGTTCCTGGTCCCACAGCTACTCTGTGGCCTTGAGCACGTGAGTTCATCTCTTCAAGTCCTCGGTGCCTCAGCTGCAGAACGGAGCGAACTGTTGGCGCTCCCTCACCGTACTGCTGTGACAAGTCCTTGAGGTGCACGTAATAGTGTCTGACCACAGGTGCACAGTGACCAACCACCAGTCAGGGCTTTTGCTACTGCGGCTGTTATAGTATTTAAAAAACAACTCTGAGAATGCCTTGTGCACAGTGGTAAGATTCCATATAGTAGCCATCCACCCAGCCACCCATCTACCCCATCCACTCACCCACCCACCCACCCATCTACCCATCCACTCATTCATGCATCCATCTACCCATCCACCCATCTATCCACCCACCCATCCCCCCACCCATCCATGCATGCATCCATCTACCCACCCAATATCCAATACTCATTTCATTCCTATGTTAGGCAGAATTCTAAGAATGGCCCCCAATAATTCTCGCCCTTGAATAATCCTAAAAAACTAGTAAAAATGATGAGGGATCCCTTGTGATTATGTTATGTCACATGGAAAACAGGAGATTATCTGGGACTGTTTAATCCAAGCCTTCTGAAGGCAGAGAGTTTCCCCGGCTGGTAGCAAGAGTGGAGGTCAGAGAGACCCTCACCCGAGCACTGGAAGACGGGAAGCACCACCGTGGGCTTCGGAGATGGAGGGCCTACATTCGGACAGTCCAGAGATGGGGCTCTAGCTGCTGCAGGTGGCCCTGGATGACAGCTAGCAGAGAAATGGGGACCTGATCCCAACAACTACACAGAACTGAACTCTGCCAACAACCTTCATGAGCCAGGAAGTAGATTTCTCCCTTGAGCCTCCAGAGAAGTGCCCGACCTGGCAGACACCTTGACGTCAGCCCGGTGTGACACTGAGCAGAGGGCAGCCCGGACCTCTTGCCACAAAGCCAGGAGCTCCAGATGGACTGTTTTCAGCTGCTAAGTGTGTGGTGACCGGGGACGCAACAACAGAAAACAGATACATGGGGGTGTCTGGGCGGCTCAGTCCGTGAAGTGTGTGCCTTCGGCTCAGGTCATGATCCCGGGGTCGTGGGATCGAGCCCCACGTCGGGCTCCCTGCTCAGCGGGGAGCCTGCTTCTCCCTCCCTCTCTGTCTGTCAAATAATAAATAAAATCTTAAAAAAAAAAAAAGAAAGAAAACAGATACAAGGCTACTGTGGGTCTGGGGAAGGACCTAGAGGTGAACAGAAGAGTTCCTGCCTCACGTGCTTGCAGATTAGAAGACAGGAATTAATCAAACGATCTCACAGATAAATACACACGGCTTTACACGTCAGTGCGAGGGCCTCAGGGTCAGAGAAGTTTCCCTGGGACTATGGATGAGCAAGGGTTCGCCAGTCGCCAAGGGGCTGGGGACTCCAGGCACAGAATACGGCAGCCCCCAAAGCTGGAGGTGGGAGGGGCCTGGGCACAGAGGGAAACGTGGCCCCGCAGGCCACGCGGGGGTGACAGTCGTGCAAAGTGTGCTCTGTTCTTTACTCTAAACGCACAGGAAGCCACGGGGGGCTTTTTAAACCAAGAAGCAACATAATCAAATGTATGTTCTCAGAAAATGCCCCTGATTCCACTGAAGAAAAAAGCCGGGTCCAGGGACCAGCAGAGAGGTTGGGGGGCCCACCGGGCAAGGGGCCATGGTGGCCTGGGCTGGGGTCAGGGTTTCGGAGCTGGAGCAAATGCAGATCTGGAGGCTTAGAGGATACAAATCAGGACTGGCTTCGGCAAAGCTCTGGGGACGGAGGAGGACGGGGGTCAAGAGCAGCTTCCACGCTGCACCGGCATCACCTGGGAACCTGCCAGGAGCGCAAATTCTCCAGCCCCCGAGCCGCACCCACTGACTAGCAATGGGGCTGGGCCCAGCAGTCCGTGTGCCAACAAGCCCAGGGAAGCTCGGCTCCAGCGTGCCCATGAATGTCTGCCAAACACACAAAGCCCCTCTCAGGCTGGAACAGGGGCTCTCGACCCAGGCTGCACGCCACGATAATCAGGGCGCTCTCCAGCTTCTGGGTGCCCTGTCCCGCAGACCGAGCCCACACAAATCCCATCGGGCTCCAGGGCCACCAAGGGGGCAGGCGTCTGGGTCACAGTCCCCACGGTTTTCATGACAGGCTCAGGATCTCTGCATCATTCCCAATTCGCTGCCTTCAGGAAGTAGATGGGTCTCACTGAAGGAACGCTGGGCTGTCCTCTATCCCAGCGAAGGTCAGAACCAGCCTGTGGGCCTGGGCATCACGACCAGGCTCCTGCAGGGACCTTCATGTGTCTCGTCTGTAATTCTACAACAGGAACACAGGAGGAAGGGCTGGGCCAATCCCTTCAAGCTTCCTGTATTACTTTCTCCCCCAAAGGCTGACACCCGAAAATAAACAGGAAGGTAAGAAGGTGCAAGGTGTTGAGAGCTACAATCATTCCAGCCAAAATGAAAGAAAAGTGGAAAGATCCTCAGAAACCAAACACAGTGCAGTGCAGCCCAAGCATCACCTTTAAACCGGTCTTGGTTTAGCTTTAGCCCAACGCACTTCCCAGAGCTGAGTGGACACGATGTCCGCGCTGCGCAGACGCCTTCAGTGGGACGATGACCTTTTCCCAAGGGAAGCTGTCTGGCTCCTGGTTCATGACAGTCAAAGCCACAGAGAAGCACCCACCTCCCAAGCCCACCCCACTGGCCCTGACCCTGTGTCCCGGCCGCTCCCTTCGCTTTGACTCATTTCAGCCCTTTGTCCCTGCTGCGATTCTAAACCGGTCTGAGATCCTCCAGCCGTGGTCTGTGACCTGCAGCCGTTTTTATTATGTGGAACCAAGAAGCTGCGACCTCACTTCTGACTTGTACGGAAATCACAAGCTCATCTGATGTGTGTTTTCACACCCTGAATCTCTTCATCGGGTGGCCGCGAGCTCAGGCTGCCACCTTCCCCACCAGCCCGTCCCGCACACGCTCAGGACGGCCAGCTCGGCACAGGCCTGTGTTCCAGGTGTGGCTCAGGGTCTCCTGGGGTGAGGAGCCCTGTCCAGGGCACTTTACAAGGTGGAGGAGCCCTTGTCCCGGCTCTGGGCGGTCTCAGAACCTCCCCCACCCCGGGCACCCTGCTCCTTGTCCTCCCTGGGAACCCAGGAGACATCCACAGCCTCTTGCTTCCTTTGTGGGATAGAAGTGCCACAGAGAAAAGCTCCACCACATGCCCCATGACGTGACCTCCCCGCAGGATGCACGCTTGCTCGTTGGCAGCAAAGGCGTCGGAGTGGCCCCTGCGGGGGCAGCATTGGGGGAGTGGGCGTGCATCAGGCCGAAGCCGAGAGCCACACGCAGAGTCTTCGCTGAGACCACCGCAAACGTGCACCGGGAGCAAGGCTGAGTCTGCACGAAGCCCCAGCCACAGCAACTGCCAAGAAGGGAGGGAAATAGTGCAAAAGCGAAGGAGACGTCTCTCCTCAGAGACGAGGCGGCAGGACTCCTGCAGACGGTCAGCGGGGGCCCTGCGGCTGCTGGTGTCTGTCTGCAGGCAGAGTCCCCCAGCGCTGCATGCAGGGGTTACGGAAGGTGGGAGGGAAGGGGGTGTCTTCCAGCGAGGAGCCTTTGGCGCGAGATACCATCTGGGTGCTGCCTTGACTTCCTCGCTGTGGGATTGTGGGAAAGACAGTCACCTGCGGGGACACGGTGGGGAGGGACAAGGGACTCCTCGGACAACGTGGGTTTGTGTGCAGTTTGGTGACAACGCCTTTCTGCTGCTCTTGACTCCTGGACTCTCTCTGGTCCTCCTGTGTGTATGTGCACACGTGTGTGTGCGTGTGTGCACATGTGTGTGTACGCACGCACGTGTGCATGTGTGCGTGTGCGGGCACATGGGTGCTGGGAGACAGGGTGGGAGGGGAAAGTGGGTGTGCCAGGTCCTGTTTATGCTTCCACGCTACTAAGGGACTTCTGCCCGGTTGGAAAGTTAATGCCGTTACTTGAACGGAGGTTTGTTTCCTTTTATTAGTTTGGGGATGCTGGAGAATAGGTTTGGGCCAACACTAGCTCTCTCGAATCGCTCCTGTCTCCCGTGCCTTCCCAGCCACCGCCCTAGGAGGCTCAGGGCCCTGCGTGCGTGCATTCTCATGCGTGCATTCTCGTGCACCCCAGGAGCCCCTGGGGGCCCATCTCCAGTCAAAGAGCCACCTTCTCATGGGGAGGTCTGTCCTCCAGGCCTCGCTAACCTTGTGGCTTGTGTGACCACCTCCCTCCCAGCTTTCTTTCCCTACTTCCAAACTCTTTTCCCCGGATCCCCAGGAGGAGGCTCACGTCATCTGGTTATGGCCACAACCCAGGTGAGCTGCCGGCTGCGGACCCCCCCACACCCTTGCTCACTGATCTGGTGGAGTAAATAGAAACATCATCTCTTGGGACACACCGAAGGATGAGGGAAAGAGAGGCGGCTCGCTCCGCATCAGGTGTCCTACTTCCGAACACTGGCTGATCAAGCACTCAGACATCCTTCTGCAATGATGCCCTGTTTTCAGGAGTGTGTCCAGGTTTTGGAGAGATTGGCCAGAGGCACAGAGACTGCTGGAGGGGCTGTTTTTATAGAATTCTCCAGCACCGCTCCTAAGGGTCCTGGCTGAGGGTCAGTGAGCAGGAGTGGGGAGTGCGTGCTGCTGGGCTCTGCAGAAGGGACGCAGAAATGAGTTAAGAACAGACCCTCCAGGGGAGTTCTAGCGGCTGCGAGACCGGCTCTGTGACCGTGGCGAGGGTTCAAACCTCACCTTTACTGGAGGAGCGCCTGTACTCTCTGAGGAGGCTGGTGCGTGCTCCCGAGTACCCGGGGCCACACCGATGGTCGACAGGAGCAGGCACATGCCAGGCACTGGTGACAGAGGGGACCTGGCTCCACGGGAGGGACGGGGATGGGGGGCCACCAACCTGGCCTTCTGAGTCAGGGCATGTTAACCAGTTACACAGAAAGTCACGGTTTTGAAATCAAACACTGTTGCATTTGCAGGTCATTTCCAAAGTCAAAGGCACAGCAGAGAGTCATAAAGTAATCAGTAGCCTCCCCTCCAAGACTGCATGAAAATTAAATGTTCAAAACCCTCAGGTACATGATGGCCTCGGTCGGCACCGGGGTCCATAACCGAACCCAGTTACTACTGTTAGAAGACCATTCGGCAAGTCGCCCAATAGATCAATACATTGAAGGGGTCATCAATCTGTCTATTATCTGCACAGAAATTAAGAGTTTGTGTCAGAAATCTCAGATTAAAGGAAATGGGAACACCAGCTCAGTTTAAAGGGAAAGAAGCACGGTGGCACTGACAGAGCAGAAGGCAAAGTCCAAAATGCCCGCTCAGAGGCGCAAGAGGCAGGCTCTCCAAGAACCGACGTGATGAGACGTGAGGCGTACAAACGCCGTGGTGCTGGGACCACGAAGGGCACAGGTCTCTACCCCAACCGGACAAGTGAGGCCGTCAGGCCCAGACAGTCTTATCCCCTCGCGCATAGCGAGCAGAAACGCCAACCCAAGTTTCCTGATACCATATTGTGTATTTTTTCCTACCACTTCATAACTAGTCCTGGGGACAAACGTGAGGTCCCAGGCCTGTGACTGTGTCCGTTCCACTCTGCCTTCTATTCTCACTTCCCCGGGGCTCGGAAGGGAGTAGCGGCTAGGTATGGACGCACGCGTGCACGTGGGCATTCGTGCCAGCGTACGTACAGACAGGCAGGCACACAAGCGTGTGTATGTGTGCTACTGGCTCAATGCAGGAATTATTCGCCAGCTAATTCATATGATGGGTGCTGCTGTTAGCTTTTTGTGTAATATTTTTAAGGTAAAAGAAATTTTATGGCAGTTCCCAGGCAGAGTTTCTCATTTCTACTCTGCACTGAGCAGAAGTCAACACGGTGTCACTGAGCTAGGGAGGTACCCACAACATCAGGGATGCAAAAGATGTTGGCAAACTTTGCCCACGACCCAATCTGGCCCGTCTCCTGTTTTTGTACAGCCTGCAAGCTAAGAATGCTTTTTACCTCCTTAAATAGTTTAAAAAGGAAAAAAATAGTATTTCATGACACATGGAAAGGATATAAAATTCAAATTTCGGTGTCCATAAATAAAGCTTTATAGGAACACAGCCATGCTCATTTACCAGCAAAGTCATCTGTGGCTGCTTCCGGGCTCCAAAGATGGAGCTGAGCAAGCACCAAGGAGACCATATGGCCCGCAGAGCCTGCATATTTACTATCTCCCCCTGTACAGAGGGCTTGTCGACCTCTGTGGTCTATCACCCAATTTTCAGCTCGAAGAACAGGGCTTACAAGTTGTGCAGCCTTTTCAGGATACAAAACTGATAGCTGAACATCACACAACTTCAGGGAAGTCAGTGCGTTGGGAGCCCAGGGCACAAGAGTTGACTCAACTCCTTTTTTGTCCCCAGAGGTAAGAAGGTATGGCAAGGTATCGTCTGCTTCCGGCTTGAAGCTTTCGTGGCTTCAGACATGACGCAGCTTTAAAAAGTAGTTGGTTTTAACGAAAGACGTTAATGACAATTATTTTAAAACAGGAAGATGAGTGGGTCTGCTTGCCAAAAGGAAGTCCGCTCTCTGGAATCATCTGTTTTTAATTCGTACGCCAGGGCCGCTCGGGAACATCCGCAGGGACCCAGAGGACAGAGAACAGTGACCCAAACTCAGAAGCGGAATGTAAAGAAAGCAAGACCTGATCTGACCGGCCCGTGTGTCGGAGGAAAGCTGTTTCTTCAACAAAGAAAGGCGTCAGCAGGCAGGAGCTGAGCGCCAGCAGTGGCCGGAGCCCAGAGGAGTCGAGGACAGGCCGGCAGGCGGCTGCGTCTGAGCACTTCTGCTGCCACGGAATCAACGTGTCGCGTGTGACACGCTCGTAAGCAGAACTTCGGAGTCAGGAGGGTGCTTGCGGCCCCTGCCCCTCCCGCGTCCGCTCGGCACGTCCCTGCCCGTTCTGAGCACAGCACACTTCTCTGGTCACTGAGGAGCTTTCTGTGCAAAATCACACACAAATGATAAAATCCTAGTGACGTGTGAGTCTGCGCCTAGCTCGCCGTGAACATGCATGCTGTTCATCTTTAAGAACCGACGTCAGGGGCGCTTGGGTGGCTCAGTGGGTTGAGCGTCCGACTCGTGATTTCAGCTCAGGTCATGATCTCAGGGTCGTGAGATCGAGCCCCTCGTCGGGCTCTGCGCTCAGTGTGGAGTCCGCTTGAGATTCTCTCTCCCTCTGCCCCTCCTCCTGCTCATACTCTAAATAAATAAAATCCTTTTCTTAAAAAAAGAACTTAATGTTATAATTTTCTTACCCTCTTTTTTTCCTTCCCTTTCAATTCTGAGAGTCGTCTGCTAACTATCAGCTGACAGAAGACTGTTTATTTTGGAAGAATTACTGAAGAAAGGCCTGCAGTAGGCAGAGAGCAGAGCAAAGCTTACATTATCTATTTGAAACCAATAAAAAGATGCCAAGTGTCTACTAATCACAGCACTATATAAAAATGGTCAAACCTGGGACTGTCTGATGCGGAGATGAAGAAACACCCATTCACAATAAAATGGAAATAACCATCACCTTCCATGATCTTTTCAGAACCTTTGCTTTTTGAATGCATAAACGTCCAACGTTTTACCCGCGGCTGTTCCACATTAAAGGAGGGAGGGAGTAGGTCACAGAAAGTGGCCTGCTTTCTCGTCCTTGCAGCCAAAGGCACATGTTCCAGAAACCGTGTCCTTGCTCTTCCGAAAAGATCGGACACTTGGCATTGGACCACCTTGCTGTGGCGTTTGCTGTGATCAGATGAAGACGAAGCAAGAGTCCAGGATTTAACTGTTCTGATTGGCATCCCTTCTCTTAACTGAAACACAATTTCCAGTTTAACTCTCCCCCTTAGAAACAGTAATGCTATTTTGTAAGTATTCAGAGAATACTTGCATCATTCCTTACCTTTTAATATTTACTCTGTCCTGCAGGACAGACATAACCCCTGGCTTACGGCGTAACAAATAATCGATACATTTACAGTTGGGTAAATGAGAGTTATTTTTAGGTCTTTTCTTGGGGACAGTTGCAGATCTGTACTGCGCACTTTCTGTCCCTGGAAGCCAAGGAACAATGGTGTCAAATGTCTGGCACAGCAGAGATGGGGGTTCTTCGCACAATGTCTGCTTTTCACAACCGGCCATCCGGCACCCAGAGAGTGCCTCTGCCGTGCCAGCCTCGTACCAGCTCGTGCTAGCTGCCGCTAGTTTTTAAGGATAAAAATAACTTGAAAACTCTTCAGGTTAAGAAATACTCAGTGAAATGCTTTAAAAAACTCAGGCAATAAAACATGATTATTCAGAGCAAGAAAAGGTGATGTGACACTAGATACATGGGGAGAAAAAAGACATTCTAAGAGATTTATAAAAACGGTCTCAGGTGAACTCTCGTCAACTCACCTGCTGCTTTAACTATTCTTAGATACGTGCTGTTTGAGTAAAGTGCATACTAATATACTTTTGGGGGGGGTTATTTTCTTTCTTGCAAATGATTTAAAAACCATTTATCATGATCCTATAGTCAGATTAGCATTTAATTTCATAGGGTATCCAACCGAAGAAACTGAAACTATCCCCTATCTATTCATCCAGTGGAAGTAGACACTTAAAAAGATTTATTTATGAAAATTCTAAATCAATCACAATGGGTACTTGTGATCATCTGTTTTTATGTTTTGTTGCATGAACCTTGAACAAACTGATAATTTCATAAGGGAATTGTCATAAGTAAAAAGCTGGCATTTCCACCTCATGACAATAAGCTCATGTCTATATTCACATGTGGGTGTGTGTTACAAAGTTCTCCAAGGGAAATCGGTCCCCTTGAATCTAACAGTAAGGTTTAAATCTTCATCACCAAGATGATGTGCTGACATTTCCCACCAGTCTTGGGTAATCTCAGGGGTCCCGGTTACTAGTCCCTGAGCATCTAAGACACGGTTGTGTGATGTAATGTGGCAGGTGGCAGTCACTGCTCACTCTGACCACCTGAGGCCAGCATCACTCACAGCAGGGCTGGGGTGGGCTGTGAAGTCCCCTCGGTCTTTCTGTCTACACAAGTCCAAACGTGGTGCACGCAGCGTCGTCCTTAGAAAGTGGTTTGTCGGAGACAAAGCTTCTGATCTCCCTGAATACTTTGTGCTCGTAATGGACCCACAACATCACGGTGTCGTGATGGGAGTGTGTTACCTTCGCCTGCGTTCCACGTGGGCCCCGCGTCGAGGGAGGATGGACGTCGAACGCATCGAAACCGGTCTAGTCACACCTGCCTCAAACACCATCTTAACGGATGCCACTCATATGTCCGAGCATTCACACCACAGTGACCTGCTCACCTTCCAAGGCCTCCCCGTCTCACCTCTGCCACTCTGCTTGACCTTTGCTGACCCGGACTCTGCTACAGGGAGCTGTAGCCCCGGACTGAGTCTCTGTCTCTGGTCACCTCCTCCCTCGCCCTCCTGGCCGTACGAACCACCCCCAGCAGGACGTGAATCCCCGCTCTGAACGCTGGTGGCCTGGGCTCATCTGCCCGCGGCGGCCGTGCTTGGTACGCCACCCCGGTTTGAGTCCAAGCGACAGAGCATTCAGCGCGCTAACCTTGATTACCTGCTCACGAGGCCTCGGGGCAAGAAGCTGTTCTGCCATGGGACCCAGGGCCACGCAGACCAACCAGGGCGGCCGGTGAATGCAGCCCAGGGGGCAGGGAAGGCCCTCAGGGTGGTGCTTTGTGGCCCCAGAACATCGTGGGGGAGGCTGAGGGCCCATCCTCCGTCACAGCCCTCCTGCCTCCCCTCTGCAGGCCTGTGGCCCTGGCTTCAGCAGCATCCCTGCAGCCTTATCCTGGATGTGTGACCACCAGACAGGCTCCCCCGCGGTCTGATCTCTCAGTCCCCGCCGTGCTCGGGACCCTCAGTGCTCACTCACCAACTGACAGACCAGAACCGCTCTCCCAGCATCACCTGCAAAGTCGTCTTGTGATGGTTCCGCAAGGGGCAGAGCGACCCTGCCTCCCCAGCTCTGCCCTCATCTCCCCATTTCCCTCTGGAGGCCCACAAGCTGCTGCCCTGTCTGGACTCGCAGAGCTCAGTTCAGAGACCACCCCTGCCCCGGCCTTGCGGGTCCTTCTCACAGAGGCTGGCCCCGGGCCCGACCCATCCCGGAGTGAGCACCTCGCCCCACCGGTGCCCCCTCAGTGCTCGCCTCCCGGGGGAGGGGCTCCACATGTGCATCTAAGGCACCCAGAAACCACCTGCTCTGGGAATGGACAAAATCACGTCTGAAACGTTGGCAAATTAAGCTCAACTTGTAATGGGAAAAAAGCATTCGTTAAACAACAGCCACACGTTTTTTCTGTTCTAATTCATTTACTTCTAGGAAACGGACATGTCTTTCTCCCTAAAGGCAATCCTTGGGATGGTGGTAGATTTCTATGTTGTTGTGTTGTGTGCACACGTGTGTGTAGGGCGTGTGTGTGACTGAAGCCCCCCAGACACACTGATAAACGGTCTCTCTGATCTTCCTACGTTGTGACCGAGGCGCGCTCTTCTAAGTAATCGGCTCTCGTGCCCGGAGTCAGTCTGCTTCTTCTTTCCCACTGGAAAAGGAACTACATCCTGGAGAACGCAGATGACAACGGGACCCAAAGCAGCCTCAGAACAGCGAACGGACAGGCCACGGCCCAGCCTCCATAACCTCCATGAAAACGCTACAGCCCATGGATGAGACAAGGTCAGTGCTGGACTAAGCGGGTCGGCAATGCGTGAGGCAGCCGCCAGCCGAGATGAGCGCGTGACCAATGACCCCACAGAAACACCTGTGGCTCCACCGGCCTGGGACGCATGTTCTGAAAACCACTCAGGTTTGCGCGGGAGTCAGGAGGGCCGGGGGATGGGCGTGGACAGTGACAATCCCGCAGCGGTCAGTATTTCCACCTTTTGCAGCCAAGACATTTTCAAAGTTAAAATTACTTCATGAATTCATTTCATCTCTTTTTTCTATTAGAAAAAGTGCCAACGTGCCCGTGAAATTGCTTAACCGGCCAGCAAGTCAGCCACACACAGGAAGGAAGGAAGCCATCCCTGAGCTGCGACAGTCAGAGATGGGCCCGCCGCTCAGGCCAGGGTCCAGGCACTGCTGGCCGTGGCAGCACAGCTCGGCGGCAAGCCCGTGAGCGGACTGCACGTCTGCGTGGAAACACCAGGAGGGCAGCATGTCATTAATGCCAACGACTGGCTGCATGTACAAAATACTCAACAACCCACACGTTCGAACGGTGGGGCCAAGCGGCAAGTTAGCCACGGATATTCATTCTCGTCCGTGTGGACCTGTTAACTATTTCGCCACGTTCCCAGTGGTGATGTGAAGACCCAAAGCCGCTTCCCGTCCCAGGAGCATCCAAGATGTTCACCGTGGAGGCTGTCATCCTATTCTGGGACATTCACAGACATGGGAACCCGCTGTTGTAGGAGCAGAATTCCCAACGTCGCTGGCGTACCTTACATCACTGGCTCACGCTCCCCCACAAGACAGAGCAGCACGGTTTACTCGAGGTGAGGGCGAGACTCAGGATGGGGCCCAGAAGAGCAGAGCTCAGAGCCTGTGAGGGTCCCTCGGCACACCGCCGCCTCCATGCTCTCCCTAACACCGGCCGTCCCCCCGAACCATGAATCTGGGAGCCCCTCCTGACATGCCTAGGGCACCTGGGGGCATTCGACAGATCATGGTCCCCAGAGACTTTGAATGACCGTCTCGTTTCTTGGGTGCAGGGAGGGGCAGTGCTGGAAGATGTGGGGAAAGTTTTCAGTGTCGGTAAGCATCGGCTTAGAGAAGCTGAACTTGAAGCTAATCTTTCAGTGATGACCACAAATCCTGGAGGTGGGAGAAGACGTCTGATGCCACAAAATATCCAGTGTCCCTCCATTCCTCAGCTGCCTGCTAGCCTGACATCTTCCTGGATTAAGTGAATCAGACATTAGAATGCACTTTTCCCCCTAGGTGGTGGAATGGGGTTTGATAAAGAATCACATGCAAATGCCAGACATAAAAGTGAACATGTACACAGACAGCCCTGCCCTCTGGAGCTCAACACAGAAACAAAACAAACCCACTGCTGCTGGGCGTCCGCCCGCGTGAATGGAGCCCCTGCACCCACCGAGACCGCGAACGGCACAGCGGCCGGCAGCAGGGCTCACGACAGCCGGGGCGAGCGAGCAGCCCACACCTCCACGAGCCGAGGAGGGAACCAACAAATCAGGGGTTGTCCAAAAGAGGGAACGGAGCGTGGACACTCGCCCACCCCTTGGACAGACCTTAAAAAGACTGTGCTAAGGGAGAGAAGCCAGCGACAAAGTCCACAAGTGTCAAGTCAGCAAAGCCACAGACAGAGGTAGTGGTTTCAAGGGCTGGACACCGTGGGTGGGGGATGGATAGCTGCCAACGGTAGATGCTTTCTCTAGGGTGACAAGTTTCCAAATTAGATTAGAGTGGGCATGGCACAACTCTGGGAATATACTAAAACCATTAATTTGCCCAATTAAAACAGGCAAACTTTATGGTATATAAATCCATAAATCTGTTGAAAATGAAAGCAATTAAGGATGGCTCCATTTTACTGCGGTGTCGCTTCAATATAACTTTTCAACAAGCAGAAATCAGAAGACGAAACGGGATATGCTCCGGTTTTTAAGGCAACTGAAAGAAGTCAAAACCTGTTGAGTATTTAATTCTGAATGCCAGCGAATTAACTGCTGATTCCGTATCTATCAGAACACCTCTGTGTGTCATGCAATGAAATAATTAGATCCCCTGCTCGTCAGAAGAAGATTCTGAGCAAAAATTACAGTCACAGGACTACTGAAAACAACTAAAAAGCCAGAACTTGAATAATTAGTTTACTAAAATGTGACCACCAGACAGTGCTGGTAGGAAGGATGCTGTCAGTCTGAGAGTTAAAGACCTAAGTGTAGCAGTTGTCTCTTCTGGCTTCTCTGCTTCGAACTCCTTTTTCTCCGCTTGGAAACACACTCCTTCCACTGAAAAGCCCCTCTCAGGGACTCACGCACCCAACAAGGAGCGGGTGAGAGTGGCCCTCTCGGCTCCCCTGTGGGGTGGGGTCCTCCACCTGGAAGAGTGCTGTGATCCTGCCTCCAGCACGTTCCAGGCATGACACGGTGGTGGGGAAAAGGCAGGAGCATAGCACAGCAAACGTGTTTATGACCTCTGGCTAAGGGGGTGGGGGTGGAACAAACGGGGGCCTGATGACCCGAAGAGGGGGGATGGCAGGAGAATCCACGGTTCTCGTGACAAGACCACCGTGTTACTGACGTCATTCCCCCCCACATCGCAGCCCCGCAGGTATGACAGTCTGCATCTTATGGATGTCAGTAGTGAGGCCCAAGGAGGTCAAAGCAGAAAATACTCGCTTAAACAAGCGAGAGTCAGGTTTGAAGCCAGCTGGAAAGCAATGTCCAAGAGGCAGGGTGTCCACTGTTTGGTCCACTGCTCTCCCCCTGCACCCACACGAGATGCAGAATGGAGAACGTCCTAGTCTGGGCCCCGTTCAAACCCCGAACAAAGAAAGCTCTGGTCTAGTTTCTGTCTTTGAAGCTCCTGCAAGTGTAGGGTCCAAGTACGGACCCTACGCCAGAAGGTCTGCAAGGAGTGTTTTGCCCGCGTGAGGGTGTCGGAGCTCAGATGTGCTCACCTTCAGGAAAGGTCACGGCTATTGTCCACCCCTGTCTGTGCACCATTATTTCTGGTCCCACGCAGATGCCACTGGGGAGCCCCTGACCACCTGTGACTCCCTGGGGGATGCCCACTCCCGTAGCCACAGAAACAGGTACTGTTTGGGGTTGTGCTGAGTGTGGGCATTGTCACTGCTGATGTCCTACACAGGGTGACAACAGCAAGGACAAAACTGACATGTTCTCATTGAGCAATTCTCTCCCGCATTCTTGTCCTCTCTTGACTTGGAGAAGCTCCATGTCCCCAGAGCACGACTGCTCCACGGAAGCATTTCCACACTTGCGCACTGCTGACTCATCGGGGTGTAGCTGGCAAAGAACGCTTCTGTCCTGGCTCGAGAATCTTGCCGAAGAGAGAAGCATTTGCAAAAATAAAGACTTGAAAACTCACATAATTTCTGAAAATAAACTAGGGTTCTGAAACACAAAAATAGCATTCTACTTATATTTTAAATGTCAAATTACGTACTTCCTCCCCTTTCTAAGCCTTGCTGGCGCTGACAGCCAGCTACCGGGTCCTTCTCGGCACACCCCAGGACAGGAACCCAGCTGCACATACTGCTCAGTGGAAGGTTCTGTGTCAATGGCTTAGGAAGTCCCACCTTCGGAGAATTTATGCCGGGTTTGTACAGTATTTCAAAGGGATGGTTCCTTTATGAGTGAGTCAAAGTGCTGCTGATCGTCCCAAGCATCTGAACTTTGAAGGACCACTTGCTGGAACCCAAGGAGCGTGCATATACGACATGACCCTGTTCCTAACGTCCGAAACCCTTGGTCTCCGCTCCCCCCAACCGACCTGCAGGACGGCCTGGCCTCAATTTTCTCTTTGTTGTCGTGCTTCCCCCCACCCCGCCCCGGCTAGCTCCTCACCCCCACACGATTGTAGATACTTATTGCTCTCATTCAATTTTAATGGAAGTGAGGAAGAAGGACTTGGGGGACGGAACAGCATCCCCTGCACAGTGAGGTGGATTCCTACGTACGGGACAAGCCAGGACCAGAACCTGGTGTGCAGAAGGGAGACATGGGGGGTGCCCACGTCCTGCAGGGTAAACGTACGGCTGTCCTTTCCCAGCACCTCCACCCACGGGCCTCTGAACCAGCTCCAGGTGACGTGGGAGAGCCCCTGCCCTCCCTCCCTCTGTGCGTGAGTGTGAGCACGTGAGTGTGTCCGTGCACGTGTGAAGGAGTGTGTGCATCAAATTGCACACCACTGTGGTTGGGCTGCACCTGCTTCCAGTAAGACGGACAAATCTTATGCTAAGATCCCCCCAAGATCCCACAGTGTTCTCGGAGTCCCTGTTGTGTTGCCCTCACAAGTGCGTCCCATCGCCCCTGTCTCTCCACCTGTGGCGGCCGCGCTTTGATCCCGTCACGTTCCAGTTCTGGGATCACTGGTTGTAACACCTGCTCATGTCTCCAGCTCTTAACAAAGCTTCTGGGAAAAAGAAATTGAACGTTAAGACATGATTTTTTGAAGTAACTTAAATAAAAAGTCTCAGCTAGAGGCAGGGGTAAGATCGCTTGCTGTCAGAGAGACACGGAGAAAGGTGCCTTCCTATGTGCACTTTATGTAAGTTGGAAAGTCCTGAGATAAAAATGGCCTGAATGCACCAAGTCCAACTAATTTAATATTCCAGGTAGGATGTGCTAAATTACCTGGACTTCACTTGCTGGCCAAGAACACATGCATCTCTAACGGCCCCGACCTCGGGGACACGAACATCCGTAACCGCCCCGCCCTCCCGAGCGATAACCTCAAACCCGCCGGCACCGTGCCACACTCATCACCTCTATCAGCAGCCCGCCTGCCCCCACCATCACTGGTACGGGAGGTCACCGCCGGACAGACGTGGGGCTGCTTCTCTGGATCTGGACGTGTACGGGGAGGTTTGGGGGGCCCAGGAGCATGGCTGATGGAGGGCAGTGACACCCCCGTAGAGCGGGAAGCCTGGGCTGAAGCAAGGACCTGCCCTTCACTCGACCCTTTATGGCTGCGAGCCAGGGGGCTGCGGGATGGGCAGTGCGGACTGAGGACCACTGACAGCCTTCCTGGCACATCACACATCGCAGCTCCGAGGAGAACACCGGTCGGAAAAGCGGAGCTCAGGCACGGCCGTGGTGTGGACCGGTGGGGTCAGTCGCCGTGGTGGGTAAGGACGGCTGTGGGTCTGGTCGTCTCTGGCCCGCAGCACTGCCAAACCCACAGCATAGTGTGCGTTTTTGTTTTCCTTTCTAAACACGTCATTTCTTCAGTTTAGGAAATATCGACAGGGGCGCCTGGGTAGCGCAGTCGTTAGGCGTCTGCCTTCGGCTCAGGGCGTGATCCCGGCGTTCCGGGATCGAGTCCCACATCGGGCTCCTGCTGGGAGCCTGCTTCTTCCTCTCCCACTCCCCCTGCTTGTGTTCCCTCTCTCGCTGGCTGTCTCTCTGTCACATAAACAAAATAAAATCTTTAAAAAAAAGAAAATATCGACAGTAACGCTCTTGGTGGAGGCGAGGAAGCAGGGGGCTCACCCCATAGGGGTTCACGGAACAGACACGCATGCCGCCCTGCTGTTGGCGGGAGAGGTGATGAGAGGGTGCCGGCCACCTCCGAGCCGCCACGGCCGGGAGAGGTGTGCGTGAGCGCCGCTCTGCATGCCGGCGGGTCCCGTCCACAGGCCCCGGGCCCCTGGACGTGCTCTCGGTGCTGAGACTTCGGGAGGGGACGGTCCCCCGCCCTGCAGCTCCCGGGTTCACCCTGCAAGTTCCCACAGGGGGCGAGGCGGAATGGGAAACGGTGACTTTCACCGACGGGAGCCAAACATGGGCGCATTCCAACCGCAGGCCTGAGATCCGGCAGGCTCGTTCGTCAGGCACACAGCGGCTGGTCAGACAGAGGGGTCCACGGAGGGGCCAGGATGGTCATGCATCCCCGGGCCTCAAGCCGGGGTTGCTGGCCACTGGCCGAAGCCCCTGCAGCTGCTATTTGCGTGTTTGTAAGGTCTGTGTTCCCTCTTTGTTCTGGAAGTCTTTCAGTTGTCCTATTGTGGCCCGGATGGCCTCAAGTGACTCCTAGCCGCCCATTTCATGAGGAAGGCCAGGCCCAGGGGGCTAAGTGCGCGGGCAGCCACCGTCAGGCCTATGTGACTCCGGAGGGGATGCCCAGCATGCTTGTGGTGTACATGAGCATCGTTCTCTCCTGGCACGAGCCTCCGCCAGACCCAGGGTTGCCTCGCAGGACACGCTCTGCCCATGCAGCTGCCTGCGGGCCCCCCCGGCCTCCTTCCCGGAGCAGCACGTCCCCCCTCCTCACCTGACCTCACCTGCAGACCGCGCAGGGAGGTGTTGGGAACATGTGCGAGCCCGTGCCCACCTCGGAGAACCCTCCCTCAACTCCAGAACGTGAAACGGTATTTGCTCCTGTCTAAATTCAGGAGGCTGTAGACAACTGCCAAGGCTAGCCCTGCTGTGACGGGTCGCTGTGGCCTCAGGGGGCCGGGAGGCCAGCAGCGCCTGCCACGAGGGCAAGGATATGCCCAGCTGGGCGCAGCGCACCTGTCTCTGCAGTCGGCGGGGGGGGGGGCGCGTACTGCAGGGCGGCGCTCTCCGTGGGAGGCACCAGGAGCTGGGGAGCAACCACTCCCCGCAGGGGCTGCGTGGCCCAGGGTTTCACCGTTATGGGGAATTTATATGGAGAAACTACAAACCGCAGCCAAGGACAACCGTTTTTATGAAAGTGCTAGAATGAAGGTAGTCTTAGCAATTCCTAATTTAAAGAACAAAGGCAACTCCCAGCGTTTCAGAGATACTTTGTCAGTGGGAAGAACACTTCCCCACACGCGCACGCGCACCCACACGCACACGAGCACGTGCACACACATGTTCTGATGCCCGTCACTCGCTCAGCAGTAGTGCGAGGCAGAGCTTCTCACGACTCAGGGCTAGGAGGCGTTATTCTCAGAATACAGCGGTTGGCAAGTCTGCCTTAGAGCGAGGAGAGGACAGAGCAGCAGGGGGAGGTGGGGTCCCTCGGATCACTGCATTATCACACATGCTGACTAAGCCGCACGGGCCGGGCCCAGCAAGGAGATGGGCGGCCCTGTGTCTGCATGCTGAGCTCCCCTTCCGCGGGCACCGGGGGACGCAGACAACACGCCATGCATGGTGAGCCGGACTCCTGGCAGCAGGAGGCAGCGTCCCCTGATCCTGGCTCCCCTCCTCTTGGCCAGACAGGGCCATGTGACGGCCTGTGTGCTGGGGTCCCAGGACCACTTCTGGCCCATGGAGCTTCAGTGGAAGTGGTGGACACTGTGTCCCTGCAGGGCATGCCGCCCTCTGGCTGCCCACTCCCCCAGGGGCAGCAGCCTGGGTCTCTGAGTCACTGCTGGGGGAGAACTGCCTGACCTTGCTGGGCTCTGACACGGGTAAAGCCAGGACATCGAGCTCTGAGACTCTGGTGTTCGTTTGGTAGGCTGGCATCGCCCACCTGTCCTAATGCAGCTCTCTGCTAAGTAGGCTGGTCAGAGGAGAGCTCACTGAGGAGACATGTGGGCACAGACTGGAAGGGGTGGGGAGCTTGCCACCAGATGTCCGGGGAAGAGTGTTCCAGGGGGAGGGCACAGCCTGTGCAAAGACCCCGTGCTCCAGGAACAGAAAACAGCTGGGTGAGGGAGGCAGGGGAGTGTGGGAGGTGCAGTCAGAGGCCCCTGGAGCCCATAGGGGCCCACAGACTGTGGCAAGGTGGCGGGGCTCTGGGCAGGGAGGGGCGCGCACTGGGCTGTGTGCTCTGCGACGGTGCTGAGAGGAGAGGGGCTGGGCGTGAAGGTGGGGGTCTGGACAGAAGCAGAAGCCAGAGGGGGCTCCCGGAATCATCCAGGTACGTGCCGATGGTGGCGTGGACCACGGTGATGCATAGGTCAGTGGGTGAGTGCCTATTCCACGAGCGAGACAAGCTTGCAAGGGTCCTGGGGGCGTAAGAGAACGGTGCTGCCAGCAGAGGAGTGCCAGCAACACCCCTCCCTGCTGCCCATGTGGCAGAGGACAGAGAGGTTCCTGGTCCTGCCGAACAGGTCAGCTGTCTCCAGGTACTGGCCTTTGTCGTCTCTCCCATTACTTTCCTCAGATGATCTGTCTGGAAAACGAGCCTCAGCGCAGAAGATTCAGGGAAACGGCACATGACATCCGCACACCTGACATTCAAATGCCACACATACAATTAAATATCATATACGCGTGCAGACTATTCAAGGTAGGATGGGCTTGGCTGGGGAGGCCAGACATTCGCGGACAGGTGCGCCCTGGGTGGAGACAGTGGGTGGCAATGCACATGGCCCCTGCCTCCTCCCTGACGAGCTCTGCCCAGGGCAACTTTGCTTGATGCCGTGTATTCCTCACAACAACCGAGAGGTCAGCTGTGAGGTCCCCACTTGCACGGGACACCGAGGCTGTGTGTCCTGCCAGAGGCCTGGAGTCCATATGCCGAGTTACTCAGTGACATGGCCCCACCAAAGTAACTAGAGGCCGGGACGCTTGTCCAGCTGCTCGTGGTAGGGGCTGCCACATAGAACCAGACTTCCCACGGGCCCCCAGCTCCCACACTCACTGCAGGGGCCCTCGGCACTGCCCCTGCACCTGCCCGGGAACAGCTGTTGGCCAGACAGGAGTAAGCTCCCAGAAAACAAGGAGGGGCGCCCCCAAGGGGCTGCCTGGGAACGACAACGAGGCCACATAAACTCGCAGGTGTGTGGTTTTGAAAGATACAAAGTGCCATTCATAGGCAAACGCGCAGAATAATACGTCTTCTCTTGCTTCGCTGTTTTAACGTATCTGTCAACCACAGAAATGAAAGCTGCTCTGTTCTCCACGGCCCCCGGGGACAAGCCGTTGTGTCCTGGGGAGGGGGGGGCTCAGGGCAGGGCTGGGAGTGGGAGCTACGGTCTTGTCTCTGTGCCCTTCGGGCCTCTCTCCTGGAAGGCAGGCACTCATCTCTACGTTGGGGGGTCAGACCCGATGACATCAAATGTTCCTTCAAGTTCTCAACCTGTGGCTGTGACTGCCTGGTTTATATCTGCCCCAAAGACACGCTCAGTATTGATTCTGTCGTTGGCCGAGATACGAGTAACGGGCCCAGGCAGCAATCAAGCCGTCACCAGCAACACGTTAAAGCCAGCATCCACGATTCTCAAGGGCAGGCTGCCGAGAGCCGTTCTGGGAGGGCGCTGATCCCTTGCCCGAGGACAGGCCACGTGGGGGCCACAGCAAGCATGGGGCGGATCCCTGGCCTTCAGTTAGAACTGAGTTGGGACAGAATTTTCTATCAGCCATGACTGCTGCTTACTCAGTCCAGTAATCAGGATTGATCAAATACAATTATTACTGAAACAGCAGCTCAAAAACATCTTCTCATGAAAGGGTCTTGGAAACAAAGGCGGCAATGATTTTTTTTTGATTGCTGGGTGAAAATCCTCGGGGAACAGCTCTGTCTACGGCACGGAGTATTTTACAGGTGTGGCCCTGCACACGCTCTTATAGGTCCTCCCCAGCCAGAGGGCCCCCCCGTCCCTGGAGGAGTTCGAGGGCTGTGCACGAGCCACGCAGGACCGACAAGGCGAGGCCACAAGTGGGACACGTGCCTCAGACCGAGCGCCGAGGTGACAGGAAGCTGAGCATCCCGCTTACTACACGTTACCTGTGCAGCCCATCGCCACAGCTGCCGCGGAAGTGCCCTGCGGTTGCCGACGACCACATGGCCAACTGCGATAAAGACGGAAACGGGAGGAGAGCTCTTACACCTGCTAAACCAGCGGGGCCCCCTCTGAGGAACGCACGCAGACCCCTCCTGACGGTCCCCGGGGGGGCAGGGCTGCCTACAGCTGCACAGTCGTGAGCCTGCTTGTCCGCTCTGGGGGCTTCTCTCACCTCCCCTGCTCCCTGGGAGCAGACGAGCGCAGCGCAGAAATGACACGGCTAACGTGACGCGGCTGCATCACCTGCCTCACAAAATGAGAAATTAAACAAACGGACGGGGCCTCATTTCCACCAGGTGGACGTTCAGCATTTAGCAACTGCCGCATGGTTCACACGCGTGGTCTCACTCGACTCGCCCGTGACTTTACGATTTCTGTATGTTACTCTTTGTGTGTTTTCTCGTCGTGAGCTAGCAAGCTCTGTGAAATAAAGACACGCACACATACTTAATAGATCATACTTGCATAAACGTCAGTGTTTCCAGTATGAATACTTTCCTGCTGAACACTAAACATAGATAATTCTATCTCCATTATCTGAGCACCGAGCTGGTGAAGGTTTTCCCCGTGACTCTCCATAGGAGTCTGTCCCTACGTGCCGTGCGTCCCTCACTTAGCCACAGGCCCTGTTATGTGCCGAGGCGGGGAGGCAATGTTTTCACGACCCTGGGATCCTGCAGGGCTCACCTGATGGGCTGGGGACTCATCCCTTCCGCTCTGACTTGGGAGATGTGGGTCATGTCTGGAAGGAGCCACGCTTGTCTGGAAAGAGCAGGGGTGCCCTCTTTTGGGGATTTCGCTCCTTTGTCACTTATAATTTAGGGAGACCCCAGGCTTCCGCTCACCTCAACTGCCCTGCCTGCCCTTGTTCTGTGGCAAGCGAACTCTGGAGGGAGGGGTGGGGATGACTGTTCTGCCTTCCTTGCTGACTGCTTTCCAAATGACGAGGATTGTGCACGACATGTGTGGGTGCACGGTGCAAAAAAGAGCTCAGTAACCGGCCTACCGCAGAATGACCCGGTTCCCCAAAGCTCAGACAACACGTGGTTCTCTAGGCTACTGTGTGTTCTTCCTCTCTGGGTAACCAGGCAAACAGTCCTAAGTATGACCACATCCAGTCAGAAAACACATTACAGGAAGAGATTGAGAAGTGCGCTCTCAGGAGTGATTCGCTTAGACCAAGAATCAGCCTTTGCTGGGATTTTCCCTTGAAATGAAAAGGTCAACAAAAGCCTTCAGTGCATTGATGAGTATGTGATCGGCTCTGGCCTTCCAGGAGGTATGGGGGAAGCCCACTGCTTTTAGCTGCGTGCTGGGATTCTGAGCATGCAGTGTGACTAGCAGCTCCGGGCACCTGCCATGGTCTGCCCCTGGCCTCGAACTTCTCTCACGCCCTCTAATTCTTTCCCTAAGCCAGGACTCTAACCAGCTCAAGGACAACGGTCTTTCCTGACATTCACAGAGAGCTTGAGGACTAGACCCTGAAGAAATGAGTCAGGGAAAGGATAAGGGCCATTCGTCTGACACGTGGACAACATGACTGCTGGGAGCTTGAAGATTATCGCTACATGGGTGCTGATGACTCAGGGTTCATAGAACATTGCAAAAGCATGGGCTTTTAAAATTTTTTTTTATGATACTCGGAGAACTGTGTAGTCAGGAAAAGTGGGAGACAGCTGCTGATTTCATTTGAAATGACATTTTTACAACATTTCCTAATTTAAAAAGAATGCTCAGATATATTTTCCAAGATTATACAGTCAAGATTGACAGCCAAGATCCATTTAGCTTCTTTTTCCCTCATCACTCTGCCCCTTTAGACCAGGGTTTCTCTGGATTCCAGGAAAGCATCAGGAGTGGGGGATTCTCGTAAGTTCAGAAGCAGATGCCGGGCGGCTCTGCAGGGACTCCTGGTCTGTATGAGTCAGGCTTGTTGAGCACAGAATCACGGGAGCTGCGAGGCCCCCCAGGCCACCCTCATTCAAGGGCAGATGCCATCAGATGGCACACTCTTCACACCTGCCCTCTGCTGTGACTCAGCCTGCATCTGGGGTCAGCTGCCTGTGTCGTGAAGGTGACGATTAGGGATTGTTTCCTGACCACGTGAGGGCTGCACCACAGCCCCCGTGGGAGCGTGCCCGGGGCTCTAGCCCTGGGAAGTCAGAGCAAATTGCACAGAGGCGTCTGCCTGTGCCACTGTTCTTCACAGCAGAAGACAAATGCAAGTTTGTGCCACGATGCACACGGGTGCACGGCCGACCCCGCAGACTCGGCCTCCAAGCTGGGCATCTACGGGAGTGTGCTGACGAGCGCTGCCGTCGGAAGAGCTTCGGAAACCAGACCACGCTGACGCCGGTTTAAGGGAACACGCATCATCGAAGACCCTTCTCACGTTACACGTATCTACGTCACAAGTGCGTATGCACACGCGTGCAGTGTGTGTGCCCAACGGGAACAGGGTGACGGATACTCTGTCAACTACCCTGAAAGCTCTTAACCAGGGGAACAATGAGGAAGATGATGTTTGCTTTAAAAATAAGTAAGCTCCCCCAAAATCCTTCTTAAAAGGTATCCTTGTCATATAGGAAACCTAAAATTGGACATTCTTATTCTGTCGTTTTCTGTTACGTGTTTATATACACACGGAGTTGGAATATGGGAGCAGAGAGGTAGTCTAGAGAAACCTTTATTTTAGAGACTCGCAGACGATTTACTCTCTAAATCATCGACACTCAGGTGCTCAGTTTGAATCTGCAGACCGCCTTCCGTCTGCACTCAGGACGCTGGTGGCGGCTCCTGGCCTCGAGTGCTGGCCTCTTCTCCCTCCGGTAGCTCTGCCCCCAAGGGGTAGGGGCCCCGCGGCGGGAGGGCAGCGGACTACGCTCCAGCAACCCCTCCCTGCCCCGCCCAGTTCCCCGGAAAATCCCTGTGCAGCAGATGCAACCGGGCGAGTGCCTGACCCCCTGGTTTCCATCAAACGGATCGGCTTTGTTTTCAGTCTCTGCGCCTCTGGGTTATGTTGACTTTCACGACAGTTTAAGATATTGAGACACTGGGCAGCGGTCCTTCTGTCATTATGGGTGTTTACTCAGGATGGAATCACAGGAACAAGAAATTGGGCGGCTTTTCCTGCCAGAGAAGCCAAAGTACTAAGAAACCCTTTCCGTAAGTAAGCAGCGGCCAGGCCAGGGAACGCGGCGAGGAGGCCTGTCTGCCGTGAGCGTCACAGCCTGCAGGCACGCAACAGCGACCAAGGGACAACGACTTCGGTAGCCAGAAAACGGCTCCCTTTCCCTCTGATATGCCAGTGAGCCCTCAGGGTCGGGGCAGGCTTCCTGCTGCCCCTTCGTTCCCACGTCTCTGGGAATTCTTGGAGGAGAGAACACAGCAGGGCCCGAGGACAGATCTGCATCGCGTCTCCCTCAGCCGTGTGATCGTGAGCAAGTCACGGAGCATCGTGTCACATGGGAAAGGTGATTTTTTTAACGTTAAAATCAAATGAGAACTCGTTCATTCATTCTCTTGGGGGGGGCGCAGAAATGCAGGTCAGTCGTGTATGTAAACTTTTATAGAAAGTTTACAAAAAGTAACTTTTTATAGAAAAAGTAAACTTTTATAGAAAACGGTTATTTTCTAACACCTCCTGAGTCATTCTTTGTGGTTGAAATATCTGGGCTTCGGGACAGTCTCATGTCCCCGTTAGTTTGTTTAATAAGCACCATTAGGCTTTCCACCCACAACGGTCAAACAGATAAGGAGAGAAGTATCGTATAGCAGGGCTACGCCTGGGAAGTCTCTGGAGTCTGCATTCAAGACGGCACAAAGCGCAAAAGCAAGAACAAGATGGGGACAGCTGCCGCCGGCCACCTGCGTGGTCACGTTGGGGAGGACGGACCGAGCGCAGGAGGCTGCCCAAGGGGACTTAGCGCACATTCCCACAGCATCTGCATTTTCAATACTGAGGACGATCCATAGATTGATTGCTCATGTGATTGAAAACTTAAAACCTTCCCCCAATGCGTGCATCTACGCACACAGAGCCCCGTCCTCTGGCTTCCCAGGCACATACCGAACACCTCGTTGTCTTCCAAGGCCTCCTGGGAGAGCTGGCGGATGTCCCTCTTCTTGTCAGACTCTCCTGCGCTAGGCTCTCCGTCCTGGAAACAAAGCAGAACAAGACCCTCTCTTAAGATGCAGTGTTTTATCAACGAGGTGCTGTGATACATCTTTCTTCTTATAAACTCTCCAGCAGAAAATCACATCCCTCTGCTCATCGTCCAGCCGTGAGAGAGTGTCTCTGGGCTCGGGGTGGGTTTTGTGCAGAGGACTCTGAGTTCCGCCGCTTTTCTCGGCCTGAGCTCGCAAGCATTCTCTCGTGCCAGCGGGAATATTCTCATACAAAAGAACCTGAGTAGCACCTGGGATGAAACACATCAGCTCGTCATCCTGCCTGTATGCCAGGAGCATCCTGCCCGCCCAGTCCCTGTTTGGGTTGCAGGTAGGCGGACGCACAGGTAGGAGGGGACAACGAACCTGCCTTCCTTCAATTCCAGCTCTGGCCGCCTGGAGGCAGGTAGGGCAGCCCTGGTGCAGGAACGGGCCCTTTCGGGGACAGAAATCGATGCCAATGTCCACGCAGCACCCTGAGGCCACAGAGGAGGAGCTGGGTGCCACGTGCTGGGCTAGGCTGCCACCCGCGTCCCTCTGCTCTGCCATGGAGCCCTACCAGCAGCACCGGGGTGCACATTCCGTTTAGGTCTAAATTTTAAGGGCATAGACTAGATATGGTTTAGTTTCTTCCTATTTGTTTAATCAAGTGTATCTCATTAGTGTGACGGAGTGCAACTACAAAAGGCCTGACCACACCCCTCCACATGCCCGCGCCCCTCCACATGCCCGCGCCCCTCCGCATGCCCACACCCCTCTGCATGCCCGCGCCCCTCCACATGCCCGCGTCCCTCCCCATGCCCGCGCCCCTCCGCATGTCCACATCCCTGCACCGCCCCAGCAGCCCTTTTGGGCCTCGCTCCACTCACTGCTCTGCAACTTGCTTTGGTCTGGTAACCAGGGACCCTGGTGGTGGCTTCAAGCGGCCAGCACAGCACCATCTGACCTGCCCTCGTGGCCAGAGCGCGAGGCCCACACTTCAGTTACTCCCACCAGCGCCACCAGACTCCTGCCCTTGACCTGGGACCTGGTTTGCGTTTTTCTGGGTTACGACCACCACCGCGGGAGCTGGCAGGCCACATGCACAAGGGGACATTCCTGGACGCTGCCCCGGCGGCCTGCTATGCCCTGCAGCCTCTCTCTGGCCTCCACCCTTCTCTGTATTACTTTTTCCCAGGCCTCTCTCATTCCCCAAGTCTCCAGCTAGGACCAAGAGATAGCTATTCTTCCCGTTGTACGTTCATCTCCTTCTGAAGAGCAAGGCAGGCACAGTCGCTAAGGATGCAAGCTCTCGAGCCAGACTGCTTGGGAGTATACTCTGGCTTGGCTTTTATTTATTAGCTGTGTGACCTTGGACAAGTCACTTAACCTCTCTGTGCTTCGGTTTCCTTGTCTATAAAAAAGAAGAAATAGTGACATTGCATGGTTGTGTGTTGTGGTCATAACGAGGGTTAAGAAAGTTAACATTTGTAAGTGCTTTGAACATACTTGGCACACAGAAACTGTTCTATGAATGTTTGCTAAATAAAAAAGGAAACTGGGGGAAAAGGTGACAATCCTCCCTTCTGCTGCCTTGGCTCTGGCACCTAGCTGCCTCCTCCCCCAGCTTGGTCCCCAAGCCTTGTCTTACAGCAGACATGTTTGACCCGCCCAGCTTCCCTGCCCCCCCTCCTCGAGGGACTCCCCTCCCTTGCTGTGACAGATCTCTGGGAGCCTCGAGAGTGGGCACGTGGCTCCGAGGGCGGGTATCAGCTGTGTGGAAGTTCCTGGGGCCGAGCTGGACTGGCACCACCTCGGGGCCACTGCCAGCACTGCGCGCTCCCTGGGCCAGGTGGGCCAGAAAGCCTGGGGGGGGCTGCAGGGAGAGAGATGTCCTTTGTGAAACCAGTGGGTGTTCCCCTGGGCCCGTCTCTGTACTTCCCCCTCCCTCCCAGGTCTCAGGGCTTTGAGTGGGGTTTGCCACTTGCAACAAAAACTGTCTTGACTAATAGGAGTCTTCTCGTGAGGAAGCCATACGTTATTACCCCATCAACAGAAGGTCTGATTCAGACCGAGACAGATTCCCGGGTAGGGGTAGGGACAAGCCCATGCAGGCAGCCAGCAGGTGGGAGAGAAGGTGAGGCCCAGGCGGCAGGGGACCTCCGTGGCCTTGGGGAGGCAGAGGCCAGCCCTCTGGACTCACAGCAGGAGGCCCTGCGCTCCCGATCCCCGTCCCCCAGGGCCCTCTGGAAGCCTCCACCCCAAACAAGCGAGGGTTCTCCATTCCACCACTGGGCAGGCGGGATCGGATGAGAGGGTGAGAGCCCACCAACCAACATTTGTAATCTCGTTCCCATACGTAAATGAGAGCCGATGTTACATATGTCAGAGGCGTATTGATAATTCACACCCAAATCACGGAGGAGGGGCGAGGTTTGTGTCCACCTTCCCCAGTGAGGCTGCTATTACCGGTCGGTCCATAAACTAACTTGGTGTTTCCAGGACTGAGATCCAACGGTCTCATCAAACAACTCTGAACAGTGACTAGTGTTCCAACTTGCTAGCAACTGAAGACATACACAGCAAAACGGGAATAAGATGGGATTTTCCAGCATATTGACAAGGTTGGGAAACCACTCCCAGTGTTGTTGGGGATTCAGGGAAACAGGAAGTCGCTGGGAACTGGGATAAAATTCACAGCCTTTTCTGTGGGACAGAGGACAACAGAAACCAAGCTGTCCCTCTGCCTGGAAAACCCGTTCCAGTCTCCTGCCCTCAGGGTCTGGGCAGGTCAGAGTGTGGGGGAAGGTATCTGGGAGCAAGGCCCTCACCCTGCCAGGCCCCTTGCCACTTCCCTGCCGGTCCTCAGCTCCTCCTCCTCCCCCGGGTGGGGTCCGAGCTCCTCCCCACGGCAGACTTCCTGGGGACTCTGGTCTCTCCCCACCACACTGGAAAGTGTCTGAGAACAGGGACATTGCCTTATAACCCAGCAAGTGCTGGAGAGAAAACCGTTCAACTGTTAATACAGTTTAAAATGGGTAACTTCTGTTTCAGCAGAGGAAGCCAAAGGTGGCTCACCACGCATTTTTCAGTATCTCCCTATCTAATTCTGGAGGAGGGTAAAACTTGGAACAGGGAACACTTCTGGATAGATTGTTCCATCAGCTGGAGGTTCACGTCATGTGTCCCGGTTCACACCTCGCTTTGAGGCCGACCTCAACGCTGTATTCTTCACTAAGTACAAAGTAAGTATTACTGGAGAAGTCATTAATTCAGTACAATTCAGCTGCCATTTTTATTCATCGTGGGTGCGTATTTTCCACGCGTCGTCATTTAAAATCAGGATGCCCATACGGTTCCCAGCGTCTTCCAGTTAGAACTGGCGACACCTTCCTTCCTGGTGTAAAATCCCTCGAGTCTCAGAGAGGAGAGCATTTTGGGAATCACTCTGCCATCAGTGGCTGGAGGTCGATGACACGGTCGCACAGGCTCGCCACCTCTGCGGGGGCTGGTGGGGTATCGTGGCGAGCGATGGTTGGTGCCCTCCGCCGCACCTGCTCTCCTGTGGCAACACAGTGTCCACCGTCTACTCCGTGAAGGAGCTGGGGGGCTGGGTGCAGGGGTGAGGACAGACAGGACCTCCAGGCTCACCCCACCTCCTCCCATCTCCTGAGTAACGAGCCCATAGAGCATGTGGAAATCCACTGACTAATTTCTGTCCAAATAAAAAGATTTTTCTGAGCCCTGACATTGCTGCTCTTCCATGAATATAAAATATATCCTTATGAATAATACATTTTCAATAAGCAAAATGTCCAAAGCAAAACAAACACCATCAAGAAGACGTGTGTCAAACGTAAGGGAACTTTCATGGCAAAGAAATAAAAGCTTCCTGTAAACGATAAAACACAAAACATTCAGATATGCAAAGAGGGTCAGTCCCCGTGGCCCGGGACCCAGAGTGTCATTGCCGCAGTGTGTCCTGATTCTCGAATCGTGTCTGTGACTGCCAGTGTCTAGACATGTTTCAAGCCCGTGTGGTCTCTTCCTTACAGACACTGCTTCTATGTACGCGTATTTGACAGGCTTTTGCTTATTTAGACAGGACAAGACACAAATTTAGGACTCAGTGTGACATCGTACAACCATCTGTATACTTATATTATCTGAGCCACAGAGTCTTGGTCTTTTTCTTTTTAAACAAAATGCATTTATTTCAGGGGCCTCTGACCCCTGGTCAGGTGGCTGTTCCAGGGTCCCACCTGGCTGCTGTGGCCAAGAGTGCACAAATCTCCAGACCCCCCAAGCCCCTCAAATCCCACAGTCAGCCACCAACTTTACTCCCTGTGCTGGGTTGCACTGGGCCCCTTAAAAAGGTCTGCCCACACTCCAGCCCGCCCCTATATCTGGGGTGCTGACTTTGCTCAGAATCAGGGTTACTGCAGCTGTGATTAGACAGGATGAGGTCACCCTGGGTGGTGGGTGGGCCTCTAAGCCATTGATGAGTGTCTTTATAAGAGGAAACGTAGACACAAGACACAGACACACAGGGAGAAGGCCAAGTGCCCACCGAGGGATGTGTCCCCAACCAAGGAAAGCCATGGGCTACTGAACGCCACCAGCTTCTAGGACAGAGGCCTGGAACACAGTCTCTTCAGAGGACCCACCCTGGCTGAGACCCGGGCTCTGGACTCCGGTCTCAGGACTGAGAGAGAACAGGATCTTGGCATTTTTAGCTCCAGTCTGTGGAACTTGGCTGCAGAAGCCCCAGGAAGTGAACACACGTCCCTCCATCTGTAGCAGAAACAGTTCTTGATGGATGTTGACTTCAACAGTGAAAGAGAAAGAAGAAAGTGCATTTTTTGGTATTAAGGCATTTCTAGGGCTCGTGCTGCTGTGCGGGCAGGCGACGGAGCGTCCAGGAAGGGAGGGCCGCGGGGACAGGCCCGGGCGGGCTCGGGGAGCGAGAGGGGTCCTGGACCGTGGCTGAGCGCGAGCCCTCGGGATGCAGAGACCAGGCTGCGTGAGGGGCTCCTGGCTGCTGGCGACACAGCTGGTCTGTATGGAGCAGGGTGGACTCTGTCTACGGGAAACTCGCTCCAGCACAGGGGACTGGGGGAAGCAATTGAAGAGGTCCTGCCTGGCCACACCATCCGGGGTGAGCGGCTCCTCTCGGGCCAGAGCCCGCGGAGGGAGGACCAGGTCACTGCTGTCTCCGTAGCTGCAAAAACCCTCCTGGTTCTTGTTATCCAGAGGTGGTGATCAACCGTGTTTGAAACCATGGAAGTACTAACATATCAGCACAGGAAAAATTCCTGAGCTTGAGTGTGTGTGTGTGTGTGTGTGTGTGTGTGTGTATCTGTGTGTGTACGGATGTGAGAGAGTGTATACATGTGTGTATGTACACCTGTGTGTGGGGGCAGCTAATATAAATAGTTCTTATAAACCCTGCAGTAATTACTCAGCTTTTTTGGTTTCTTTCTTAAAAATAAAAGGATCATCCTTGCTCTTGCGCTAGGCTGGGTTTGGATAAGCAACAAAACATACTAGCAACACATTGCAAGCTGTTAGGATCGAAGTGAAGAGTATGAAGAAAAACGAAAACCAGAGTCATGGCTCATCTCAAAGGCACTTCCCTTTTTATGCAGAAGCAGAACAGAATGGGGCTATTAATGCAAAAGGCCAGGCCTGGGACAGTTTAGACAGGGGTCTCTCGAGGTGGCATTCTTGACACTGTGGTCTGGGAGAGCGTTTGTTGTAGGGTGTAGGCTTTCCTGTGCACCGTGGGAACTTTCGCAGCATCTCTGGCCTCTACCCATGAGATGCTCATGGTACCCTGCTGCTGTGACAAAAAATGTCCCCAGACACTGACAAATGTCCCTGAGGATGGGAGAGGGGAGTCACTCCTAGTTGAGAGCCACTGGTCTAGACAAAGAGAAGTATTTGAGAGGGAGAGATAACGGCATATCCATCCACTAGTGTGTTTGCTGGCAATAAGTTCTTTATGAAAATACTTTTTAAGTCGTCAAAACTCTTCTGCTCTTCTGATTTAATTGGAGAGGAGGGACAACATGACCAGATTAGAGACTGAAGGTGAGAATCAGATTTAATTTAGAACAAGTGCCCCAACGGCTCTTAGATAGGAGACCAGAGCACAGCAACAAAAGACATAACAAATTAGACGTCATCAAAATTTAAAACCGTGCTGCAACTGGTGCCATCAAGAAAGTAAAACCACAACCTAGAGAAGGAGAGGAAATACTTTCAAATCATCTATCCGATAAGGAACTAGTGTCCAGAATATGTAAAGAGCTCCCGTAACTCAACAATGAAAAGACAAAACACCCAATTTTTTTAAAAAATGGGTAAAGAATTTGAATAATTTCTCTAAGGAAGACGTACAAATGACCAATAAGCACATGAAAAGATGCTCACATTATCCTCCAGGATGGATACAACCAAAACAACGGACAACAGTCGTTGCTGATTAAGGTATGCAGAAGTTGAAACCCCCAGACATGGCTCAGAAAATGGTGCAGTCACTGTGCAAGACGGTTTTGGTGGGTCCCCAAACAGTTAACTGCAGAGTTACCAGATGACTCATCAAATCCACTCCTGGGTATACGCCCACGAGGGAGGAAAGCATCCGTCCACACAAAACTTGCACGAGAACGGTCACAGCAGCGTGTTCCTAACACCGCACGGTGGAAGCAACCCAAATGCCCCCAGTGAATGAACGGGTCCAGAGAATGCAGCACATTCTTGCAGTGGAATAGTATTCGTCAGTAACGGACACCTGCCACGTGGAGGAACCTTGGAAACACTGCCCTACACGAAACAAGCTGGTGACCAAACGCCATGCTGCGTGATGGCCATACACACACATGAAATGGCCAGAGCAGCCAACTCTAGACAGAGCGGAAGGACGCTAGTGGTGCCTGCAGCTGGGGTCAGGGTGGAGGGGGACTGACAGGCACTGCTAGTGGGTGCCAGGTCTCTTTTAGAGGTGACGATGGGTTATAAAGTCAGACTGCAGCGCTGGCTGCACAATCCTGTGACTAGACTAAAAAGTACCGAATTGTGCACTTCCGATGGGGGAGTACCATGGTCTGTGAATTTATCTCAACAAAGCTATTGATCAAAAGAAGAACATTCCCCTAATAGCCAGGACCTGGTGAAGCCCGGGCTGTGATGTTAAGGGTGAGGGACCCTTCCTCACCATAGCTGGCTCGTCCGCTGTGGGGACCGCACGGGATTCAGCGCCAAGATCCCAAACTGGTTTTTGAAATGCAGGGAATTAAAATTTTGGAAGACTTTATTCTCTCTAATTCCTAGGCTGGTTAGTTCTCCATCTGGTGACAGTGATGAACTTGAATGAAATTATGGATAAAGGCACAGAAAATGCTTCCTGTTCAATCCTGCGGACCCCAGGAGAAAAGAGCAATGAGGTGACCAATCTCCATGAGGTGAGATGCCAAAGCCAGGGCTCCTCTCCTAGACCTGTCTGTTGGAATCGTATCCAAGAACACACAGCAAGCCTTTCTGATGACAAGAGTATACGAAAATCCAGGTTTTGTTTTTAAACGGAAAAACTACGTAAAGAGAAATGAAAACCTATGTCCGCACAAAATCTTGCCCACAGCTGTGGTATTTATAAGCACTAAGGGGGCAGCAGCCCCGCCCCCCTCAGTGGATGAATGGATGCCCAGAATGCGGTCATGCGCATGAGGGGATATCACTCAGTCATCAGACGAGGGCAGCGCGGACGGACACGGGACACGGGACACCGTCAGCCCCACAAAGGCAGCCAGACAGAACGGTCACACATTACATGGTTCCATTCACATGAACTGTCCAGAAAGGGAAACCCAGGGTCAGGAAAAGGTTCGCGGTGGCTGAGGGCCGGAGCACGGAGGCTGAGGGTGGTTTCAACGCACATGCTCTTTCTGGGGTGAGGTCAGCATTCTAAAGTTGTCATGATTGTCCTGCGCACCTGCCATCTACTAAACACTGACCTGCACGCTTTAAGTGGGTGAACTGCAGGACACATGAGTTTGAGCAGCGCTCAGAGCTCGGCACGCAGGCGGTTTCCAGGGAAGGTCCCTGCGCCGCGGCGGGGAGTCTGGAACTCCGAATCAAGGTAGTTTTGGAGCCGTTATCTTAGCTTCGGAAGTGGCTCTTGTAACGACTCATGTTAACACCACCGTCCCTGCCAAGACCATCCTGTAGTGTAAGTAGGATTGCAGTGTTCTTCAAACAACCAAGGCAGAGACAGGAGCTCAGGGTTTTATTTGAGCGTTGACTTTTAGAAGTTACAGCAAAACAAGCATTAAGTCACGTCACGGTAAAAGTGTTTATCGAGGCCTGTTGCGAAACCGGACGTACTAACTTCTATTTTAGGGACACAAATATCTTGCCATTTATTCCTGGAAGCTACAGCTCTATCAGCTGGTCCAGTTTTAAATAAGAAGGACGGTCACATAAGGGTGTGGGGGAGGGACAGACAGGGACAGGGAGACAGAGACCGGCTGTTCAGTGTAGCTCTTCCCAGTTCAATGAACATGCACTTCAAGGTAATTCAGGTAAGGATATTCATTCAGCTCAAAGGGGTAATCTACATTACCGAAAACAGTACAAGGCGATGGAAAACCCAGATCTTCTTAATTTGAAGCTGAATACACTTCCTTTAGTTTTATGTCATAAAAACCTAAGGGTCCTTTTAATTCCCCGAAACATAGGTCCTTACATAGCCTGCACGTATTTCCGTAATTGCTGCTATAATGCAGATAATGGCAGTAGGGCAGAGAGGTCCAACATTTCTGCATTTCCAGACTGTACCCCCAGCTCTGCATCCCTCAGCCACCTCGCTGACCAGCGGTCGTAACGGTACTGTGTGATGACCTCACAGGGCTGCTGCGGGAGGCCACAGCCCCGCCTGGGAAGCCTGCCCCAGGGTCTGGCCCTCGGCTGGCAGAGTCCAGGCCATCAACCATCATTATTTATTTTACAAATCTTTATCTCCGATTTTCCATACTTCAGAAAAGGTGGAAGTAAAATTGTTCTAAGTTAAAAAGCAGGTTTTAATGAGCATATTAATACAGTAAAAACGAAAAAGAGAGAAATTTCCCCCTGAACAGGATCTGTGCCTGCATTTTGGGGCCCTTGCTCTAAGGAACAAATGGAACTATCACTTGTCTCTGCGGAAGCTCTTCTCCGAAGCTGGATTCTGCTGTCCCTGCGATAAGGCAGCAAACCTGCCCCAACGTGTGCCCAGAGCTGGAGAAACAAAGCAGGCTGCCTCCCATTTCTCCCCATTCAGCCCCAGAATGAGTCACCTGGACGCCATCGTGCGATTAAATACATTTCGAGAATTTCCCACGTACATGTGGTGGTAGGTCCCATCGCCAGGGGCGACTGAGTCCTCATTTCGTCAAGAGTCGGAACACGACGTCCTCGGCAAAGGCACGTTCAGGAGAAATTTTGTTTTTCAGGCCACAGGCCTTCTCTTGTTTCATAACTGAAGATCAAATTAAGTCAGAGTGTAGTCAGATGAAGACACGAGTTACAAAAATATTCTGAAAAGCCTCTTTATGGAGTGTGTAACTCACCCCAACAGGTCACGCGGCGGCCGGGTTACCCAGGGCACACGCCCCTCAGATGGGTTTCTCCGTGTCGGGCACGAAGCAATACTTGTTCTGAGCACAGCAGGAACTGCGACTTAAAAAAATTGTACTCTTGTCTCTTTGTCTTTAGAGCACGGTTACATGCTCAGGAAGAAAAACATAAAATCAAAGATTGGTTTTCTTTTAAACACTGAAGAGTTGACTAGAAAGGCATGAACTCTATGTTCCTAAACAGAGTAACTAAATATTGTGTATTCCACAATGAAATGAGAAGAGTCTGTGTGAAATGAGAAGAGTCATCGGAAGAAGTGTTATATGCTCGTGGAATACTGTACAAATATCTTGTCATATTTCACTTTGAAATGCATTGCAATAAACAACTTAAAAAAAAAACTAAAATGTTCAGAAAGTAGAATAGAAGGGCAAAAAAAGATGCTGCATTCAATTTATTTTGTTTGGTGTGTGAGTCAGTCACTATAGCCCGTTTATTAATTCAATACAAAAAAAAAAAGAAATCCTGAGACCCATGATTCTGGGTGCAAAGCACACCCAAAACCACTGCCATCCCACATGGAAACCAGGCGTGTCTCATACGTGATCTGGAGACTAAAACAGCAACAAACCGCAGCACTCTCAGTGTCTCAGGGACAGTGAGCCAGGACAGCGAGCACGGGGGCCCAGCACCCACCAGGCGTGCCTTAGATGCGTGTTTATGGAGGCCTTGCTTTGCAAAGACAGGGACGTGTGTATCTGCTCCCACCACTTCCTTCCATTTCTTCCCTCCCTGAGATGAGCCTGGGCCAGGCCACTGCACCCGCTCAGGCCAAGGGCTCCCAAGAGACGGCGGTACCTTAGGGCAGCCCTGGTTGGGGGTTCCATTGCCCTCTTTGAGAAGGCCCTGAGCAGGGCAGCCAGCTGGAGTCTCAGGCAAAACCCCAGAGAGAAACAAAAGGAACCCAGCCGTGGGGGCGGGGAGCTGCACAAGGACAGCGAGACAAGAGTAGCTGCAAGAGGGGTTCTGGGAGAAGGCCAGGGCCAGTGAGGGCGGAGGGAAGGGGAGGAGCTGCCCACCGCGACAAGGGCCGCAGGTGCAAGGTGGCCCAAGCAGGGCCAGGGGGCAAGAGAGGGCAGCCTGGCTGGAGGGAGAGAGCCTGAGAGCTGTGCTAGCAGGGCCTTTGCTCAAACACATTCTGAAACAACACTAGAGCTAGCCTTTGCTTTTAAACCGGAAGACGTTGGTATTTTCTTAAGTGTCTTAATGCAATTATGAGACAGCACACACCTCTATGAATAATGTGTGTTGTCGTAATCCTACAGTGCCACGTGCAATTAATGTCATTACTAACTCATCTCACTTATTTACTTACAACTTGAGTTCGGTTACATACATCTTGTGCTCAAGTGTAATTAAGGATGTATTAAACAAGAGTCTGTTTTGCAAGCACCAAAAGCCGCAAAAACATAAAAATGAATTTTATCTAGGCTTTTGTTTAACCGTATGATAATTAAATCAATGCAGGCACCAAGTTGCAATTAGGAGAATGACACGTTACGGTCACCTGGGCGCGAAGCACGAGAAGGTGTGCACGCAGCTGCCGACCCGCGTCCTACGGCGTCCGGGCGGGCTCCCAGCATCACACCCGCGCACTCAGACAGACAGTGTTACACGAACGTATTCCAGCACATAAACTCTCTTGCTTCCAAATTTAACCTTTGAAAACCACACTGCGAAAGTAACAAGTGAGAAAAAACAGGAAATGACATTTTGAAAACCGGATTTTTAGGTTTCATGTCATTAAAAACAGCGTAAGAGGGTTGTAGCAAATATAAAGAAGTTTGTCCTGATTAATAAGCAGGTGCAGTTTCCCTAGGAAAAGACATGCCCCTCGCTGTCCGCACCCGGAATGAACCTGCCTTCAAAGGCGAAGCGACGCGGCCTTTCGGAGCTCCCCCGGCGAGGGCTGAGAAACGGAGCTCAACCGGCCTTGAACAAGCCTCCAGGGCGGCAAGCAGCTCACATCCAAACCTGCCCCAGTGACCTAGGGGACCTGGGGCAGCTCCGGGAGGGCCCCTCACACTCCCCTCCCGCAAAGGGGCCCAGTGCCCCCCCACAGGGGCGGCCGTCTAACACTCAGGGGCCTGATGCCAGCAGGTCAACNGGGGCAGCTCCGGGAGGGCCCCTCACACTCCCCTCCCGCAAAGGGGCCCAGTGCCCCCCCACAGGGGCGGCCCTCTAACACTCACGGGCCTGATGCCGGCAGGGCAGGTCAACGACTCTCTGCGGGGCCACACCCGAGATCGCGTCCTCAGCCAGACGCAAATCCCAAATCGAACCTGAAAACCATTTCACAGAAAGCACACCCACCACAAGCTCGGATGCCTTCGCAACTTAAAAACCCACTGAATGGAGCGAGCCCCACATCTTCACCCTTGGTGCCACGTTGGATACAAGGGCAAAATCTTGGACTTCCCTGCCCCCGCCGGCTCTCTCGTAAGAACTAAGCACCACGCACTCAGGGACGGAGTAATTAGGGAATACCGTGCACTGAAGTAAGAAACGAGGAAAGAGAGCTCTGGGCGTCCAGGTAAAAACAAGATGGTGCACGGGCCCGTCTCGTGGGAGCACCGGGCTCCTGTCTCACACCATCAGTGGCCTCGAGGCCTAAGGAGAGAAGGCAGGTGTGTGGCTGGGTCACATCCGGTGCCTATTCTGCCTTTCCCACAGTTTTACACACAGAATCACTTTGTTGTCACATCATTTGTACTTACTAACCTACGTGAGTATATCACATCTAACGACTGCGATGGTCCAAAGTGAGTGGCTTGCAAACTGGGTCACAGCTTCTGATAAAAACTCACTTTGCAAACAAACCTATGGTCCACAGAACGCGAGCATCTTGTGGGAGTCACAGCCGCTGGGTTTTCAGGCCCAGAGCCAGAAGCTGGAGCCCTAGGGGTCCTGAGCCCGATCCTGAGGCCCGGGCTTGGCCGAGGGAAGGGGTCCCACACAGCGCGGTGCTTGGCCATCTCCGAGCTAAGGGGGAGCCGGGCAGGGGGCAGGCGGGGGCCGCCAGGCC
>NC_048231.1:104188497-104215081 GCF_002007445.2 Ailuropoda melanoleuca
GGACAGCACCCTGCCCAGGGCTTGTGGGCTGGCGTTCCCCGGGGAGCCCGCCAGCCGTCACCTGGCCTGGGGCTGGTGGTGGGAGGGGTGCCCTGGGCACACTCCCCCACAGGCTGTGCAGGGAGGAGATGCTGAGGGCACGTCCACCAGCAGAGCTCGCCCTAATGGACCTAATTTCTGTGTGGGGAGGACAGATGATGGCATGGAGCCCCTCCAGCTGATGCTGGTTTCCAATAGGATTCCTTCCCATTCTGGAGGCTGGCACAGCCAGAACAGAGCTTTCTAAACGGGCGAGAAGACCTGGCAGCATCCCACAGCTGGGATGAGAACTTGCAGGACCAAGGAGGACTCCGAAGACGAAATGCCTTGAGGAATCACCCGTGGGCAGACTAGGGCAGCCCCCGCCACAGCTGGGATGGCAGTACTTTCAAAGCAAACGGATTCTCCCATCAAAGTGGAAGACGGTCTACACGGTTGGGAAGAGCCAAGTCGCTTCAGGGCCTTTGTGTCTATTTGCAAACCAATGTCTCATTTCTCAGAGTGCCATTTGAGTATCATTTGGAGGGTCTCATCAAGCGAGTGGGTTTTAATGACTTTTTCGGGGGTGTGGTTACCCCTGGAGAGGCAACATGCTTGTGCGTATTGTTCAGGTCTGGTGCGCACCTGGCTCCGAAGAACAGCCCTACAGAACTCATCAGTGTAACGGGAAATGCCAGACCAAGAAGTTGCTCCCCACTGCAAAATTTAGATGTGAACCTACGTTTTGCAAGCCCTCAGATTGTGTTTTTCAGTGTGGTGTATTTTTTCTTAAGTTGATTAAATAGAAACATCCAGAAATGTGGCTGACATCTGTTCAGAACTTTGTGAGCCAGACACGAGTACCAGGAGAAGCCCAGAGAGGAGCTTTTCCTAGGCCACCCTTAGATGAAAAGCAGGTTTTCAAGACTATCGTAGTTTGCTAGGCTTTCAACATTTTAAGGAACTCATCGCTTAATGTCACTCATTTTGGAAAATGTGCAAGTAGGTCAAGACAGACTACTGGTTGTCTTTATTTCTCACGTTTCCGGCAGTAATGATTCTAACCAGCAACACCCTCTACCTTCAGAGGAGAAAAAAGAAATCATGAGATTTTAAGTTCATCCAACGTGAACTGATGTCAGTGTTTTAAAAAAAAGCAACAACAAAGCTGAGATTTCAGATGTTTAGAGACAGTTCAAGGGCACTGGAAATCCTACTTCCTTAAGTGAGGTAGGAAACTGGGGAGCAGGGAAATGCAGAGTCCCACGCTGAATGAAATAAAAACCGGCGCAGCCTAAGCAACCTATGTGGTCTCTATCTGGAGTACCTGTGGCATATGGACCCTACACTGAGGGCCCGGCCGGTGTGGGCCCTACGCCGAGGGCCTGTTGCAAATGGAGTTTCTCCAGAGGGAGAGTTGGTCCAACGGCTTTTATTCAAGCCGACAAAAGATAACGAATCCCCGTAGTGGCCAGGTGAGCCGTATCTTCTCTCCCTTTGCCAGGTTCCCTACCTAGCTCCCCAGGGCCACCTGCCAGGCACAGCCTCCCCAAAGGCAGGGGAGTCTATTTTTAGCCTGTGGAACCAGTTTTCTTCCTGGAGCGTCTGTGGGTGGAGTCGGCTGAGAGCTGTGAGTCTAGGCCCAGACCCGGGGGCTGGGGCAGTAGGTGTGGGCGTCCCCTGGAGCCTCCAGGGCAGGGGGGTGTGTCCTTCCCGGTTCTGCCGGGTTCTGCCCAGTCATCGTGGTAAACATGGACCAAGCGATAACGAGCTGATAAATTAGTGAGGCAGCACTATCAGGACTCTTAAAAACACAGGGAACCAAAGGCAAAACAGGGGCTTCTTCATTTCTGAAGACTGGGCATGATTCATGGAAACATTCCCGTGGCTCCTCTCGTGGCTGGGCTCTTTCTCCCTTATGCTAACCACCCAATATTCTGCTCTGTGCTGGGGCCACAGGAACAGGGTTCCCAGCAGCCTTGCCACCTGGCCCTGCGTCCCTCTCCACCTGTTACTAAAGATGCAAGGTTGGAACGGGGGCCTTCTCTCTATCCCTTCTGGAACGCTGCTCCCTCCTGCATCCTGACCTGTCTTCTTCAGGGGGAGGGAGAAACCAGTGAGAGGACCGGGAGGTGCTGAGTCACTTGGAGAAACCTGACGCTATAAGGTCCTGACAGGAAACATGTCCTTCCCCAGCGCTGGAAAGAGGGCCCGACTGCAGCAGGAAGTCGTGCCAACCCCATGGCCCGGCAGGTCCTCGGCCGGATGCAGGAGTGAGGGTGGACAGGCAGGGGAGCAGCTCCCGCTAAAGGCCGGGGTGGCAGGGGGAGTGGGGGCACCCTGACACAGAGGTATCTCCGACTCTCATGCAAGTCCAAGCAGGCCTCACGGAATCACCTTCGGAAGCACACAGAACGGTCCCGAGGTGAGGGGCGGGCAGGAGCGCACGTCATTCTATTCTATTGCGGTGCAAGGATAAATGCCGCGTAGCATCACAGATGCACAGTTGGAAAGCCGTCAAACGCTTTCTCTCCAGTTACAAAAAAATGTTTTAAAAAGAGCTGTAACATGTAACAATCACCTGCTGGAACCAGTGTTGTTAAATTCCCAATTTTTTAAATCATCCAAATGTTAAACATTAGCTTTCAGAAAACGAGAGTGCAAGTGGAGGCTTTCCTGGTGCTCAACAATCTTATTCTGGTAGAATTAAACAAATTAAGAGCGTGTTTCAGTGACTCACAACGTCAAACGACAGGAAAGAACCGCGAGCCACAGAGCGGGTTTTTAGAACTGGAGCCGCGAGTCCCTTGTTAGGAGACTGCGCCCGCCGGGGCTGAGAGGCGGCCAGTGCCCGCCGGCCGCTGCTCTCCACTCTCCGGTCCGGCGCAGGGAGACTCCGCTCTGGGTGCAGAGCCCGCCGAATTCCCGGGCTGTCCAGCAACCAACACGGCTCATCACGGCTGCCCGTTACAACGACCAGCTGATCAGTCGTACAGTTTGGGGTTTAAAAACTATCAAGTCACCCCCCATTCAATATGGACTAGAATCATCTATGTATTTATAAAATCAGCCCCCCTTTAAGCGGGAAAGGGAGGATTCCAAACCAAGAACGACATTGTACGCAAGTAAATCCCTTCCCGTTCATCCTGGGCCTGAAGTCACCTGTCAAGACACTGTCAAGACACAAGGTGACAGTGTTGTAACCGACGAAGATAACACAGCAGCGAGCAGCGGGTACTCACTAGTTTGCAGGGAGGACTTGGAAGCAAGTCACGGGCAATGACCCCTGAGGCTGATACAGAAAAGTAGTCCAAGCAGGAGCAGAGAAGGCCCGGCCCCCCTGCCGCTCAGGTCGTTGCTATGAATCACAAACCATATTACAGAACAGGGCAGAGGGGCTGTTGGGGCTGCCACCCCCTCCCGTCCCACGACCTCTGGAAGCACTTCCATGTGCAAGGGGCGGTGGAGGGACTGCCCTCAGCGCCGGGACAGTCCGTGAGCCACCGTTTGTCTTGACTGTAACACACGCAAGGTTAACATGAAGTGATTCCCTTCCCCGTCCCCACAGTCAGGGTGGATTCAATGCTCCGCACACTAGGTCAGCCCTGTTTCTCGTCACCTGAAATGACCCTCGATGGTGGAGAACGCTCTGGATGGAGCGTGAGTTCACCAGGAGCCTGGTGAGTGGCGGCCCCAGTGAGGTCAGGAGGCAAAGTCTGAGAGCCTCTATTCCAAGACACGCCAGGGGGGTCTAGGGCAGCGCAGAGAACCACCATCAGAAAGAGGAACCGACGCCTGTAAAATGAGGTGGACTGCCTTGCGGGAAACACAAAGAAGACGACTTCTGATGATCCGGAAGCATTCGGACCGTTTTTATGTGCATTTTCCCCTTTTGCTTATCTGTACCTTCCAGGGGCGGTATAGCGATGGAGTGGACAGGGACCGGAGGCTGGTGCCACCAGAAAGGCCAGCACAGTAGGACTGTTGTGGGCTGGGTTCCGGGCTGAGGAGCGTGGGCCTCAGTCTGTGCGCCTAGGACCACTCTAGATGTTTCCAAGGCAGAGGGATAACACCCCAACAGTTTTAGTGGGAAACCCTGCAGCCACAGTCCATATCGGGAAGATTATGTTCAATGACAAAACCGGCTCCCTTCTTACCTTGTTGACCTTCTCCGCACTTAACTCCCGCTTTCCCGCGTGGTTTCCCATCCTGAGCCGATGAGCTCGTCAGAAGCTACAAGAGAAACAGAAGGCGTTGGCCTTAAAGCCAGGACTCTCGGAGAGCTCTACATTGTTTCCAGTCAGAGCCACAGTCCTGTGAGATACACCTTGCCCTTTTCTGAGACGAGAACACTAACACCCCAGACCTGAGACACAGCAGAAACCGTATTAGCATGTGCCTCTGTTGGCTTCTGATCGCAATCAAAGCGCCGGGATGCGGGACGCAGGACCCCTGCCAGTCCCCACGCTCTGTTCAATAACAAAGACCTTCAGAGTGTTTCCTCACTGTAGACAATGAACCGAGCCCGGACCTCTCGTGGATGGTGTCCACCCCGCAGCATTCACACGGGGCCTCCCACCTCCTCCCCAGGTGTGGCGAGCCGCGCAGAGAGGCAGACAGGGCGACACTCCTGAAAATGAAAGGTGGGCCGTTCAGGCTCCCTGTGTAGGGAATCCTGGGAGCACAGAAACTGCAAGGTCAGACCGAGGTCTGCTTATCAGACAAGTAAGTATCCCAGGAATCTGCAGAATTTGCAAGGAAGATAAAGTTGGATTAAAAAAGCATCTGTTCCTCATCTGTTTTTTTCTAACATAAACTTCAGCTCCAAAATCATGGTTTTTTCCCCCACAAAAGGCACAAAACTAGAGAATTTGGCCAAACTCATTCTATACCAATCGCTTCTCCGCCCTCATCCTTGCCCCTTGCGCTGACCACCAGGACCACTGGCTCTGCCACTGCTGACCATCGCCTGGGCACAGGTGCTGGTCTTTAGGGACAGTCGTGAAGTGTCACTGTCCACGAGGAACTCTTTTTAAAGAACACGTGAAAACCAACTCCCTGCTGAATGTGAAACAGCTTTCCTTGAAGGGTAATAAAACAAATTGTCTTCTAAAAATGGGAAGGATTTCTCAAACATTGCATATGCCTGGATAAAAAGCAAGTCTTGCTCCCCAAGAGAGGAAAGGGAAATTGCTTAAGATCTTAAATTTTCCAAAGTCTCCCATAGTCCTGGATGCCTCTGAGTGACCGTGAAGGATGCCTTTGCCTTTTCTCCACAAGGACCCCGAGCGATGGTGGGATGATGAGAAAGGAAGCAATGACGTTTTTGAGTGTCTCCTCCCAGGCCGTGTGTGAGTACATGAGCAGTAGACCATAAACAGCTAACCACATGTGGGGAGAGCACCCCTCCCACCCCGCACGTTGTAAATAGAAGTTGGGCCAGGCAATCGCATGTCCACTGAGAGCCCGGGGAAGAGAAAGAGTAGGTGAAGTGGCAAGAATGAGTTCTGGTAAATCAAAGACATAGTTCTAGCAGCGATAAAACGTCACTAACTTAGAAATATCAGGTGAATTCCGCGTGTTTCATGCATGAGAGTGAATAAAACCCCAGTGTTTAAAAATGGATGCTTTTAAAGATGCAAGCCCACCTCTGCAGATAATTTCAGCCCCCAGTGTGATTCTGCCATCTATTTACCAAATTTTTTAAATTGGACCATCATAAAAACCCTCACAGGAAAAATGGAGGTTTGTGCATGCAATAGGACTTTACTTGATGGGCACAAAAAGGGAAAGAGAGAACTTGCTTTTGTCCTCTTGGGGTCTACACAGTAGTCAGAGAAGGTGAGTGGATGTTCTCCCCAGGAAACATGGATCTGAATGCAGGTAGCAGCTGTCCCCCTGAAATTTGGCCTCTCTTTGATTCCTTGTAGGGTTTTAACTGAATATTGAGAACTTGCAAGAGGTATCGAATAAACAGAGTAACAATGCAGTAAACATCTGTGGATCTCCCTCCCTGTCTTAGAAATAAGAATTGGTTATACAAAGCTAAACACAGGCAATAACAGATATTGTTAAATGTTTGGACTGCCCGGAGCGATCTACAGATTTAATGCAATCCCTATCAAAATACCAACAGCCTTTTTCACAGAACTAGAACAAACAATCCTAAAATTTGTGTGGAACCACAAAAGACCCTGAATAGCCAAAGCCATCTTAGAAAAACAAAACTGGAGGCATCACAATCCCATATTTTGAGATATACCACTATATAGTATAGTTCTATCTGTAATAATCAACACAGTATGTTACTGGGACAAAAATAGACACGTAGATCAATGGAATGGAATAGAAAGCCCAAAAATAAAACCATGATTATATGATCAATTAACCGTGACAACAGAAGCAAGAATACGTAATGGGAAAAAGACAGTCTCTTCAATAAATGTTTTGGGAAAACTGGACAGCTATATGCAAAAGAATGAACTGGACCACTTTCTTACACCATACACAAAAATAAAATGGATTAAAGACATAACTGTGAGCTCTGAAACCATAAAAATCCTAGAAGAGAGTACAGGCAGTAATTTCTCTGGTACTGGCTGTGGCAACACACTTCTAGAAATGTCTCCTATGGCAAGGGAAATAAAAGCAAAATAAACTATTAGAACTACATCAAAATGAAAAGCTTCTGCACAATGAAACCATCAACAGAAAGAAGAAACCATCAATAACACTAAAAGGCAACCTATGGGATGAGTGAAGATATTTGCAAATGACAATAAATAAATAAATAAACCCAATAAAGGGTTAGTATCCAAAATATATAAAGAACTAATACAACTCAACATCAAAAACACAAAAACAAAGACAAATAATCTAATTACAAAATGGGCAGAAGACATGAATAGACATTTTTCCAAGGAAGACATCCAGATGGCCAACAGACACATGAAAAGATGCTCAACATCACTCAGCATCAGGGAAACACAAATCAAAACTACAATGAGATGTCACCTCAAACCTGTCAGAATGGCTAAAATCAACAACACAAGAAACAACTGATGTTGGCAAGGATGTGGAGAAAAGGGAACCCTCTTGCACTGCTGGTGGGAATGCAAGTTGGTACAGCCACTCTGGAAAACAGTAGGGAGGTTCCTCAAAAAATTAAAAATAGAACTACCCTATGATTCAGTAATCACACTACTAGGTATTTAGCCAAAAAATACAAAACACTAATTCAAAGAGGCCCAGGAACTCTTATGTTTATAGAAGCATTATCTACATACAACAGCCAAACTGTGGAAAGAGCCCAGATGTCCATCGACGGATGAATGGATAAGGAAGATGTGGTATAGATACACGATGGAATATTACTCAGCCATCAAAAAGAATGACATCTTGTCGTTTGCAACGACATGGGTGGAACTAGAGGGTACTATGCTAAGCGAAATCAGTCAGTCAGAGAAAGACAAATACCATATGATTTCACTCATCTGTGGAATTTATGAAACAAAACAGGTGAATGAAAGAAATAAAAAAGAGAGAGAGACAATCCAACAAACACTTAACTCCAGAGAACACACTAATGGTCACCAGAGGGGAGGTGGGTCAGGGGAGGGGTTAAACAGGGGAAGGGAGAAAAAAGAAACATAGGCAAAAAGAATTAACTTCTTTTAAAGCCAACAACTTGGACTTTTGGGGTGTTCTTCTGTCTGAGCGCAAAGAAGCTCACGTTACGGTCCGTGTTCTCCCCTGGGCAGTGATCCAGCCCAGCACCCCCTGCTCCCCACCCCTACTTCTGCAGCCAGCGTCCCCTCCCCATCTCCCCAGAGTGATGTTCCCTCCTTCCGGAAAACAATCTCTAAGCATTTAACCTAAATCAGAATAGTGTGGGATGTGTAAATATTTGGGCGATTGTGGCCAGAGTGGAGCTATTTTTGGACAAAGGGCCTTTGAGGCTGAAATCCCATGACAGGCATGCTTCCCCCGCGCCCCCTGGAGATAGGTAATGCTTCTTCCAAGCTGGTCTGTCCTGATCCAAACTTCCTCACACTTCAAAACAAAACTGGAGTTTGCACTTGGGAGGGTTGATCCTAAAATGTTTAATCAATATTTAGAAAACTCAAGACTACTGGACCCAGGATGATGGAAGGAACAAAAGTCCAGGTTAGACTTCGAGTGCACGCAGAAGCAGTGAGAGCTGACTGGCCTCTCAGATTAATAGCAAGAGAATTTATTTTATATGTATCATTTCACGTGGGCAGATTGTCGCCTTAATAGACATTCTGGATGGAAGAGAAAGACAAGAAATACAAAGTGACAAGTGACGTACCTCTTTGATTAGGGCCTGTATCACGGACGAGGATGAGGGGTATCTGGTGGGACTGAGGGCAGAGCCATGGTGTGCACACGAGCTGGGGCACTGGCTTTGCTGAGAGCTGGCGGGAGGGGGCAGAAGGACGAGGTGTGGGCGGACGTGTGACGGAGAGCCCGCTGCTGCCCACAGGCCGCCCTAACGTGCTGAGAACCAGCTACCGACCCACCGGCGGGACACCGGCGGGACACCGGCAGGTCTTCTTTTTTCCACTGCATTTTTTTTTTTTAAGTTTACTTATTTATTTTTTAAGTCCTATCTACACCCGATGTGGGGCTGGAACTCGCCCAGTGTGGGGCTGGAACTCAGTGACCCTGACATCAAGAGTCCCACGCCTTCCCGACCCCGCCAGCCAGGCGCCCCTGTTCCATTTCATTCCTGCAATTGATTGAATTGAGAGAGAATTCTGAACATGTGGAATGCCTCTTGGAAGCCAGCTGACTCTGAAACGTCTTGAGTCATTTGAGAAGCTTCTTGTGAAATAATAAAAAGGGGAAGTGGGAGAGGGAGGGGAAGGGAGGGGTGGAGCTGGAGGCAGAACGACCTGTTGCAGCGCGGGCTGCCACACCCTGCTGAGAGTGAAGTCCTGTTCCACAGGGATGCCCAGACTGCCCCCCGGGGTTACTGGAAACTTCTATAATCCATACCTGAGCATCCACACTGTTGCAAGCTAGGAGGCTAAAATTCAGCATAAGCCGTTCAAGGTCACAAGCCGTGTGACCTTCACCGTTCAGAATCACCCCTCCTGCAGCCGACACTACTAACCGGCCCCTTGGTGAACATCCTGAAGGACCCCACAGACAAAACCCACCGCAGGCCGCTGGGAGTGCATGGGTGAGGTGGGGCTGACATGCGTGGGGGCGCAGAGGTGAAAACACCTTGCTTCCAAGTATTTTAACCAACTGTATCCTACTAATGTTCCCAAGTGCAGATAGGGCAAGTCAGAGCTAGGTGCCAATCCAGGCTAGTGCTGTGGGACGCAGGGCAACTGGCTCCAACTCTCTGAGCCTCAGATTCCTTCAAAGTGCAAGCAAGGAAAGCCCCCAGGCTGCCTGTGGCTGGTTAGAGGGTGAGCTCTAGGTACTGCTGGTTTCCATCCTCCAGTCCCTCCCAGCAGGTGCACGTCAGTGGGGTGGGAGGTAAGCAGCTGCAGGAATGCACAGACCTTTCTGTGGGCGTCCACTCAAACTGTCAAGGTCGAGGGGAGAGTAGGGGATAAGCACGCCAGTGGCCCCTGAGAAGCTCAGAAGTGACACCACGCAAGAGCCCGAAATGAGAGCTCAGGCCCCTCCAGGGACCAGCCCGACACAGGAAGTTAGGCAACTAGTGCTGGTCAAGACTGAGCTGAATGGGGCAGCGAGAAAGGAGAAGTTTGCCAACAGGAGTGCAAGAAACAGCCACTGCCCAGCTTCGGAAGAGCCTTCAGACACTCGCCCATGGCATTTCTACAGGCAGGGGGGTAACTTTATGGTGAGACAGAGAAGGTGCGAGAAATTGCCCAAACATAAGCCTCCAAGAACTCGGGGACTCCTCGGAGCACCGAGGGAACAGGGAGGCTGGGTGCCCTGGTGCAGGGTCAGAGGTGACGCGGGGAGCTGGTCATCCGCTACAGCTCTTCGCTGTGCCTTGGGGCTCCTAGCATCTGCCTTCCAAGTTACGTAATTACAGAAATAGCCCCGTAAGCGTTATTCCCGTTTCACAGCCAAAAAAGTAACGTTGAAAAAACTGAATCTGGCTTTGAGTGTATCACGCCGTAGGAAAGTCTTTTAGTTAAAAATAGGGATTTTTAACATAAATGTATCTTACGTGAAAAAAAACCTTTAGAGTAAGTCTAAGATATCACACATTTCTATATTATTAATTAGCAGAAGAAGAGGAAATAAGACCTACTCTAGCAAGTAGCCTTGAAAAAAACACAGATGACAAGAACCTGGTTCCTTATAAACACTTGCACGGGGATAAACAAGTTTACTACTGAGAACAGCAGGGACGTTCTTGAACGGAGGTCAGAAGACCGGCAGGACTCAGTAAGAGGCTGGACCTGATAGCCCCGGGCCCCAGCCACACTTTGCTAACACATCTGCCCTCACTGCCCTTCCCTAGACGATGACTTGTATGTTACATAAGGTGCTGGACGCAGAATGTGACAAACAGGCTGTTAATTATGACCCCAAAGAGCTAATCTTCCACGTCTGAACTCGAAACGTTCAACTTTCTTCCCATAACATTTAAAAAAAATAAGTAATTGCTTTGTGCTCAGTGGGGAGCCGAGGGCCGTCTTTGTTGGCGGTCTCTGGGGCCATCATTCACATGTGCTATTTCAGAGCAACGTTTTCCCTATTCTGTGTTCACCTGCTGAAGTGTGGGCGTGGCCAGTAAGAACCCGGTGGGAGGCCCCTGGTGGGGGGCACTGGGAAGGACAGACTGGGGTCTGCATTGGCCACAAAGGTGGGTGGAGCACTGGGCCCAGGGTGAATTTGCTAAAATCTACCTGCCAGAATCCGTGGGTCATTCCCAGCAGAGAGGAGTATTAATAGGTACTCAGGCAGCAGGATTTATAAATCCCACTAGGGTGGTAACTTTTGCTTTCTTGATTTTTAAAGTCAATGAAATGTACTTTGCCATTAACCATTCATGGAATTTTTGCTTTTCACGAGACTTTAAAGGTCAACAGACTTGGTTGTTATCACCAGTACAGTTCCCACTTCATCGGGTCCTGGGTCTGAATGGCCCCAGCGCCTGCTCAGGGGGGTCCAGCAGCAGCACCCAGGAGACGCTCATAGGACCCGTGCCACAGGGGCAGACATTCGGATCCCAGGGACGGCGTGGACCGGTCACTCGTACTCACGGAGGAGCCAGCAGGCGTGCGAGAGTGTGCTGTATTTCAGAGGTGGTCCGACAACATGTCCTAGAGGAATGGAAGGTAAGCCAAAGATTGTGGATTTGTGCATTTGCGCAGAAGCGGCTTACCTGACCTCTGAATTGTGGGTTGGATGTTGGGGGAAAATGGCAGAAGTTAGACCGACAGAGTGTGGTCAGGGTATCTCGGGAATGGGGTAACGGTAATGAAGGTGAAAAAACAGGAGGCAGTGAGATTTGCAAAGGGGCAGGCTCATGTCCTTTCTGGGAATGAATCTTTCGGATTTGGAGCCATCTCACAAAAGAAGAGGTGAGGAAGGGGGGGCTTTCTTAAGTTCAGAAGTAGTTGTGGAGGAGGAGAATGGCATTGAAGGGTGGTAGGCACCTGTCCGTCCGACCCTGAGCAAGTTAGCTGACTCAGCCTCAGCTCCACTCGTACAGGGGCGATCACACCTGCCCGACGCACCTGACCAGGTGGCTGGGGGATTCAGGGAACGCTATAGCCACACGCGTAAGACGTGGGAAAGCACGGGTCGTCTGCACAGTCCCCCGCCGCGCCCACACAGCGCTGGGCACAGATGCTGGGAAGGATCCGCGAGTCCTGCCCTTGGAAACGGTGCTGCCGACAGACCCTCGGATTCGACCCACAGACTCTGGTGAGAAGCCTCGGTGCAGGCACATGGCCGGGCGTCCTCAGAGCAGCTGTGTTGTCTGTGGGACAGCTTCCATCCTGAGGACCAAGGTGTGGGGCCGCGCCGGCCGTTCCGGAGTCCGTGCTGGCCCCGGCCAGGCTTCGTCACAGCCAAGGGGAGCTTCTGTTTCCCCCAGACTACCAACACAGCCGTGCCAAAATAATTCAGTTACCCTCGAATGCGGATGGATGTGCTGCTCGGAAGCTGTCCTAACTGCCGGAGACTGGTGCCACTGCGCGTGTCGACGTCAGACCCTCGGCCGGCTCGGCGGCACCCCTGCGGGAACCTGACTGGCTTCCTCCCCCTCGATTCCCCACACTGACACTCCTCGGCCCCTGATGTCGTGGCGGAGGCTGGGGTGGGAAGTGGGCAAGTAAAGCACTCCCCTGGTGATTAATACCCCAACAGCACGAGAGGGGGCCCTGACTGCGGAGGGCCTTTGGAATGCGGTGGCTTCTTTTCAGGAAGAAGGAAAACTAAGTACAAAGGGAACTCAAGAGCGTTCCAATGGCCATTCTCGGGCTGGCCCTCACAGCAGGTGCCGGGGATCCCGCGGCCAGCGACGGATAACGCGTTCACCAGCCCCGGGGACGCTTACAGGAGCTAGGTGAGAACAGGGAGGCTCAAGGGACTTCAGCTGTAACTACTTCAAGAAGCAGGATGACAGGATGACGGGGACGGGAGCCGGGTGTGTGGACGCTGCTGTGCGCGTGGACAGACTGCCCCAAGGAGGAAGGAGGCGGGGACCGGGAGGGAGGCTCCCTGGGCTTACTTTGAGTTTCTGACTCAACAGCAGGCGGGCCTCAGGACGGTCCAGTGATAACCCCTGCCCCCACCATGTTCTCCCATTTCATGTCATTTGAGGGAAACGCCTCAGTGCTCCAGACCTCCTTCCACTTCCCCTCCTGGAGGACGACTCACTCTTGCCCCAGGAGAACCACTCAGAAAGGAAGCCCCTCCCGGGCCTGCGGGGTCCGCAGACCACCCCCCACACACAGGCACACTGTGGTCTCCGATGGAAGTTTAGATCTGGGGTCAGTGACGGCCAAACACCACCATGGAATTCCGCTGCTGAGCAGCCTGTTTTTAGAATTCATTCACTATCTCAGAAGCAGCTAGAAAACACAGTACTGGTAACAATTTAAAAGCTTCTCTGCCTGACCTTCCCCCACACAGATCGTAATGGGTCTAGTGACTGCTCACTCTTCGTCCATACGCACACGCTGTTCGTTGTCACACGCATAGAGGCAGGTGCACAGCCTGTGTGCTGGGAGGGGCACATGGCCCTGACCCTGGAGGTCAAGGGGCCCTTCCCAGGGTTGGGGGTTGTATTTGTCCCCCAAAACATCTGTGCACAGCCTAACCCCCCGTGCCTGTGACCTGACTAGGAACAGGGTCTTTGCAGGTGGAACGAAGTTAAGAGGAGGTCATGGGGGTTAAGGTGAGCCCTACTCCAGTGACAGAGACATAGTGGGTCTGTAAGCAAGGGGCCCGAGGAGCAGCGGTGACCACCTGGAGCTGCGAGAGGCCAGGAAGTTTCGTCCCCTGGAGCCTTCAGAGGGCGCACGGCCCTGCCCACACCTTGATTTGGACTCTGGGCCCAGAACTGTGAGTGAATGTATTTCTGTCTGCAGTCACCCGGTCTGCGGACTTCTGTTACAGCGGGGAACTAACACACAGGGAGAAGGGCAGAGGCCGGCAGGACGAGCAGAAGTGCAGGCAGAGACTGAAGCAGGAGCTCTGAGAAGGGAGGAGGCGGAGGGCGCAGCCTGTGCAAAGGCCCTGAGGTCAGGGAGGCTGTGAGCAGAGTCTGAGTGTGACAGGAAAGTGGGAACACCAGGAATCTGCTAATGGTCAGGATCAGCCTGCTGCAAAGGAGTCGCCTCCCCCGAGACCACTGCCGCTGCCACGCGGGTGAGTCTTCATCCATTTCTGGACTGCAAGCCAGTTCTGGGACATGGACTAAGAACTCCCTGAAAGATTGTGCTACAGACGAGTGCCTGTGCCCCCCAGTTCCCACATTGAAGCACTAACCCCACGTGATGGCATCAGGACGGGGGCCTGTGGGAGGTCACGAGGGCAGTGCTCTTGTGAGCAGGACGCTTGCCCTCAAGAGACCCCAGCCAGCTCCCAGCCCCTTCTCCAGGGGAGGACACAGCACAGAGACGCCGTCCATGAACCCCCATGAGGGCCCACACCAGAAACCACATCAGCCGGCACCTTGATCTTGGGCCTCCAGAGTCCAGACCTTCGAGAATGAATGTGTGCTGTTTCTCAGCCCCCCCCCCCCGTCTGTGGGGCTCTGACAGCAGAGCTAAGACAGTCTCTGGAGCCCCGAGACGGCACGGTGGAGGTCAGCAAGGCTCTGCAGACGGGGAGCTTCTGGCTGGCCTCCCTGGTCTCCAGGACCTGCATCGGCTGCTGGTCTGATGGCACTGAGAGAAAATCCCAACAACTCCCTCTAGACTCACACAGGAGCGTCTGACAAGAGCTGGCTGCTGGATAGTGGGATACGGACAGTTCTGCCCTAGGATGTCAGATAATACCCATGCGCCGTCGTCACCACGCTTCGTTCCCTCCAGGCTTATCAGATCAAGGGAGTTTTCCAGCACAGATGAACACTGCCCCAAAGTCGTCAGAAACCACCTGAAAGGAAAATTACAGAATTGCAGAAAAACGAGTTTGCCGGATATCTGCTTGCAGTCCCTTGAGGTTGCAGCTCACAGGTCGGCTGACCAGAGAGAAAGCATCGTCAAAACACCGCAGCAAAGGAGTGTGAAGGACCAGCCCGGGGCACCGACCTCCCTGCCACGGAGCACTTCGTTGGAGCGGAAAAGAGGCAGATCACACGGGAGCTCGTAATGTCTACGCAAGGGTCACCTTCAGAATTGTTTGCTCATGCATCCACGATTCTACGACTGGGTTAAGATGTTAGGTTTTGTAGCTCTTGCAGGGACAGAAAACATTCTCCGTGTAAAAACAGGTCTTTGGAAGTTGGCCTCGTTCCTTTGGAAGCACCTGGCACGCCAGGCCCGAAGTCACGTCGAGACCAGCCTTTCTGATGCGTGGGGAGAAGCTCTGCTCAGACGCACACAGGGCACACCTTTCCCTCCCTCGGCAGGCGGGGGTCAGGAGACCTGGTGTCTGGTGGCCGACTCCGTCACCGCGAATGAATGCTGCGCCCTCCGGCTCCCGGGAGGCTCCAACAGGTAGGCCGGGCACCAGCTGCCCAGCCCGGAGGCCCAGCGGCTGGAATGAGGCAGGCTGGCGGCTTCAGAGCGGAAGTACCTGGAGCCTGAGTAACAGGGGTGGCCAGGGCATGCCCTTTCTTGTAGACGCTCCCCCGCCTGGCTTGGAGGGTTTGGGCCCGCGCTCCTCCTTATCTGTAAACCTGGGGTGGGAAATGTGACTTCCGGGAGGTGTTGTGGAAACAGCTGGTTAATATTTGACAAGCACCTGAAGATAGGAACTGCGGGTCAGAGGATAACAAACCCCAGCAGGGGCCTTCTGTGACCGATCACGGGCTGTCTTCCATGCCATCTCCCCACCGAGCTTCGGCAGGGACTCATGCGGATGGCATCTCCCCACCGAGCCTCGGCAGGGACTCATGCGGACAGCGTTATCCGGTAGGTATGTGCACACCACTCAGCCCAGAACACCGGCTCCGGTAATTAGCCATGCCTGTGCCATGACCACAGGTCCACGAGCGCCACGTGACTCAGTGCACTGTCCATGGCAGCGAGAAGGAACACACATACTCTGGGCATCGCTCAGGGCCAGAGCTTGTGATCAAAGGTCTGAACGATGTGCCTTTGACTCTGCATATTTCCACCCACCTGCAGACAGCTCATAAATTCCCTGACACGGGGCGGGATGGCCTCTCCTGGTTACACACAGGGAGGAAACGCGCTGGCTCAGGCCATAGGTTTCTAAGAGGCCTGCAGCCAACGGAGTATCGTCTGAGTCTTAACTAAACCAAACCTGTGTTTCTATCTGAAAAAACAGAAAACATCTAGAATCCCAGGTTGTTGATCTAAACTGCCCAGATTCAAATCACCAACCCCTATGTGGCCCCATGGGAGACAGCAGATTTCACTGGCACCTTCTCTCCACACAGACACGCAGCATGGTCCTGGGTGACTTCTTTCCGGAACCTTCCAAATCCCCATCAGGGAAAAGAGTGTTCCACGTGGTCACCAGCCCATCATGGTGCCACCGGAGACACGGCTCGGAACCTTCTGGTGGGCCCCGCCGCTCTCCGGGGGCGAGTCTGCACTTCTTGAGACACAATGGAAAGATAAAGAACTCGGATGAGGGACAATTATATTTACGGAAAGGGGAGGGAGACGGGTCCCAGGAGAGCAGGGTGCCATGGCCGGGGCTGTGGGTCTGGAGTCGGGAAGCTGACGGCAGCCAACACGACGGGGGTGCCGTGCGTGAGGCTCCGCTGAGGCACGGGCTCTGCCGTGCGCCTCATTTTACAGATGATGAAGCTCGGAGGTCTGGAGAGGTCGGGTGACTCCAGGTCCCACGGGGCAACCACACGGAGGGCCATCTCCAGAGTTCCAGCTCCAGCTCGGCCGTGAACTGACCGGGGGAGCCGGACAAGGCACTTCGTTGCTTCTGAGAGACGATTTCTCAATGCGTTGAGTCTTGGATTTATTAAGGAAAAGAACTCCATCCAAAGGTCAGAGGGGGCACCTGCTCCCCCACTCCAAGCCTTGGAGCTCTGCTCTCCCGGTTCAGAAGACGTTGGCGACAACGTCACCAAGCCTTTGCTCCTCACATCCTTTGGCGTGAAAACCACCGCAGAGAACAGTAAGTAATGAGGCCTTACAGGAACACGTCATGCAACGAAGTCCCTTTTAAATCTGTTTAAATGAGTAATGACACAACAAACGCCGAGAGAACAACAAGCATATTATGAGCACACGACAGCAGGAAACTTGCATCTTGAGCTGGAGCTTTCCACGCGGGCTCTGCACCGCATTTGGTTTCTAAATGGTATCTTTCGGGCTAACAAAGATCAGTATCCGCTGACTCAGTACCACCAGGCTGAGGCCTTGGGATTTTCCTGCTCCGTCAAAACCAAGATTGTCCAGGACGGCCCTTTTTTAGGACACCAAGTGCTTACCTGACGCACCGCTGTAATATAATAACGTGTCTTAACCCTTCACACGCCTTACCAATTACAGCATTTCTTATTTGAGCCCCTTTGCTGAATTTAAATGAGGCGCGGTAACATCTAAAGACAGAGCAGAACCGACGCAAAAGAGCAGAAGGGCCTGACGCAGTGGGAGAAAATGGGCATGGGGCGGCAAACCTGATCCCAGGCCCACCTGCCTTGGCCAGCGAGGCAGCCCTGGACGGGTCAGCCGGCCTCTTGGAGCCCCACCTGCTGTCCTTCCGGGGAAGCGAGGGGCTGGAGGAGGGTGGCTCGGGGACCAGCAGCAGTGACAGCGCCTGCTCTGCACATCAGCGTCTTCATGACTCAAGCGTTCCCGACAAGGACTGAGCAAAGCCGCCCACGTTGTGTCAGACGGTGACAGCTGGTTTCCTGAAGCCAGAGGCCGAGTCCAGGGCGAGATGCTATGGAAACTCATTCCTGGAGTGTTTACTCGGTGCTCAGTGCCAGAAGGAGCAGCTAGGGAGCGGGCCACCAAGAGCTGGATTCTATCAGGCCCGCACACACACAAACACACCCACACAAGTGTGTGCACGCCCACGCACACGTGCAAGCTCACGGTCTCCCGTTTCTGAGTTCTAGGATGCTAGGAGGACTGCCACACGTGTTCTCCAGCCTGTCCTTTGACGGGGGAGTCCTCAGAACTCACCTAACCTGATTCTGCCTCAGACCCTTTAAGGGTCCAACAGGGTACCCACAGGAAGAGAAGCCCACAGCCAGTCGGGGGCCCGTGCCAGAGCTCTGTCCTCAGGTGAAGCAGGTCTAATGGCCCTACAACAAAGGTGGGGCCTTCAGTTTGTGCACTGTCCTGTCCCCAGCACCACAACAGGGACCAGTACATAGCAGGTTCTCAGTAAATACCCGTTCAGTGACAGGGAGAAAACGGAGTGAAACCGTGAAGCTATCCCCTCTACCCCACCAACCACTTGTGCTCACCTGCCCACATACACACACACTCATGAGCAGCACGTCCGTGCTTGGAGACCCGCCCTTGGGTTGTGGCATCACACCCACCCAGAGCAACATGTGAACCACGGGGAAGCCCAAGGGGTGGGAGTGGCCGGGGAGACCCGCAGAGCCAGACCGAGCAGCCCAGGTCCAGCCAGCCTGGGGCACCAAGAGGACAACTGAGGATCCAGGGGCCCTGAAGGCCCATCTAGGGGCAGAGGCCCCCCCGAACACAGAAGCCCTTGCTCAGAAGGAACCAAGGACCCCGCAGACAGGAAGTATGGGTAGATGGCTGGGTGCTGAGTGCAGACGGTGGCAGCCAGAGTCACAGTCCCCCGCCCTCAGCTCCAGACTGAAAGCTGCAATGCTTGGTTGCATGGGGACCAGGAGGTGCAGCTGTGCTGGAGGGCCTGGGTGCCCAGGTCCTGGACGCAGAGCCCACAGCCGGGGCCCAGGAGCAGCCGCCTGCCCCATGCACGCTGTGTGAAGGCGACCGTGGTCAAGGGCACATGTAGACTCCTATGAGGCCAGCAAGGGGATCCTGCGTGAAGTCGGGGACTCTGCCCTTCGGAAGCGAGGAGAACCTGGGGTCAAGGAAGCATACACCTGTGCTCAGCTCACCAATCACCAGTCACAACATGTCTGGGTTACAAACATAGAAACAATTCACAAGTAGATTCTGGGGGGTGGGGGATTGTACTCGAATTAATTACCTGTCCAAGGTGCTAATTTAGAGATTATACGCTAATAAACGTTCATCCAAATGTTGTTAAATAGAAACACTTGAAACCAGGTCAATGCAAGCAGCCCTGGTGTAGCTGACTGGTTTCCGGGTGGGGGGCAGCCCGGCTCCCTGGGCGGGAACTCAGGAGGGACCGTCTATGCGTGAGTCAGGCTCACGGCTGAAGCTGCACCAAGACCTCAGCTTGGTGTGCTTCCTTCTTTTCTGAAGCCCGTGGGCACCACGTGGGGCCCGGGCTTTACCTGCTCGGAGCACTGAATGGACACCTGCTGTCTCCCTCTGCGTGTTGTCACGTCCGCCTTCCCTAGGCCTCCACCAGACACTGGCAAATGTCCGTGATTCATCATGAAACCGCCCATGTTGGCTCCGTGCAGAGAAATCCAGAACAAGTGACCAGGAAGACTGCACTAAGAAGAGGACGGGGAGAGACTGGGATTTGGAGGCCAGAGCAGCACCCTCCAGGCTCCCACCTGATGAGAGGTGTCACGGTCATGAAGTGTCACTCACTGCAAGAGGTCGGGGCGAGCCCTGTGGGTTGAGTCCAGGGTCCATTTTTCATATTCCGGTCTGAGGCCATGTCATGAAAACAAGTGAGTTCAGTCTCAAAGATTTAGGCTCTGAGATGATTGTATCACAGTAGCCCTCACGAAACCACCACGTTCTCTATCTTCATGAGCAAATTCAGTTGTGTGTGGTTTTTTTTTTTTAAATTTTGTCCAGGTTTTAATCTACCTTCACATCAAAATGTACTATTCCTGAAACACGTGTTATTCAGCTGTTGCTAACCCTCTGTAAATATGTATTTATATCTGGATATTTGTGTTTACATTTACTGTAGGACTGTCACCTAACGCGGCTTCAACCGTGACATTTCACTGCACTTTCAGCAAGTTCGTCCGCCAGGTCTGGGCACGTCTGCCTCCCTTCACAGGACAATTTCCCACCACCGGTCTGGAATGAATAAGGTCAGCTTTGAATATCTGGTTCAAATCCCTCTGTCTTCCAAAATAAGTCTTGACATACGGAAATAATGACAGAATAAAAGACTCATCATCTCCCCTTTGGGACGATTCCACCTTTCGGAGAGCAATATAACACGATGTGTGGAAGCGGCAGATACATTCTGCCTGCCTCCGCCGTTTGATTTACCCTCTTTGTATTTCTGGGAAGACAAGTGCAGCTGGTGTTCATACTTCACAAATCTTCAGTCTCAGCTATTCCAAGGTTATTACATCTTCAGACACCAAAAGAACCAGAATAAAAACAACCAGAGCGTCCTGCCTTCTGCACGCACACGTGCGTGCACACACTTACACACTTGCAAGCACAACACACACACATGCGTGCACACGCACACGTGCACACATTCACACACATGTACACACACGCACAGACACACAAACGCACACACATACACAAACAGAAACCTAGTTTCTAAAATATAAGCACCACATTTATTCTATTAAATTCCTACTTTATCTGGTCTTTTAAGGCAACACAGTAAGCTGAATACATCATTGGTGGAGAACAGACGCGGGCGTGCGCCTTCTGTGAAATCCAGGCCCTGCTCTGCCTCAGCCGTGTGAGGACGATTAGGGTCAGCAGAACTCATCCATCGCGGATGCAACAGATACGAGCCCCACACGCTATGCCAATGACACCGAGGCACGTAAACCATATCTTAAGTTTCCCAGGGTGCGCATGCGTGATGGAACACTGAAGCACCTTGTAAGCCAAATGCCCCCGAACCAGAGATGGCTAAAAGCTGAGCAGGGAAGTCGGGCATCCCGGAGACAGACAACCCAGAATGAGCAGGCTTGTAAAGAAGCAGGCCACGGGGCCACGGGGGGTGGCACAGGGCTGCTGGGGGAGGTGGGAGGCCTGGGGAGTGCACGGGGTCCAGGGCAGAGGCCTCACCCCTGCACAGCACTAGCTGGGCTCCTTCCCCCGTGGGGTGGCTCCGCTCACCAGGAGCCCCGTGGTGTCATTGTCTGCACACAGTTCGGGGCCTTGAGCAGACGTTTTGCCGTGGGAAACCTGTCTGTGCACGCCTAAGTCCCCTAGTCATACGGAGGAGCCCTTCAGGGCAAGGACTACACCCATGTTATCTCGGTGTCCCTAGAAACCCAGAGCCCAGCTTTCCGCACATCACAGTCAATGGATTTTTAAAAAACTGATCATGCATTTGCCGTATTTGGGAAGCCTGCAACATAGCTCTGTACTTTCTGCTTTCGTAGCAAGTTTAGCAAAAATGTTAGGTTTCAACCATACAGGAGAATACGGAAGGAGAGTATGAGCCTCATTGGCAGAGACACTCGCACTTACTAAGCAGAACAACAACGTTGTTCTCTGAGTGTGGAGAGAGAAATAAACATCACTGATACAAATGAAAGTATAAAAGGACAGAATTGTATCTTCCATGAGTCATTCCTTCTAACGTAAAGTCATTTTATCAGTGACACGCACAGGTTTTGTTGACCTTATTCAAATGCATGTTTGTGAGCTCACACGTGTGCATTCAGATAATCCCATGCGGACGTGACATGGACGTGACACAGACTCCGGCACGTGTCACCCGTCTCCTCTTCCACTTAGAGCAGGGTCCTCGGTGTTTACTTGGGGGCTCATTAAAATACATATTCCTGTGCCTGATCCCCAAGACTGTGGTTAGTGCGCTAGAAATGGGCGCCCGGGACTCTGCATTTCACAAGAATTCCGGATGAGATGACGCAGGTGGGTGGCAGACCACCCAAGGGCAAACAGGCGGCAGCCGTGTCCCTCAGCCTCGTGACAAGACACGGAGCCGGGCTGGCTGGCCGTGGCAGGCACTCTGGTGGGGAGTTGGCTAGCCAGCCACCACGCCACTCGTGCCCCCACCCGGGATCCAAACAGACGCAGGGCATTTGCTCTGTTGCGTTTAACTCTCAGTTTCCAGACCAGGCTCTGGAAGGGAGGGTGACATCTGAGTGAGTTTGTCTGTCTGTCTGTCTGTTTAGGCTGCTGGTTGATGGGGAGGTGGCTTCGTGTGTCTGCACGGCTTTTGCTGGTGGAGCTGTGCTCCTGCCGGCAGGGCGGCATTGACAGACACTCCTAACCAGACGGGGGCAGGATGTGGCCGGGGCGGTGCCGTGGGGGGCGGGGGAGACCCCTCATCACCCGACCCCACGAGGCAGGGATGCCACTTGTGCAAGGCGGCTATCCAGCGGTGGACAAGGCCATCGGGAGCCCTCCTCTTACTTAAAACATTGGGGCCACCACACTCCCCACCAGCTCTGACAAAAATCAAACCCTCACCGTTTTTAAGTGCAATATACAGGAGTCACGCTCTGAAATGTGAATTTCAGAAAGCATCATGGCAGGAAGGCACGTCACACCAGCAGGCCCCATGTCTCAGAGAGCCCCCCTCACAGGAAGTCACCGCACTGCTGGCTTCCAGCTGGGAACCGCAGGGTGGTGGAGACGGGCAGCCAGGTCCCCGAGTGGGCAGCATGGCCGTGGGCCACGGCTCTGTCCCCACGGGTCCCAGGCTGCAGGGCGGGACGCGGCTCCATGAGCGAGCGTGGGCCCCAGCAGCGGAGCGCTCAGAGTGAATGCAGTCCCCAAAACGCCAAGACGGTCGGCACTGGATGTTGACCACCGAGCAAAACAGAACCCAGCGTGCAAGTACAACCGAGTCACATCTGCTCACAAAAGAAGCATCAGCACGACTCCCTGTTTGCCAGACGGTTTTAAAACTGGGGAGATGGAAACCAAACCCAAGCCTTCATTACTGCATAGTAAAAATCCGTGTGCTGTTAAAAACCACTGCATTTAATAAAAGGTAATGAATAGCTCTTGCAACTATTTCTGTGTTTTTGAATTTGCAATACATACCAAGGAAAAGCATCTCACCCTCAAGAAAAACAGCCAAGGGGCTCTGAGCAGAAACTCATTTCCTGTAAGAAGGCTGTGGCTTCAGGGCTCAGAGAAACCCCCTCACGCTCTGGAAGGCGTCACCCTCCTTGTCACCATCTATGAGGCTCTGACCCCTTGTCAAAGCCAGCGTCAGTGTATGTAGTGTGTTGTATGGCCATCAAGAGAGATGTTCTCGGGTTCCTGCAGGTGAAAAATCTGTTTTCCTATCCAATTCTTCCCTTTCAACAGGAGCTGCTTTGCAAAGGCCCCTGGTTTCTGAGCACCTCCCAGGCACTCCTGTGGCTTGCTGAGGACAAGGTGGGGTCACACTCCTGGGCCCGGAGGCACCACTCGGGGGAGGCCGGGATGGGTGAGGGCAGCCCTGTCCCCTGATACAGGGGCCTCTGACTTGTGAAGGTGAGCTCTGGGAGGGCTGTAAGGACCAGAGATTCTGGACGTGTGTTCTGAGACCTAAATGTGTCGCTCGTCAGCCTGCTCCCCCGGAGAACTCAGGTTTCTCGTGTATAAACCAGGGACAGGACACTGCTCGCTTTAACGGGTGGCTGAGGGACTGTGGAGAAGACACATGGCCAGGCTTCCCCATCGGGACGCGCAGCCTTCCTCCAGAGCCCTGCGGACAGCATTCGTCGGTCTGTCTGTGTCCTTTTAGAAAATAAATCCGTCTCGAGGGAGGGGCAGATTTACTAGGCCTTTTAATGGCTTTTATATATGTCCTGAAAATACACGTATTATGAAAGAACACTGTCATAGGCCATGAGACACTGAGAAACCCTCTCCCCCACGTTTGCCCTCTTCTGTGCTCTTAGTGCACCTTTCCATGTTCTTTCCCCTTTGTTACTTGCCTTTTGGCATGTTTTTTATATTCGTCTCTGCTATAAACCTTATTTTCTTCTTTTATTTTGGAAAATGTTAACTCCTTCACTCTTAAAGAATGTGAATTAAATTAAAAGGAAATCAAAATCCCATTGAGAGCTTTGTAGACCTAAACAAGCCTATTCTAACCCTCGCGCGGAAAGGCGCAGGACATGGAGGAGTCACCACAATTTTAATAAGAAAAACAAAGTAGGAGGACTCATTCTACCTGATGTTAAGGTTTACTGTACCACTATGGTATTCAAGCCAGTGTGTTACTGGTGGACGACAGACACCGGGATGGGTGGAACAAAACCCAGAACCCAGAACTAGACCCACACAAATACATGGAAATGATTTCTGACAAAGGAGCAAAGCGTCTCAGGTGAGGAGTGATCTTCTGTTCAGCAACAGCCCAGGAGCAACAGGACACTCCTAGGCAACAATAAACCAAAGCAAAACAAAAAGCCCTCAACTTACACCTCGTACTTTATACAAAAATTACCTCAAAATGAACAACAGACTCAGGTGTAAGGTATAAAACTACAATAGGTAGGAAAAAAACAGGAGAAAACTCTCCCAGACCTCAGGCTAGGCAGAGAGTTCTCACCCTACCCCACCATCACAATCCATGAAAGGAAAAACCAATAAACCAATTTCGTCAAAATGAAAACCTTTCTCTCTACCAAAAACCCCGTGGAGAAGACGAAAAACAACTACCAGCATGTAAGTGCCAACCACCGGGACCAGCGTCTAGAACATAGAACTATCGAGACCAAACGCCCAATCAGAACATGGGCACAGACACGAACAGGCTGTTCACTGTGAGGGTGTACAGATGGCAGATACACGCGTGGAAATCTTCAACGTCATCACCCATGAGGAAAATGCAAATTAAAATCACGATGTCACCATACGTCTCATGATAGAACAGCTAAAATAAAAAGTAGCGACGGGGCCAAATGCTGTCAAGGTTGTGCACATCCTGGGTCACTCCCACCTTGCTGGTGGGATACAAAATAGCGTGGCCATTCTAGAAAAGAGGATGGCAGGTTTTTTATCAAATTAAACATGTGCTCACCATACGACTTAGCAACTGTACTCTCGGGCATTCATTCCCAAAGACATGAAAGCTCTGCTCTCACAAAAATCCGTACATGGATGTCCAACGCAATTTTATTCACAATAACCCAAAACTGGCAATGATCCAAGTGCCCTACAAAGAGTAAATGGTTAAAAACCAAAACCAAACCAACAAACAAAACACCAGAACAGCGGTGCACCCGTACCATGAAACACTGCTCAGGAATACAAAGGAAGGAGCGGCACATGCCCTCGCTTGAACAGATCTCAAGAGAGCTGTGCTTAGTGAAAAACGCTGATCCAAAAAGGTTGCATATGGTATGACTGTGTTTATACTGCATTCTCGAAATGATGAAATTATAGAAATTGGGGAACAAGATGAGTGATGCCAAGGGCTCAGGGAGGGGGAAGGGAAGGGGTGGGCTGTGAGTGGAAGGGACAGCATGCATACCCCAGAGGTGGAACGGTCTGACCAGACCCTTGGTGACCTCATGATCCAGCTAACATTTAAAAGTTCAGGTGGCAAAAAAATATCACAGAGCAGGCCGGGATCGGTTCCGCTCCCCGCGACATCCTCCACCATGGCACAGTCACTGTCACCGCTGACCTGGCAGCGAGAGCCGACCTTCACAACCACCGTGGAGCGAGTCAGTGCCCAGTCACAGAGCAAGCACCTTGTCTTAACCTTCCTCAGCGTTGGACAGGATGCCATACGTCAGAAAGATTTTCCAAGGGGATCTGAACCAAATAGCTTTTGTTCGACCCCGAGATAAAAGTAGTCATTTCAGAATAGTTAAATCCTTGAGTGTTCCTGCTAACCAACATCGTACGGTAATTTTTAACTGGATTCCTTCCCTTCAGATTTTTGTTTATGCCACTTAAAAGAATAAAACTACTGATGGGCCCTTCCCCTTGTCTGGTAGAAACGTGTTATCAGGCTCAGGGCCTCGACAGGTCACCTGCTACACCCTTCAAGAAGGGCTGTGCTGTTCCAGGTTCCCCAGCTCCGGGCACCAGGCAGCAACGTCGAGGGTGTCCCACCACTCACAAGTGACCTGCCCATGGGCCTGTGGTGCCCAGTTCAGGGTGGTCCCCGACTTGTGGGCCCTGGTCTGTAAAATGTCTCCCTGGCCCTGGCATGTTAAAGTCTCAAATAACCACAGGTCTTAGCTAGGGTGCTCCCTGAAAACCTCTCTCTAGCCCAGTGTGGGTGCCCGTTGCTAGGTCACCCAGAGGGCCCCCTGAACCCTGTTTAGCCCCTTGGCATACATCCTAGCGTTTCAGGCGCCTGCCACGGGGGCAGAGCTGAAGGCACACATGTTGTTGATTCTCACGCTGTTGCAATTGGAAAACAGAGAACAGGAACCAGAACGTGCCTATTTCCTGCCAGAGTCTTAACTGAGATCCCCAAAGAAACTTAAACGATTTGCAAACCCCACTGTGCCTTCCCAAACAGAGGGCGAAAGTGGAACCCTAAAAGAAACCAGGAGTCCCCGGGGGTTCAGCGCAGGGATGGCAGAACACACACACACCCTGGGGGCCGCCACCCCCTGGCGTCCGGCCAAGGAGGGGAGCGCGCCGCCAGGTCACAGGCGCCAGGGCGCACGTGGCTGCAGGTGGTCCCAGGTGGCTGCAAGCGGCTGCAGGCAGCGCGCGCTGGAGCTTGGACAGGCCCCACGAAGGCGGAAGCCAGGCAAGTCTCCGGTCGCCGCCCCCCCCCACCGGTGATCAAAGGGAAACTTGCTTCGTTCCGGGGTGGGGGGGGGCGTCCGCGGGGCTCCGCGCGTGTGGAATTAGCAAGCACTTTTGAACTGGCAGGGACCCCCAGCCTGCCCTTCAGCTCGCTACCAGCAACCGTCTCCAGGACCCCCGGGGCCGCCTCTTTTGACCTTTGTCACCTCCCACCCCTAAACTCC